>NC_047590.1:7926250-8236666 GCF_011004845.1 Esox lucius
AGGTCTACAAGGCTGTAATTGCTGCAAATGGAAGATTCTTTGGCCAAAGCAGAGCTTGAAGGACACAATAATTATTTCAATGAAAAATCATTATTTCTATCCTTGTCAGGGACTGAATTTTATTTATATGATTATATATAAAACGAGGACATTTCTAAGTGACCCCAAACCTTTGAACGGTGGTCTTGGTTTATGGGGCAGGATGAGAAGCTAATAGTATTGAGCGGCTGATAGCATTGAGCTGCATGTGAACGTCCTTGAAGCCCCTGGAACACGTTTCTTGTATAGCATTGTATAGGACCGGTTGATAAGGCATTCCATACACAAATACTTCTTCTTGTCATTACTTCATTGTTATCGGCTGGCTTATTTACCGTCATCTCTCTCCATCTCTCTCTCTCTCTTTGTCTGTCTGTATCTATCTCTCTTTCTTTTCCGGGGTCTTTGAAGTATTCCTCATTTCAAGATGCCTTATCAACTGTGATTAAACTTCAAGGAGGAAGAGTTATTGGGTGGATGAGGTCGAGGTGATGCAACGTGAGTAGATGCGGTGTCACTGAGTCGGAGTCGTGCTATGAATTGAGAACATCTACAAGGTTTATGGGTATTGGTGGGGCATCTTTCAGTATTCACAAGACTTTGTAACGGTTGCTCACCAAGAAACACTTTAAACTGGAGGATGGGAAATGTAACTTGAAATCTGTAGCATTTTACATATACAGTACCAGTCAAAATAGTTTCAAGCTATTTATGTGGCAAGTAAGTGTTTCTTTGCTTGAAAATATACAGTGAATACAAAAAGTCTACACACCCTTGTTAAAATGCCAGGTTCTTGTGATGTAAAAGAATGAGACAAAGATAAATCATGTCAGAACATAAACAATTCAATTGAAAACCAAACTGAAATCTTTGAGGGGGAAAAAAATTAAATAGAAAACTCAATAACCTAGGTGCATAAGTGTGCACACCCTTAAACTAATATTTTGTTGAAGCAACTTTTCATTTTATTTCAGCACTTTTTGGGCAGGAGTCTATTAGCATGGCACATCTAGACGTGGCAATATTTGCCCACTCTTCTTTGCAAAAGCGTTATAAATCTGATTGTGAGGACCTCCTGTGCACAGCCCTCTTCAGATCACCCCATAGATGTTCAATTGGATTCAGGTCTGGGCTCTGGCTGGGCCATTCCAAAACGTTAACTTTCTTCTGGTGAAGCAATGCTTTTGTGGATTTGCTTTGGGTCGTTGTCATGCTGAAAAATTAACTTCCTCTTCATCTTCAGCTTTCTAATGGACGCCTGAAGGTTTTGTGCAAAAAAAGCCTGGTATTTGGAACTGTTCATAATTCCCTCAACCCTGACTAAGGCCCCGGTTCCAGCTGAAGAAAAACAGCCCCAAAGCATGATGCTGCCCCCACCATGCTTCACTGTGGGTATGGTGTTCTTTGGGTGATGTGCAGTGTTGTGTTTGAGCCAAACATACTTTTTGCAATTAGGGCCAAAAAGTTTAACCTTGGTTTCATCAGACCATAACACATTTTCCCACGTGATTTTGGGGGACTTGATGTTTGTTTTTTGCCAACTTCAGCCGGGCTTGGATGTTTTTCTTTGTAAGAAAAGGCTTCCATCTTGCCACCCTACCCCATAGCCCATTCATATGAAGAATACGGGAGATTGTTGTCACATGTAGCACACAGCCAGTACTTGCCAGAAATTCCTGCAGTTCCTTTAATGTTGCTGTAGGCCTCTTGGAAGACTCCCTGACCACTTTTCTTCTCATCTGTTCATTAATTTTGGACATTACCAGTTCTTGGTAATGTCTCTGTTGTTCCATATTTTCTCCTCTTGATGATGACTGTCTTCACTGTGTTCCATGGTATATCTAATGCTTTGGAAATTCTTCTGTACCCTTCTCCTGACCGATATCTTTCAACAATGAGATCCCTCTGATGCTTTAGAAGCTCTCTGCGGATGATGGCTTTTGCTCTGAGATGCAACAAAGAAAATGTCAGGAAAATCCTACTAGAACAGCTGAACTTTATTTGTGATTAATCAGAGTCACTTTAAATGATGGCAGGTGTGTAATGACTTCTATTTAACATGAGTTTGAATGTGATTGGTTAATTCTGAACACAGCCACATCCCCAGTTATAAGAGGGTGTGCACACTTATGCAACCAGGTTATTGGAAGGTTTTTATTTTTCAGTTTCTCCCTCGAAGATTTCAGTAGACTTTTTATATCCACTGTATATACAATAATATAGAATATAAAATAAATAAAAATAAACATTAGAGTAAATACATTAAAGTAAACATGAATAAAATAAAGTAACTAGAGCTTCTAGTGCTGTCTAGAAATTGATATCTGAGATGATTAGAATAAAACAACATAAAGACATTTTTAGACACAGGGCAAGATAGAAAGTGCAATGAAAGACCAAAACGCTGTCTGCATATGATGAAGAGTACTCAAAGGTCACGACCTTGAAAGACAAAAAGGAAATCCATGTCATCTGGCTTTGACAATGAGAAGTCTTGAAAGAAATGCTTATCGTTTTATGGAAAAAAAACCTAACACTGCAATTCCACTTGTGCAAGGTTAACATATACAATTGTTTTAAGAATCATTTTGCAATTTCACATGGAGTTGTAGGACCTATGTAGCTTTCCCCAAAAAACTACGGAAGATGGTTTGAGATTTCAGAGTCACTTTAAATTATGGCAGATGTGTAATGACTTATATTTAACATGGGTTTGAATGTGATTGGTTAATTCTGAACACAGCCACATCCCCAGTTATAAGAGGGTGTGCACACTTATGCACCCAGGTTCTTGTGAGTTTTTTTCTTTTTATTTTGCCCCCTCAAGGATTTCAGTTTGTTTTTCAATTTAATTGTTCACGTTATAGGTAACATTAAAGGTGGAAAAGGTTCTTACACGATTTCTTTGTCTCGTTATTTTACATCACAAGAACCTGGCATTTTAACAGGGGTGTGTAGACTTTTATATCCACTGTATATCTCAGGCCAGGTGTGTCTGAATGAAACATTTTAACTACAGCCTGTGGCAGAAACAGTTAGACATTTACACATGTCTTTGTGACCTCTGTCTCTTCCAGGCCACTCTACCTCTGTAAAAAGACTTCAAAAGACTGCATTCTGTTTATGCCTCTAATTGCTTGTATTGGCTGATTCGCCAAATTGTGCTGCACACCGTAAATAAAAAATGTGTTGCTAGCACAAACACAATCAGGGGAAATATAATAACATTATGACCTAATCTGAGCTCACTGGCGTGCCATTTTACCCCTGAGGGTGTTTTAAGACCAACTTTAACCAGACATCTGCAGAATGAACACTGCCAGTACTAGATTAGCCACCTCAGATCCCCTCCTCAAAACGAATCGCCACTGTGTACTGTAGGATCACATAAACAGGAAAAAAAGAACAAAACGCCATTAAGACGAAAGTGGATAACCCAGCAAGACATTTGGTTGAATTTACCACAGAACTGCTTGAAAAAAATGACACGACTTGAGACAATTTGGTTTAAAATACCCAGTCGTAGTCTACGAATGAAATAACAATCAGGAACAATGGGGTGTGGTTCGGAACTCTAGGAATGTCACTTTGGCAAAAAAAATTGCACTGGCGGCATCCACTACAGGACCATGCGGATTGCTTAAAGAGCAACAACAGCCACCTCTCGTCCCCACCTTCTAGTCATTTTCAAACCCGACAAACCCACCCCAGGTTCTTCATTCTGCCACATGTGGTCTTGCAGGCGGCGTGGTCCTGCTCAGCTTGACCAAAGCTGTTCTCGCCCCCCCCCCCCAATGGTGAAACCCGCTTCTTCTCGAAACTAAGGCTTCAAGAGTTCCTTCCATTTTCATGACATTTCTGAAATGTTGACATCTTAAAGGTGATCTAAAATTATTCTGCCTATCTTGCTATTAATGGGCTGTGTGTATGTCCCACCTATCTTACTAAGATGAGTTATTAAGAAACTAACTGGTAGTTGCTCTGGGTAAGAGTGTCTGCTAAGTGACCGAACTGTAAATGTAAAGAGTACCTTTCCTATGTTTTGTAGGAAACCCACTTTTACCTATAGAACACTCTGTCTACCTATTAGCAGTTATCAGACTCTGTCTACCTATTAGCAGTTATCAGACCCTGTCTACCTATTAGCAGTTATCAGACTCTGTCTACCTATTAGCAGTTATCAGACCCTGTCTACCTATTAGCAGTTATCAGACCCTGTCTACCTATTAGCAGTTATCAGACCCTGTCTACCTATTAGCAGTTATCAGACCCTGTCTACCTATTAGCAGTTATCAGACCCTGTCTACCTATTAGCAGTTATCAGACCTTGTCTACCTATTAGCAGTTATCAGACCCTGTCTACCTATTAGCAGTTATCAGACCCTGTCTACCTATTAGCAGTTATCAGACCCTGTCTACCTATTAGCAGTTATCAGACCCTGTCTACCTATTAGCAGTTATCAGACCCTGTCTACCTATTAGCAGTTATCAGACCCTGTCTACCTATTAGCAGTTATCAGACCCTGTCTACCTATTAGCAGTTATCAGACCCTGTCTACCTATTAGCAGTTATCAGACCCTGTCTACCTATTAGCAGTTATCAGACCCTGTCTACCTATTAGCAGTTATCAGACCTTGTCTAGTAGGTGGTTGTTTCTCCAACTCCCCAGGGCCATTACATACTGCGATAAATAGCCTCCTATTGTGCTCCAGAGGCATGAAGTAGTCTAGAATAGGCATTATAATTCATCTAGATTTAGTGTCCCTCAATGAGAAACTGATGCAGGGCTGTTTAGCATGGTCACTCACCTCCCCATATAATGAATTAATCATTATTATTCTCTAACCTTTGGTACTGACTTTGAGCATTAACCGTTGCTGAACTGGATCCTGTCAAAGATAGGTGATTAATAATGGCTAAGATTGTCTAAGGAGGTGCTCTTCGGATGAGGCCTTTTGAGGGCTCTCTGATTCTCCACCTCACTCACTCTTTCTCTCTTACCCCCCCCCCCCCCGACCTCTTTGGCGGTGGTCCCACAATCCTCTTTCCATATGCTTACCCATCAGGGTCTTCCTCCAGAGGTCTCCTCCATGTGGCTCTGTTTAAAAGGTGCATCCGTTGAAGTCCCAATGCACTTGGATACTATTCCATCTGCCTCTGTCTTTTAGGATTAACATATTTTGTCATGACAAAATGCTTTATCAATGTGTGTAACTTCTATGGTAACGCCAGCAACGCTGTGTTCAGACAGCTGTCGATCTGGTCCAAGGCGTTCTTTCCCACGAGTGGAGCTTTGAGCAAGACAGTTCCTCAATAGCAATGACAGATCTAGGTTTTTAATGAACTTCAGATACTCTTAAGCAGGGTTTCTCAAATGTTGGGTTGTGACCCACATTTTGGATGCAGGTGGTTTTGAGTGTGTCTTAGAGCTATCTGATTTTAATTATTTTATTCCAGGTAGAAAAGATAGTGAACATTAACTTTTTACTTAATTTTCATTTGTCTTTAGGTTTATTGTACTACTGAGATCAAGGGTGATCCAGCAGTCCAAGCCATTTCCTGAGCTTACAGTATGGGTTCAAATTCAATCCCCTGCTCTATTAACAAAACTCTATCTTTCCCCATGGTCTCTTAACATGAAGAATATCCAGATGCCTGAAAATGTGCAGTATCTTCAAGATAAAACATTATTCAAATGCAGAATGTTCAATATAGAGCTGATTACTGTGTGTTAACAGTGCTATTCAGATGATTCTGGGGGCTCAAACAATTCACCATGCCAGCATACATCCCATTCCTCTACTCATCTACGCACATTAAAAACAACATGAAACACCACAAATCTTAAATGACCCTTTGGTCATTTAGAACACACACAGCGGGCTGAACAGCAATGTTCAAACATAAGTTGATTTTTACATTTGAGTCATTTACCAGACATGTTTATCCAGAGTGATTTACAGGAATTTATTCTGTAAGATGTTCTGTAAGATGAGTTTGTGACCAAGATGGCTTTGTGTACTTCGCAAGGCCCAGCGTTTACCCAGTTTTCACACCAGCAGGCTCAGGAACAGTTTCCATCTACTGTAACCCTGCTGAACTCTGTAACCCATCACTAACCACACCCACCCGCCCACCGCTTAGTACCGCCTCTCAGGGACCTTGTTGTACTACCGGACTCTGACACTGCCTTGCAAAGACTGATAAGTACATTTTTAGTTGCTACATGTACATGTCTCCCTTCAGGAACCTCATTGCTGCCATCCCTGCATTTCGGTGGCATCTGCCACTTTGCACTTCCAACATGGAAGAATCGCCATTTGTACTTGCATTTGCCTCATCGCACAGCTATTCATTTCCCACTTGTAGATACATATACTTAATACTTGTAAATTTCCTATTTGCACTTCTGGTTAAATGCTAACTGCATTTCGTTGTACTGTACTCATACTGTTCAATGACAATTAAGTTGAATCTAATCTAAATCTAATGATGCATATTTTTCAAGCACATCATCATAGCAGTGACCAGCCTGCATTCAATGTGCTTTCTCTGTCTCTCTCTGTACGTCTGTCTCCCTCTCTGTCTCTTTCTTTCTCTGTCTCTCTCTGTATGTCTGTCTCACTCTCTGTCTGTTTCTTTCTTTCTCTGTCTCTCTCTGTATGTCTGTCTCCCTCTCTGTCTGTTTCTTTCTTTCTCTGTGTCTCTCTGTATGTCTGTCTCACTCTCTGTCTGTTTCTTTCTTTCTCTGTCTCTCTCTGTATGTCTGTCTCCCTCTCTGTCTTTTTCTTTCTCTGTCTCTCTCTGTATGTCTGTCTGTCTCTCTCTCTCCCTCTCTGTCTTTTTCTTCCTTTCTTTCTGTCTCTCTCTATCCCGTGGTGGTATCTTGGTGATTAGGTTGTGCTCAACACTGGAACAGCTGCACAGTTAATTAGCCAAGCACTATGGTGGATCTCTCTGTCATATTTGCTAATGTTACCAATACCCATTACGTAATGTTCCATTAACTAACACATGGACCATGGCTCTGTCACTAGTCCAGTCAGAATCCATGCATTATGTACGGTTGTCTTGTGCGAGAGGGCTTTCGTCTGCTGTGTTCTGTGATTTCGATTTGCATACGTAGCCTACCGTTGTTTCTTGAACTGATTGTGTAGGTCAAGGCTAGGCGACTGGATTCAGCCGCCGGATGATCTTTCTGTTGGAGCGGATGTTCTGTGGGGTTGGAGCAATTATAATAATTATAAAAAGATATTTGCACACTTAAAATTGACCACAACAAGTCTTTGGAATTGGGCCTCGCAGGCGGGCCATCTGTATGAGGTTATAGCCTTGGCATTGTTGCTAGCTGACGAGTGGCATACAAATTGGCCAGGGAAGTGGGGAGGAGTTGTCAGAAACTACAGCGCCTCCCTCAGGTGGCTCAGGCGTCTGATGGGCCTTCACATGTGTTCCTGGTTGAAAGGGCTGCGTGGGCTGTGCTCAGGAATGAGTAAGGCGGTTGTTGTTGTTGTGGTGGGAATGCGTTGGCTGGGTGGCATATGTGTATCGATTTCTTATCAAATGAAAATAAATCCATTTTAGGAAAAGGTTGTTTGGGTGGGGTGGTGTTACCATGTCCAATTCATGTAATATGTTGTATTCTTAAAAGCCAGCATCCGTAAGTTCTGAAGTATAGCTGGAAGTGGAAATGTTTTCAGTACAGAATGGGATACACATTTTACAGCGTTCTCTTCTTACTGGTCTGACATCGGCACATTCTGTTTTATGTTTAACTTGCTTTATTTACCATGAAATGCCTTCTTTTTAGCTAACAGTTAGGAAATCAGAAGTTTTTCTGTTGTATATTACTTACAGAATTATTGGCAAAGACAAAAACAGTAAAAATCTCTAATAAAACATTTGACAATTATTATTGGCACCCGACCATTTAGTACTTTTATCACCCTCTCATTGTTAAGATTACAGCACTGACTCATCTGAATCTATGTTTGATATGTTGGGAGAACATGTTGCAAGGAACTCATCTAGGCAGAATCTCTCCAGATACTTCAGAGTTCATGCTCCTCACATAAGGAATCACCTCCAGCTCACCCCAAAAGTTTTCAAACAAGCCGTATCTCTCATCCCGTTTGGCCTCATTGCCTAACTGAAACTTTTGTGACAGCTAGTTTAATTTTCATTTTTCTCCTCCTCTGTCCTGTCCACTTTCACTCAGCTCAACCCTGGTCATCTAGCCCAAAGGCTATCACAGCTTTTACACCGGACAACATCCCACTTCTTCAGGTCAGCTCCTCAAAGGTTCCTCCGATGCTAAATCTTTTCACGGCAAACCAACCTGTCTCGTGCTGTTTGCTATACGAAAGGTGATCTTTTTGTTTTCGCTCTCTTCTTAAAAGCTTACATTAATGAGGCACACCGCTGCCAACCTCCCTTCAATAGGAAGAGACAGAAGTGGAGTTATGTGTCAAAATGCCATTCCACAGATGGTCCTCATCAGCGTCTGCTATCCATTTACTCAGGTGTGGTTCCCACCTCCCCAGGCCAGTTCATTAGCACTGAAAAGGGATCACATACAGACGCATATGGTCTGTGACACACACACACACACACACACATGTGATTACTCATACATAAATACAGACACAGTGTTACGCACACGTACTCAAGAATACACCCGCGCAAATACTCACAGTATCAGTCAAATGTTTGGACTTAGTTACCCATTCAATTGAATGTCCAACATTTTGACTGGTACTGTACATGCATACAAATGCACACACACACACAGGGATGTATTCTGAGTAGGGGCCGTAGGCATGATATTTTCTTAGTTATCCGCTTCCTTCTGAACCGACAATGGTAATTTGCCATCCATTCTTCTAAACGACAGAACCGATTCCCTCAGGGTATAACAGGTTAAAGCCTGCAAGGCACAACATAATCCCACAATGGGGAAAAAAAAAACAAGGCCACACCTCACATACTCTCCTTTATATTCCACGCCACCTACAGTGATTGGATCCTTCTGCGTGCCTGTGGACCTATCGAAGGGCCATAAGCAGAGGAGGCCTTGGAAACAGGCAGCCACCACTTTTAGACTAGAGCCCATAGGGTTAAGTGGATCTGTCATCCCTGAGCTATGACAGGACATTGAGGGCTATTCAGTGTGGGTCAGTCTGGGACGTGGACTCGTCATCTCTTAGAGGTGAAGAGAGAGACAGACAGAGAGAGAAAGGAAGAGAGGGAAAGAGCTAGAGAGGGAGAGAGATATATATACTCAAGCCTTATTTAAACATATCCGCCCACATTATTGAGTTGTAAGACGTGACTGTGGGTGGATTTTTTTTATTATTTTTTGGACTGAGATTTGACTTCAGGCCAGAAATTACATGAAAATGAACATCTGTAGTATTTTCCTCAACCGGAGTTGAACCTGTTCAAATCAAGGTCACAAACACACACATTTGGTTCCCTGATTTTTGTTACTGGGACTCATCACTTGATTGACGTGTGTTGTAATACAGCAATAACACATTAGGGGTTGTGGTACGTGGCCATTATACCACGGCTAAGGACTGCTCTGAGGAATAATGCAATGCTGAGAGCAACACAGCTTTCAGCCAATCAGCAGTCAGGGTTCAAACCAGCCGGTTTAGAATAATGATTCATCGCTATGATAATGACGAATAAGCATTGCCTCTATTTTCCCCTGTGTGAGTTTATGTATTGGCACAGCTACGGTCGTGTGACGTCTCCCTGTCCAGATGATTCACAGGAGTCACTGTAACGAGTTCCCACACCTGGCAACCAGTGAGCTGGACACTTCCTCAGCCCCGGCTTCAGCCTAACGCAATTTCCCACAAGCCCCAGTCCTATACCTCATCCCCGGCCTCAGGTGGCTTATTACTTTTATGGCGCCACCGCGGTTTCCCACCTGCGGCCTTCCCGAGCCGAAGAGAGCACAGCTGCAGCGCAGCGTCGCTGGGATGCTGTTGTTTTCCGCTGAGTCGTCCTGACCAACTGCCGTGTGAAGCGAACAGGGCCGTGGGCCAATAGGAGAAGACATGGAAGGAAGGAGTAGTTCAGACCACTGCTTCCTGTTACAGGCTCAGATCAAAAGCACCAGAGAGGCAATGGGGCGCTGGTCCAGGAAATTTCCCAGCGCCAGTTCAGGGATTTGATCGAGCGACCTTTCGGTAACTACTAGATTACCTGCTTCCTGATGGTGATTGGTTGACAGCTATGGTATATGAGACTGCGTACCACGAGTGTGATTGTGTATTGTTATCAGTGGTTTAAAAAATACCAGTAAGGCATCTTAAGGGTTTTTGGAAAAATTGCCAATGTATAATAAATAGTCTGCGTTGCGCTGTGCCTAAGGGCAAGCCTCAGCTATGGTAAATTGGCATTTTAACACACCCTGCTCCCTGTGCCTATATCACCTGCAATGGTTGCTCACTCTGCAACGGTTATTTGAGATGTCACATAAGGTGCAATGGGCTCAAGAATGCCATGTACAGTCACAGCTTGAATGAATAGCGGCATTAGCCACTGGTTGCACAGTATGGGAGGGTTGGTGGTGTTTATTATTGCGGAGCAGTGAGGTTGGTGGGTCAGATCATAGCAACTATGTGTTTAGTGGTTTGCGAGTCTGGCTCCGGGCCTGGGTCCAGTTAGTATTTGTATTCCGTCATGTGTTTCGATCCAGTCTGCCTAGAGTGCCCGTCGGCACATTTTTGAAGTACTCTGTTGGTTCCACTGCGCCAGACTGGCTCAGTCAAGCGCAGCTTAAGGATTTAAAAAACAAATACTGTTTTAAACTCGGGTCTCCTGGATCATGGAGAGCAGTCGGAGAACACTCGTCTCTTCGTGTGGAAACTTCACCGTCGTCTGACAAATGACGGGGGAAACGAGAAACACATTGAAGGGTACACTCTGTGTGTGTGCAGTAAATCGGATTAGATTCGGCGAATACCATGAAAGAATTAGATTAAATGAAGAGTAGTGCTAATTAAAATGTGATATAAATACCTTCCGGCTGGGGATGTTAAAAAAAATAATAATAATGCATAAACTAAAAAGTAATCCTGCATTGTGTCACAGTAGAAAAGGAAGGGGTATTTACCTGTTGTTTTGTTTTCTAATTACAATCAGTCAGTAACCATGTTGCATTACACTGTATGTGTGCTTTGAGGTAGAGGAATGTACAAGCCCTGAGACAGAGTGGCACAGCATGATGGTAATCCTGTCAGTCAATTTAACACAGCCGAGCCACACAAAGCAGCTCCCTGTTCTCTTTGTGTGATGTTTGAATGACACCTATCAAAGCCCATTACACCCGGAGGTCACTGGGTCGCTGGTAGAGTTGATGCCTTTACATGGAACCACAACCTTCGTAACCCCCGAAACCAGAAATTGAATTGAATCTGCTATGGGAACACTCTGGATGTTTCCAGATGAGTTAAAATGCGTGTTGAACAGGTGGGTGAAATTCTTTTTTATTTCTTTGGATAGCTGAGGCGTGGGTTTTCCACTGTTCCCTAGTCTCCATGATTCAGAGGCTGTTTCTGTTACAAGGCAGCTTTCATGGAGAGTTTACCTTGGCCCAGTCTGTGTAGGTATGTAGTAGTAGTAGTGTAGCCAATGTAGTTACATACATAGTACAAGTGTATCCTATGTAGTTACATTTGTGGTAGTAGAGTAGCCTATACACATAGTAGTGGTGTAGCCTATGTCTATGTAGTTATTTATGTAGTACTAATGTATCCTATGTAGTTACATTTGTGTTTGTATAGTACCTTATGTAGTTACATACGTAGTAGTAAAGTAGCTTATGTAGTTACATAAGTAGTAGAGTAGCCTATGAAGTATCCTATATAGTCACATACGTGGTAGTAATGTTGCCTATATAGTCACATACGTAGTAGTAATGTTGCCTATATAGTCACATACGTAGTAGTAATGTTGCCTATATAGTCACATACGTAGTAGTAATGTTGCCTATATAGTCACATACGTAGTAGTAATGTTGCCTATATAGTCACATACGTAGTAGTAATGTTGCCTATATAGTCACATACGTAGTAGTAATGTAGCCTATATAGTCACATACGTAGTAGTAATGTTGCCTATATAGTCACATACGTAGTAGTAATGTTGCCTATATAGACACATACGTAGTAGTAATGTTGCCTATATAGTCACATACGTAGTAGTAATGTTGCCTATATAGTCACATACGTAGTAGTAATGTAGCCTATATAGTCACATACGTAGTAGTAATGTTGCCTATATAGTCACATACGTAGTAGTAATGTTGCCTATATAGTCACATACGTAGTAGTAATGTAGCCTATATAGTCACATACGTAGTAGTAATGTAGCCTATATAGTCACATACGTAGTAGTAATGTAGCCTATATAGTCACATACGTAGTAGTAATGCAGCCTACATGCTTCTTCACATGGTTCATGCCTACTCAGACTTGCCGATGTTCTCTGAGTTATCCAAACATTCAAGTCCGAAGAATGGTGCCCTTTGTTGAAGTCCACTTAAATCATCTGTTCAAATATGATTTCAAATCTTTCAGTGTTTGCTTTTGCATATGGCTGCAGAGCCGTGAAGTAGAGTTTTCACTTTTCTCTACAACATTTCTCTGTGTTTTGTTAGAACAAGGCAAGCCCAGTCAAGCAAAGACAGTATAAGTATTTTTTCATTATTTCAAATAGTATTGGAACCAAGGTCTGGAGTCTTTGTCCACTGTATTCAAGGTATTTTCCTGAACATCCATTTGACACAGCTCACACACGCCTCTCTCCGCTGTCTCCATGCCAACGTCACGACATTGGAACAACCAAAGTGCACGAGCAGATGTCCAGGATTCCATCTTGCTTTCCAAGCATTCACCTCCTTCGTCCCTTCCATGGAGTTTATGTAATGTCCCAGCTCAATCCAAACGTTCAGTAGCGTCGGAGACAATTATCATGTCCAAAATATCACCCTTTCTCTTTTAATGGTGCACTGTATTGGGAGAGATTCCTGATTCTTACATCCTCTCTGTGCATTGACGGTGACCAAAACATCTATGTTCAGGCAATGACTGATTTCTTAAATTAGTTAACACGTTCTTATAAATCAGGGGCTTTTTTCTGCAGGCAGTGTCTTTGTGTATCGTGAAGACAGCGTGTTTCTTTTCCTTCTGCACTGCACTGCATCATAGAAAATAAATGGCAAATACAACTTATGCATTTTAATTACGTCCGCTTCTACACTCGAAAGCCAAGAATAATACTCGGTTAGTATTTCAAGAGTTCAATCTATATTATCTTGAAAAATGCAAAGCAATGCAAGTTCCTAGCAATAATTCACGGTGTTATCTTGCCACTCTCAGCAAAGGTAACTGTACTGCATGTGCATGTATTCCTCCGAGACATCTCAAGCCATCTTCCTTTGGGCCAACTTGACTCAGGATGACGCAAGATGTCTGGTGTTTAGCTGACTCCGTACTTTCTGCCCTCTCGGTTGGACCACACCTACATGTGGTTCAAGCTCTTGAAGTGACACGGTTATGTCATGACAGGATGACTTTCTGACAGATCAGTCAAGCTTTTATTCCCCCAGCACTCAAGCTTCTCAGTTCTTTGACCCGCTGAGACCTTTGAACTTTGAACCCTTAGCGCTTCAAGATTGACACTATCACACACAGCAGGTTAATACAGCAGCTGCTGCCGCGTAACTGAAAGGAGGTTATTTAGAAGGGAAAGGCTTTTCTGAACTGTTAAGGGGAACCAGTCGCACGCACACACACTTGGTTTGATTGAAATGTTCTGGAAAGCTGTCCTATGAACACAAAGACAGCTGAGGAGAGATGGGGCTGAGGGGCCAAGACTGACATACTGTTTCTGTTTCCTGGAATGCCTGCAAATGACGTGTTGTGCTTGATACAGTACTGGGTGTGTGTTGTGTGATGGAGGGGGAATGTGATAAATGACAGGGCTTCAAAACCAACATAACCTTTACCTTGGTCTGTCCGCTCCCTTCACTTAGTAGGTTGCCTCATGATGGTCTGAGGCAAAGAAGTTCCAGAGAGAAAAGGGGTTGAACTTCTGTTGTTTCCCCTTAACTGTAGCTTAAAGAGCATACAAATAATTAGATTTTGCTGACTTTCTCATGCTCTTACAGTTTTGTTTCATCAAAACATTTACAGTTTTGAAAGTTTGATTAATATCAAAATGAATCCATTAAATTGATTCAGATAGAAGTCTGAAAGCTCTGATTAATTTTTCTGTCAAAATAATGACAATATTTAGTTCCTCACATAACAGCCTACATAAATACAGTTGAATGCACAAAAGATTTTAACAAGCTACTGTAGAGCCTTCTTCAGCAGTTGCCGTCTCCTATTCTGTCGCCCCTCCTTGGGTCCTTCCTCTCCTCAAGACTGACCCGACGTTGGAAAAGGTTTGCCACTCACTCCTGCTGTCGGTGGAAGTCTCATCCTGCACTGTAAAGTTTTTGTCAACTGTTGTGTCTCCACAGGGAATACGTGAAACAACACGGACTGCGTGGCATTGTCTAAGGATTTGTCGTATATTGAAATTCTGTGCAATATTCTTATTCTTTGGAGTTTTTCATTTATTGGATTGTGTCTAACTGGGGTTTGCGCGCGGCTTGAGGAGTGGCATCGAGGAGACGCGAAAGCCATGATAAAATGGGATATAGTGAATGGGTGCCACTAAAACTTTTTACAAATTCAAAGGTGAGATTTTTTTTTCATTCAGGTCACATAAAATGTGTGATTTTTTTTTGCCTTAACATGCGTGTATACATTGCACATTCGTTAGAGCATGTCTCTACATTTCCCCTTTTTATTATTACTTAATTCTTTGCTAGATATCAAGTCGTATGTTTGGGCTATTGAATGCATCCAATAATTAGTTTGTGACCCTCAACCAGCTCCAGTAATAGGAACACTTTGTTGTGGATTGATGCACAGCTGAAGATGGACGGCTCCGCGGTGTTAATATTGATAATGACAGTGCTGATGGGGCGGGTCTCGACTCTTCCCTGCCCGCGCCCCTGTTCGTGCCCCCTGGCTACAGAAGTGCACTGCACTTTCCGTTCCCTCCTCGACGTGCCTGCTGGTATCCCTAGACAAGTGGAACGCATGAATTTAGGGTAAGCCTGGACGACTGGTTTTATTCAGCAACACGCAATAAAGCCATTGGCCTTAAAGGCATTTTGCACGTGTCACTATAACTAGCGTATAGTGAATCGTGAAGGTGACCAAAAACCGTGTGATGCGTTAATGTGCGTTCATTGTATAGGCCAATGAAAAAAGCAATACTATAATCAACTTTAAATGTGTCGCCTGTTTAGAATTGTAAAGTGCCTTTTCATATTTATGCTCAGCATGTGACTGAAGTTAATCCCTTTTCAACTGACAAGAAAATATGTATAATGTAGTAGGCCTATAGCGTAGTCTGAAGTAAGCATATTATACGCTTACGTTATATAGGCTAACCAATGCTTTTGATTCATTTCCCATATGAGCTTCAGCCATTGCTTAAAAACAAAGACGCTTACCGCTTATTCATTCAGAACGTATGGACCAAATTGTTGTACGTTTTCATAAAGTTGTGTGCGTATATATGAATTATAATTAATTAATTAATTCAATAGTAAATCATGATTAGTGGTGTTGCTGTTTCCTTACTGTAGGTTTAACACCATTAGCCGTGTTACTCAGTCCTCTCTGACTGGGTTGAGGAACCTAGAGCTTCTGATGATGCACGGGAATGATATCCACAATATTCCCAACGGGGCATTCAGGGATCTCAAGTCCTTACAGGTAGAGTAACAAACAGAAAAGGTGGACTAACCTCGAGTCTGCCCAGCCTTACCTGTCATTTAGAATGAAATGTGGAATTACAGTATGCTTTACAGTACCATTCCGTTTTACTGCATTGAGGATGACTCACTGGCCTTCTCCCACTTAAGATGCTCAAGATGAGCTACAATAAATTGAAAGAGATCAACAGAAACACTCTCCAGGGCCTGTGGTCCCTGGCCAGACTACACTTGGACCACAACCATCTGGAATCTATCCATCCAGACGCCTTCCAGGGCCTGACCGCTCTGCGACTCATACAGCTGGAGGGGAACAGACTCCAGCAACTGCATCCTTCCACCTTCTCCACCTTCTCCGTGATGGGTCACTTCCACGTCTCCACCCTCAGGTGAAGCGTAATTAACTAGCTGATCCGTGTTGCTCTGGGCCCCGTGGTCTCTGCTTTCACCAGCTACACTGGGAATCGGTACACAAATTAGCTGAGAGTATCAGCGCTGAAATATAGGAGCGCGTCCGCTCTTGTTGTTGATGATGGAAGAGTCAAACTGATCCTAAATCAGTTGTTTTTGGTTCCTGGACAGCATGTGCCATGTTATCGTAGTTCGCTACAAAGAAAGACAGTTGTACGCTCTCAATTTAAAAAGTGATTTCATAGGGCAAAGCATTAAAAGTTTCAGAATCAACAAGCCTTCTTGTAACGTGAGTGCTTGAAGTTTGGTTATGTAGACTTGCAGCCAATTACAACATTGAGGAGTGTTTGAAGTTTTGATAAAAAAAAAAAATACTAGCATTAAAAATTGCATTATTGTATGTATTTCCATTCATTTCGTCATATTTTAACGTTTAAATACTATTTGCATCATAAGAGTATCATTTACATTTCATTACATATTTTTTCTTTGTTACATGTCATCTTTTTTGTTTCAAGCTCGGTGCAAATTAGACATCATAAACAGTGAACGTGTCATGTACCAGTCAATTAACTGTAGAAAGAATGTTTTAGATATGTTCACCAGAACATCCAGAGGACTACGTCAATATTTTAACCACTAGGGGTCAGTGTTTTCAGGAGATCCAGCAGGCCTCTCTCACTGTGGGAGTAAGGTCTCATTGTTGCCTCCTCTTCTGAGTAGTTTTTGCAGCCACTCTTGCACACCACCTCTGAAGCTAACAGCGTTTCTATTTCTCTATTAATGCGTCAGGCATCTGTATCTGTCTGACAACGGGCTGACATCTCTGCCCCAGAGGCTGCTGGGAGGAATGCCCCAGCTGGAGAACCTTTTCCTGCAAGGAAACCCCTGGACCTGTGACTGCAGGATGAAGTGGTTCCCCGACTGGGACCAAAACTCGCCAGGTGTTTTATTTACAATCTGTTTAGTTGGGTGAATGAATTATGTATAAATGATCTTTACCTCAGCTGCTTACTACAGCTGCAGATGAATGTAATAATAATCACTGTGTCAACAGAAATGCTGCTACCGTCAAGATAAATCCATGTTACATGCATAAAGCCCACATCATTTATCCAAGACTACACCCCAAGAGTCAGGGTGTTGATGTTCTGGTCCTATTCATCTCTTCACAGGCGTGCTAAAATGTAAAAAGGACAGGGCCTATCCTGGAGGTCAGCTCTGCCCAATGTGTTCCTACCCAAACAACTTGAAAACTAAAGAAGTCCTAACAGTGGGAAGCCTGGTCTGCTCCAGCCCTCTCATCTCCTCCCCCAGCCGACCCACGACCCCAGATGATACAGAGACCGAGGTCATGACCCCGGAGGAGTTTAAAGGGCCGTTTGGCAACATTACTCTAGGCCTGACTGACGAGCATGGGAATAAAGTGGATCTGCGTTGTGGTGTCGGAGAGCCCAGGGTGGGGTCATCTGGGGTCGCCTGGGAGCAGGTGAACCCCCTGCAGCTATCCTCTAAGCTTAACATCTCTGTGGACCTGGACTGTCCCGTTGCCAGGGACAACTATGAGAAACTCTGGAGGCTCATCGCCTACTACAGCGACACGCCCGCCCACCTGAAGAGGGAGGTCATGCTCACCAAAGAGCCTGTTCCCAGTTACAGGTAGGCTGGGTTAAAGAACCGCTTTGTATTTATGTTTAACAGAGCTACTGGAATTGTTAGGCCTTCGAATGTTACTTTCCACTTGAGTGAAATCTTTGCTTTGTCATGAATTGACATCAATGCAAAATAAACATTTGGGGAGTTTTACTAGCACTTATATTTGAGTATTATTTAATTTAATGAAACAATTCATTTTAAACTGGTTCTCATTATATATATATTTAATATTGTTATGTTGGCTGTTTATAATCATAATGTTACATATGCCTCCGGTTTTCTATGTTTAAAAACCCCTAACTTCTTGACCTCCAGGTACAGGCAAGACCTGGAGAGAGATGCGCAGTACTATACCGGGGTCAAGGCTAGCATGCTAGCTCAACCCTCATGGCTGATGCAAACGTCTGTGGACCTGCGGCTCAACAGACCCCAGTCCACCGGAAAGACTGTCAGGTTAATCCTCGGCACCCACCTCACTCAGACCATGGAGTCCGAGCAGGAGCGCAGGCGGCGCCGCGCATGGGTCATGATACGGGACGTAAACACCACCAGGACGGCACTGAGCACTGTAGCCGGCAGCCCCGCTGTTATGGACTGCCACGTGTCGAGCTCCGGAGACCCGGCGATTCGCTGGATGCTTCCAGACGGGACCCGACTGGAGGCACCGCACAGCAGCCCGGACAAGAGGGTGACGGTGTCGAGCACCGGTAGGTTGGATATAAATCCGACGGGACATTCAGACTCTGGGTTATATTACTGCATTGCCCAGGTCTCTGACGACATCAGTGTCCTTCCTGTCCGTCTGACAGTTGAGGAGTCCTCCGGTCCGCTCCCTCTACAAGGGCTTGATATGGCGTCTGTGCCCATAGAGGGGTTCACCGGTGACCCTCTGTCCCTAAACTGTGGGGTGACTGGTTCTCCCGATCCTGAGATAAACTGGATCCTTCCTGACGGCCACATAATTAGTCACACAGCTAATTCTTCCAGAGCTCTGGTGTACTCCAACGGAACTCTGAGAGTTCTAGAGAGTCGCCTGACCGACAGTGGCTATTATAAGTGTGTGGCAATGAACCAACACGGGGTTGATTCCCTGGTTACTAAGGTGACTCTGACAAGGCAACCAGTGGGAGCAATACATCCACCCAGGAGAATGAGGCCCCAGTCTGCCTCAGGAGTCAACACCAGGATCAAAGCCCCAGTGGAGGACGCAGAGGAAGCGTCAGGGAACGAGGGGAACGCACGGGAGGTGGTTTCTTCCCAGTCCACATCGTCCTCGAGCCGCGCGGAACTAATCAATCGACGGAGGGTTCAAAGTTCACCCAGGCGTGGCGGTCATCCCTTTAGAAACACGTGGAGACGACCCGTTCTGGCAAGGAAACCGTCCTCAGCGAATGACGAAGGCAAGAAAGACATAGTGGAGACGAGAAGAAGGATTCACATGGCGAACAAAAACATAGACCCGGAGAAGTGGGCGCACATTTTGGCCAAGATCCGTGATAGAAACGGACAGGGTAACACCAGTGTGGCGCCCAGCTCCCCGCCACTCACCACCAGTGAGGAGCGGGAGCCGACGGTAACACCCACCGCTAAACAAACAGAGTCTCTGGACAACTCAGAGGGATCCACGGACGACCTACAGGACCGATACGTTCCCTCCACGCCGCACACCCCCGTTGGCCACGCAGACACCGGCACGGACGCACAAGTCACGCGGTCGCTCCCTGAGTCAGTCACATCTGCTCCCCGGCAAATTGGCAGCACCGTCTCACACACACAGACGGAAGGCAGGGCCGCGGTCACAGAAACACTCTCACACACGCCAGGCCAGATGCATGTCAGCGCCGGGGCCGGTTCTTCGCGCGACGACGACGACAACAACAACAACGACGACGACAACAACTTCTCGCGCGGGGGGGATCAGAGCACACCCGCCACGGAAGGCGCTAACGAACCCAACGTCGTTAACGCCTTTAATGAGGGTGAAGCGTATGCAGACACCGGTGAACTTGACCCTTCGTTAACCACCGCCACCGTTCGAGAGGACTCTGACGTGGAAACAGGGAGAGTCGGATACGATCACTCACTCACCGAGACTGAGACCACAACAATAGAACCGGTCACACGCACTAAGCTGAGGCAAACTGTTTCAACGCCTGAAGTTGCCCGTCTTCCACACGTCACAGTCTCTCCCGGACCTGAGCTCACTTCAGCTGTGAACCTGAGGATGGAGACACCAGGTGAGGTTGCTGTTCGACTCAGAAACCAGAACTCCAGGAGGAGGAATGGGGGTGGGGGCCGAAGGAGAAGGCCCGGTTCTGTCAGAAAGAAGCCTAGGCCAAATAATTCATTGAGAAATCATTATAAAACTCCAGCCGCACCTAGGGTAACCCTCCCGACAGCTACCGAGGCAACTACTGCCACGTGGACTAAAATAGAAACAACCGAAAAGGCTAAAGGCACGACGGCCAAGTTTACTACTGCCGCTCCACCGTCGCCCAGCCAAGAAACGTCATCAGGCAGAGTGAGTCACCCAGAGAACACAGGACTCTCTTTATACGAAGACAGGGTTAGCCCTTTGGTGAGACCCGCCACTCACTCAGAGACAAAGGACACCCTTTCAGAGCGTGCCAAGCTGCTGTTCGAAAGCACAACAGCTCCACGGGCGTCTCTCATAACCTCTGTAACAGAACCGTATAAACAAACATCCCAGATCAGCCACCGCACAACAGCCCCAGAAGGAGCCTCTGAGACTCCCACGACTCAGAGCCAAGCCCCAGAACGCCCGGATGTGCCCACAACAGCAAGTCAGGGGAAATTTACAAGCATCCCCCTTCCTGCTTTTAAACCATCAGAGATATCACGAAGGGGAGGCAGCGTTACTGTAGACCTCAGCACTACTCCAAGACCTGACAAGTCCTCTGAGAATTTCCACACTCAACCGGAATTGCTACCAGATGGGGAGCTCAACATGCCAGACCATCGATATACAACAGATACTACATCTAAAGAGATTATAAAGGTGCCGATCAAAGAGATTGACAGTGTGACTCCATCTATCCAGCGTGAAATAACCAGAGGACCTGTCTATGATAACACTGCTTCAACAAAAGAGTCCATTCATAAGTCAATGGGACATGAGAACGTTGGGGTTAACACACCTGTGGGGCCTGTGACATCTGAAAGCTCTTATCACGGATCTGGTTCTGCTAAAACAGTCACTGGTGTGCCCAGAATTATTTTTGACGAGCCTCATAATTTCAGGGAAATCACATCCACAGCAGCCACTGCGGAAACACTGGCATCAGCCCCGAATAGCGAAATGGGTAGGGTTTCTGTGGATGCTTCTACAACAAAGGACGCCACTCCGACTGTGACACCTGTCACCACCACGTCAGTTAAAACATCTGGTGTTTTCCCGTCCTGGGTGAGGCCTCTGGTCCCTGTACCAAACACACCATTCTCTGGAGTCAGGACCCAACCTCCATCCGGAACACTGGAGGCTGCCTCTAGCTCCAATCACATCCCGGACAGTCACATAGAGAGAGTCGTCATCTCTCAAACCGACCAGAGGAACGACCCTTTCTCTCCAAACAACAGAGGAGACTCCATCCAAATCGCCAGATCAGACCCTAATGAAGCTCCACCATCTGACACCCAAACCACTAACAGACCCGAGACAATTGACATCAAGCCCGATCCCGTCACTGGTGCCAAACCAACCACGACAAAACCCAGAACCACCCACAAAACAGCCCCAAACTCCCAGACGGTCGAACAGAAGACCACTACAACTGCTTCCACCACCACAAAGAGCATGACTCAGACCTCTTCTGTCTCTACATTAAGGCCTCAGAGTCCACCCAGAGTGGGCCAGATTTCAGAGACCCTCAACCAGAGCCGGGGGGTGTCCGGATGGGGGGAGAGACCACCGGTACAAGTGCCTGCTGTGAGAGGGAGGCCCAGGGTCAGTAATGCGGGTCTGCAGACAGTGACTGTTAACGCAGAGACGGATGCACAGCTTCCCTGTGTGGCTGTAGGGGAACCCAAGCCCTTCCTCTCCTGGACCAGAGTCTCCACCGGTACGTATCAGACATCTTCTGTTGTGTTCACATGTTCTTCTGTTGTGTTCACATGTTCTTCTGTTGTGTTCACGTCTTCTTCAAATTCTTGCAGGAGCAACAATAGCGCAGGACACACGGGTCCAGAGATTCGAGGTCCATCCCAATGGTACGCTTGTCATCCGTAACACACAGCCTCAGGACAGAGGCCAGTACATGTGCACGGTCCAGAACCAGTACGGAGTGGACAAGACGGTGATCACCTTGCTGGTCCTGGCCCGGCATCCACGGGTTCTCCAGCCGCGCTTCCGCGACGCCACGGTGTACCACGGGGACACCATTGACCTGGAGTGCAATGTCCAGGGTCACCCCGTGCCCCGGGTCACCTGGGTGCTGCCTGACAGGGTCCACCTCTCTGCCCCAACAGCCCAGGCCGGCGGCTCACAACCTGGCCCTCAGGTCGGCACGAAGCGCGTGGCCCTCTTCGGTAACGGCACCCTCCGTGTCACCCTGGCCAGCTACACTGACAAGGGGATCTACAAGTGTATCGGGAGCAGTTCGGCCGGGGCCGACTCCGTGTCCGTCCGCCTCCATGTAGCCGCCCTTCCCCCGGTGATCCAGCAACCTCGCTACGAAAACGCGTCTCACCCGGAGGCAAGCACCATCTACATCCACTGCACCGCCCAAGGAGCCCCTCCGCCCGTCATCCGCTGGACCACGCCCGACGGCGCCCAGCTCCTGGCCTCGCAGTTCGTCACGGGCCGCAACCTCTTTGTGTTCCCCAACGGAACGCTTTGCGTCCGCGGGCTCGGCCGGGGCAACGCCGGGAGGTATGAGTGCGTGGCCAGTAACGCGGCGGGGGTCTCCAGGAGGAGCGTCATCCTGACGGTGCTGACGCGGCCGTCGTCCGCCAAGGCCAGGATTACCACCTCCTCTCCCCAGACGACTGGTGTGGTCTACGGTGGGCTGCTGAGGCTCGACTGCATGGCCACGGGGGAACCGGAGCCCAGGATCGTCTGGAGGACCCCCACTAAGAAACTAGTGGATTCCCAATACAGGTAAGGACCGTAAACACGCTTGTGCGAGCGTGTCATCGAGGGTGTCATTGGCAGACTGAATCATCCGTCTGGGCACATCATCCGTACATGAGCAGAGAAAACGTTGTAGACGAAACTGAAGAGGGTCCTTAAGAAGAGCGGGACGGAGCCTCACGAGATTTGTGTTTGTTTCTCAGCTTTGACCCCAGGATCAAGGTGTTCACCAACGGCTCCCTGGCCATCCAGGCCATGACAGAGAAGGACGAAGGTGACTACCTGTGTGTGGCGCGCAATAAGATGGGGGACGATTATGTTCTCCTGACGGTTGAGGTGGTGACAAAGCCTGCCAAGATTGAGCAGAAACAGCTGCTGGCCAGTCAGAAGGTCTGTTGTGCTACTTTGTCCAGTTTTCATTTCATTTTTGTTGTGCATTCTAAATGGCACCCTGTTGCCTTTACCTTTGCATCATTGCTTTTTATCTGAGCCTTCAAGTCTCACTTTATTGGGACTTTATGGGGAATAGGTCATTTTGGACAGAGGCTTGGTATTTTTGAAAAGACAAATTATATGTTGGTGTGTTTCTTTCTGTATATATATATATATATATATATATATTATATTACACAATATAATACTGTATATACAATATAATACTGTGGAATACAGTCATGTACAACGGCCATCAGCATACTTGGCAACCAGTTTATATATATATATATATATATATATGCACCAATATATATACACCAACATATAATAAATAAAACTTTGACAAAATCTTACTGAATTTTGAATTTGAAAAGGTGACTTATGGAGGAGCCCTGAAGGTGGACTGTGTGGCATCTGGCCTCCCGAACCCTGAGATCCGCTGGGCTCTGCCAGACGGCACTATGATCAATACCCTCAAACAGACGGATAGAATTAGGGCCAGCGGAGGCCGCTCCCGCAGGTATAGTACCTGGTGTTAGTCAGATCATTTAATAACATCATCAAATAATAACATTCACATAATAACATTCACATAATCACTTTCACATAATCACACATTCACATAATAACATAAACATAATCACACATTCACATAATAACATAATCACATTCACATAATAACATTCACATAATCACACATTCACATAATAACATTCACATAATAGTAAAAAAGTAATCTATTCACATAATAACATAATTACATGATAAAATATTAACATAATAACATAATCACACATTCACATAATAACATTCACATAATAGTAAAAAAGTTGTCACACATTCACATAATAACATAATCACATAATCACATGATAACATAATCACACAATCACATAAATACACAATCATATTATTACATAATCCCACGTTATCAGACGTCATCTGAATTGAGCACAGTCAACAACAATCCCGTTTGTTGCCTTCACAGGTATGTGGTTTTTGACAACGGGACTCTGTATGCCAACGACGTGGGGCTGCGAGAAGAGGGAGACTACACCTGCTACGCTGAGAACCAGATCGGGAAGGACGAGATGAAGGTCCACGTGAAGGTGGTGGCCGACCCCCCCACCATCCGAGACAAAAGCCCAATCCCTGAGGTCATCAGAGTCCTCTATGGTCAGACCGCGTCTCTGAAGTGCAGTGCCAAGGGAGAGCCGACCCCAGTCATTAAGTGGCTCACACCCACCAAGCGGGCCATCGCCTCGTCCTCCGATAAGTACCAGGTCCACAACGACGGCACCCTGGTCATCCAGAAGGTCCAGCGTTTTGACGCCGGCAACTACACCTGCGTAGCGAGAAACAGCGCCGGCCAGGACACCCGAGTCAGCAGGGTGGACGTCCTGGTCACGCCCCCGGCCATCAACGGACTGCGAGGTATGGTCAACTCCATCCGAGTGACGGCTGTGAGGGACCAGCGTGTCCTGCTGGCCTGCGAGGCCGCGGGGACCCCCGTCCCCCGGGTCATGTGGGTGTTACCGGAGAACGTGGTCCTGCCGTCGCCTTACTACGGCAGCAGGATGACGGTGCACCGGAACGGCACGCTGGACATCCGATCGGCGAAGCCAACGGACTCGGCCCAGCTGGCCTGTGTGGCGCGCAATGAGGGTGGGGAGGCCAGGCTGGTGGTCCACCTGGAGGTGGGGGAGAAGGTGGAGAAGCCGCAGCTCCGAGGACCCAGAACAGAGAGGCTCTCCCTGGTGTTGGGCAACACCATGATCCTGAACTGCACCTCTGAAGGAGGCCTGACACCCCCCACGCTCACCTGGATCCTCCCCGATGGTTCCCCGCTCACAAGCGGTTCCAAGTTCTCCAAGTTCTTCCACCGACCGGACGGCGCCCTGGTCATCTCCAACCCCTCGGTCTCCGAAAGTGGCCTGTACCGCTGCCTGGGAAGGAACCTGGCCGGGTTAGTGGAGCGTACCATTACTCTGGCCCCAGGGGGGAAACCACAAATCAATAACCGCTACAACTCCCCTGTCAGCATTATGAACGGGGCGAACCTCCACCTTCACTGTCTCTCCACAGGGGACCCACTCCGACTGTCCTGGACTCTGCCCAGCGGGGTGGTACTGGGGCGGCCGCAAAGAGCCGGCCGCTACTCCGTCCTGGCCAACGGCACGCTCTCCGTCCAGCAGGCGTCCGTCTATGACCGCGGCACCTATGTCTGCCGGGCGGCCAACGAGTACGGCAGCGCCCTGCTCTCCGTGCCCGTCATTGTCGTGGCGTACCCGCCCCGTATTATCAGTGGCCCGCCGCCCGCCATGTACGCCCGTGGCGGCGTGGCTGTGCAGCTGAACTGCGTCGCGACGGGTGTCCCCCGAGCCGAGATGGCCTGGGAGACGCCAGACAAAACCCGGCTGGCGGTCAGTGCCCAGCCTCGCCTCTTTGGCAACAAATACCTCCATCCACAAGGCTCTCTCATCATCCAGAACCCCACGCAGAGAGACCAGGGCCTCTACAGATGCACCGCCAGGAACGTGATAGGGGTTGATACTAAAAGCACCTATCTACATGTGTTCTGATCAGCGGTAGGCCAGTTAGGATGTCTAGCCCAGAAACTGCCAGAAGGAGCTGAGCACAGCCAAATGCTTTTCATCTATCCCCTTTGAGCTGAAGGGACTTTTAATCACTGTCACTGCAAGTAAATATACACGTTTCTAATCACTGGCGGAACAACACTGCTACTGTGTTCTATTGGCTGTGGCCGTGCCGCGTTGTCTCTCGAACACGTTCCAGTCCGCGTCGCCCAAAACACACCATGCCAAAGACATTTTCCGCTCATCAAAAAAAAAAAAAAAAAAACGCTTCGGTAAGAAGAACTTGACTTTGAGTACTATTATTTGTGGCATTTATATGGACTATATAGGTGAGACATGTAAGCTGTTGTTCTTTGAACCTCTGTGCTGACGATGATAATTTATGTCAAACTGTGTAGATAAGCATAGGTAAATATCTTTTTAATGTTAGATTAACGAAAATATAAATTATGTGCTAAACATCCAGTTTTGCTGAGATGAGCTCGATTTCAGGGACCTAAGAAAGAATGGCTTTTGTAACCATTATAAGGTACTGTATGTCTCTACAACCATCCACATTGTGTTGCTTTCTGAAGTACTTCTAAGTACTTTGTAACACTTGGTAGACTGGAGCTGCTCACAGATTAACTGTGATTATTATGGTATGGATCTGCTTGCAACCCTCATAGGTGTTAACATCAGCTCATAAAATAATACCGATATGTTTGTTTTACCTGTCCTTGTTTTTAAATTATTTGTCTTTAAAAGACTAGAATGTATAGGAATTGTACACATTTTTAATAAAGATAAACTGAAAATCCATTGTAATCTTGTAGAATATTACTTATTACATGAAATAGGTTCTGGTCAAAAGTAGCAAAAAGAGGATTGGCTGCCATTTTGGCCGGCAGTAAGAACTTCAAACTAGGTCAGGGCAGGCAAAGGATCCGTAGCTCTGGGAATTATTATACAGTCATGGTCCCTCTCCTTCTAAAAGGAGAACCATCTGGATGTGTGGGGGAAATCCCTATTAGTTCACTGGTTTCCCTCTGAAGGAATTATTGGTTTAACTACACAGACTTTATTGTAATCAGCTTTCATGATTTATGAAATTCACTCACAACTTGAAATTACACAGGACCACTCTGAGAGTGGAGACAGAAAATGTGCCTGACTGGTGCCTTCGGTAAAGAGCCTGAACAAGTGGCTGTTGAGCCAGAAAGCTAAAGCCTTCTCTCCTTGGATAGGACAATAGATAGAAATACAGAACAAACGACAGAGGAGAGAGAAGTTTACCCAGAACCAGGTTTATCCCAGACTGTCTGCTTAGGGCCCACATCTTGGACACACCTGTGCTCTTGCCTCTGAAGGGTCCAGCTACAGCTCCTTCATGGCCTCAATGCAGACTATGACACGTCTCACTGCATTTACTCTGTTTATTTGAACAGTTTCATTCATTTTCACCTCAGATTAGTCTGAAACACTTTACGCATAAATCCCTGTAGAGAGAGGGAGAGAACGGGAGATGGACAGACTGAGAGAGAGAGAGAGAGAGAGAGAGAGAGAGAGAGAGAGATGGAGGGGAAAGACAGAAAGTGTGGGAGACTGAAAGGGAGATAGAGAGGGGAAGAAAGGGAGGGAGAGGTTAGACAGATCTTTGGTACTCGAGGAAGATTTGACCCAGATGATGATGAGGATGGTAATCAAGTGGTGACTGGGGAAGGTGTAGCACTTTCCATGATTTGATTACACACTACAAATCTGGGGCGCCTAGTGGAAGGACTTAACAGATTAACAGGGTTGACTGAGGAAATTATGTGTCACTTTTAATAGGTTTATTTACCTGCTTTTCTCCATGCTTGTCAAAAAAAAACATTGCATTAGGGATTTTAGAGAAAAGTCCCCAAATCTGAAAGGGAACATTTGAAACAGATTTATAAAATGTTCTTTCTGCTGTGTTGTGACTGTAGAGTCATTTTGGAACAACAACATCTATACAGTATATATGTGAGCTTGTTTTAAAGAGACTCCAGGTGATCGTCTTGTGTTCAGAGTAACTCAGATCCCAGGAGGCCAACACACTCAGTCTCATGTCTTCTTCCATGGTGTCATGGGAACACAATACGGAACAGGCTGTGAATGCTAAATTCCACAATGATGAAAGCCAGGGTGTACCAAAACCATCTTCCACCCTGTGGTCTCTCAGATGTTGACAAAAAATGCAGCTAGATTGTGTGTGTTTGTGTGTGTGTGTGTGTGCATGCGCGCGCACACATGCGCGTGTGTGTGTATGCTTGTATGCGCGCGCACGTGGGGGTTTTGTAAAAAATTGGCCTCTAATGAGCCTCTCACACTGTCGGTTCAGACTTTGCCTGACTTCGCTAATGTGTGAAATCAAGCCTAGTCTGCAGTAACAAGGGCATCATTTAGTCTCCAAGCCAGCAGCATTCTCCTTAACTTGGTCATGATGTAGACATCTGCCTCTCACCTGGGTTACGTCAAGACACTAACTCATATGGCTTGAGGAAGGAAGTATTTGGGAGAGTGACCTGTTCTGTGTTCAGGTGTGACCCGAGCACATTTATCCTGCTAACTAAGTGTCTGAGCTAGCAGGACAACATGTGGCCAATAGATTACTATAGTACCACATGGAAATGTACAGCACCTGTGAGTTCAGAAGCGTGTTGAGTGTGAAATGTAATCATTTTACCACGCATTGGAAACTACAAGGGAGTAACTATTCTGTAGGGGTGCCAATTTTAAACCCAACCAGGAAGCGTTTTTTTTTTGTGAAAATGCTAAATGTGTGCCACAAGTTTGTATTTCACATGAAAACGGTTATGCAACAGAAAAAAGCATGACATCTGGCGAAAACATTTCACAGTTAATATGAAAACATCTTATAAGGACATTGCACTGCAAACTTTAACAGAAAGTAGAATTAATATGATGATGAATCAGTAACATTTACATTGCATTAATTGCAATTTTCACCTTAAGTGCAATTTTCACATTAAGTACAATTTTCATAACATGATATTTGGAAATAATACATACTAAGTATTTGTTACAGAGACAAAAACAGGTGAAGGGGTTACACTGGTTCAGCTGCAACAGAAATAAAGCTGAGGAGCCTCTGGAAATGATTTCCATGCAAGCTGACTTTTTGCCCTATTCATGAAACCATAAGGTTGTACAACCTGTTTGTTGTTTTGATTCCCAGCTAAGCTAAATTCTTGTGCATTCCAGGATTTTCACCAACAGCACCGATGCAAATCTTTTAGTACTTTTTACCCATTCCAAGCAAATCCCAGCTTTATGGTTGGATATCCTTGGTAAGACGACACAATATGTCCACTGTCTGAATGATGACACCCCACACCCCCCTTTCCAGTACCTATTCAAGGTGATGCAAATCTGCCTATTTTTTCATGGCCACATCCTGGATTTGATGTTGCAGGGTCCTCCTACAGCTTCCTGTTGTAACGTACATGCACGTCCGTTTTTAGGTCAAGATTCTGTAACGCTCCTGTTTGCAAGCAGAATTTCTGAGCAGCGACAGTGGCTTGGCTGTCTCCCAGTCTTCTTTCAGACATATTTTTGTTGTGCCCAATATCAGGAGACCAGTGCTGCAACGCTTACCAAATGTGGAGACTTGGTAGGCAGATAAGAAACAGACAGTGACAGCTATGTCAATGATGCTGGCACCAAAAATCAAGAGCACAGTTGGGGTGGAATAGACAGCCTACAAGGCCTAGAAGATCAGATGTTTGTGTTGGCAGGTTAAGCATTCTGTTAGCTGAAAGGCCTGGAAGACAGGTGTTATGGGAGTTCACCATCTTGGAACTTGCTCGCAATTTCAAGTCGGCTGAAAGGTATTAGGTATAACTACTTTATAATTGTGTCTTTTTTTCCCCTCATTGTGGTTAGATATGCCTTAGCATTTTTAACTCTAGTTTTACAGTATTCCTCTTCATTGTCTGATGGATGGTTTCCTATCCATTTCGCAATGTTCAGAATTGCCTAATTATTCAGTAGTGCGGGACAGTGGTTTACTTGCGGAACAGAGTGGAAGCTCTGGACATTTACCTAGGAATGGACTAACCATGTTTGAGAACTGTGTTGCACAAGCTAGCACCAACGTTTTCAATCTGTTTACTGGTGTGAATGCTTGTGGCCTATGTCCTTCAGCCATCCATGGTTGGAAGGCAGTGGGGTTCTCTGTTCGACAATTGGCTTGCACAGTACCGTTTACATGTTCCTGGGCATGGTTAATTGGCATTCATTTGTGGTTATTTATCATTTGTTTCTTCTCTGATGTTGGCTGGTAGAGTTCTTGTCTTGAATGTGGATGAGACTACACCTTCGGTGGTTAGTTCTTCCTATTGGAAAGAATCATCCTGCCAAGACTTTAAGTGATTCAATATAAAAACCAACATCTCTCCTTGTTTGTGCACAGACAAAATGCATGAGAACTAACATGTTTTCAGTCTAAGTTAGGACATGGGGAACAGCCTCAACAAATGTTTTAATTTATGTTTTAATTTGACGACTTTGCTGGCAAAAATCTTCAGTAACTAAAAAAGCCATGTGATTCATAGAGCCTGTTTGTGGTGGAGGTAAACTTAGTAAGAAACGTTACTCAGTTTAACACAAATGCATAATGGTGTCTAACAAAATAGTCAAACTTGGCGTGATGTTAATGAGTGACAAAATGATATAATGTCAAGAGGATATACCAACAACCTGCAAATGTATAGCTTGTAGTGGTTAAAGACACAGCCTCTCACATGGGTGACCCGGGTTCGAATCCCGGGAGGGCAACTGCAATCACCACTTTTCTTTGCAGGGTTCTAATATAAATGAAAACCTCCCACAGAAAATGTTTCTGTACTGTGATGCTTGGTACATCTGGGAAAGTCAGAATAGCATAATATGTTACAGTTTGATATGCCAGACTTCAGTGGTTGTAAGTTTGAATCCATGGAGACATTTAGTACCTTAACCCTTGAAAATTTGTCCTATGATTGGTTATTAATCCCACTGGCTGTTAAAGTGGCCCTGTCGAGTGAAATTGGGTCCCTGAACATTATGTACCATGTCATTTATGTGGTGATTTGTGCTTCATAGACATCAAATCTTTCTTCTGAGGACCTCTCATATGTCTTGATCTTGCCCTGCCCTGACCTGGTGATCCACACACACCCATGGTTAATACCAAACCACAGCAATTTTTTCATCTTATGGAAGGCTGGAGCCTCCCAAGTCTAATGATTTTCAGTTCATTGCTGTTTTGGTGTAACTGATTCTAATTCTAGCCATTGTGTGTAATAGTAAAGCTAGGGTGTACTAACTTTTTCTGAGAACGTTTTTATTCATTGGTTTCAATGCAAAAAGAGAGTTTGATTTACTGAATTGGGTTTTACTGTCAATGTGGTTGGAATGTCCAAATATGCAAAACATTTATTTTAACTTTCCAGGTGGTATAGCTGCGTACTTTTTCACGTTATTGACCGCTATAATTTGGTAACGTGACGTTACCTTACTTAACGTAACAAATTACACTAAAGAAGATATACAGGCAGTCGGTAACTCTGATACCGTAACGCACACTTAAATCTGTTTAGTGTGCTATGATTTTATAAATGATTTCTGGCAGTATATTTATTTTATTTAAATTTTTTCATTACAATGAGGTCACAACAAATCAGTCAGTTACTTCCTCGGAGATGACGCGTGCATTCCGTCGCTAGGGGCTTAGCTCTGTAAACAAACGTTGAACATTCTAGGTTTTTAATTGAGTCGTTGCCAGCGATCGTAATGCCTGGACGTTCACTGGTTATCGTGCGCTACGGGCCATTCGAATCGTGTGGAATCGTGGACCACAGAACGTTCCGTCTGAATGGCCTACAAGGTAATAGCCTTGACTAGGTTCAATACTGCGCATACTGTATTGCAGTGTTGCAGGGTGACCTGCTTCATTTTTAGTGCCTTTAATACAGATGAAGAGCAATTTACACGTTTCTTTATTTCCAATAATGAGACATATCCATGCGTTAACTCTCCCAGCTGCATTACAAGTGTGTGGGTATCAAACTATCCTGGAGAAAACATCTGACTGGAACATAGTGGAACTTGTGGCCAATGGAGAGTGTGTATATACATGCAGCATAAAAATGCTGGAGTTTGGTAAGTTCCCTGTAGTCAGATACTGCATGTGCTTGTACAGAATGACGACTAATGCGTTGTTTTATAAAGTCACATTGTAAGCAAAATTAAATGGACTAAACCAGACCTTTATCCATTTGATGATTGTGACATCATCTATGTAAACACATTTTAGAGCCATCTTCATAGAAGGCTATTGAAATAGATTATCAGTCACTGATAATCAGTCCAAGAAGGTTTATGAATTATCCCACCTGTGTAAACCGTGAATTCTTGAGCCTTTAATGAATAAATAAAAGGCCACAAAGGTTTCTTGTGAATCAGATGTGATACTGATTATGAAACTGTGATATTGCCAGTGATATGGGGGGTTCAGTGATATAGCAGGGGGGGGTGCAGTGATATGGGGGGGGGGTTCATAGATATTCTATCTTCCACAGGAGGAGATGGGAAACTGGATCCCCTGTGCAAGGAGGCCATCACTGCTGTGAAGAATGCATACTGAGATAGGCCACTCCCTCACTCTGCCCAGAGATTCTTCACGGGTATAAAACTAGGCTAACCTAAACGTGGAATGAAACACAGCCACACAGACATTTGTGTTCTCAGTGTATCATAGCAACACACCATTACAGTCTCTAACATCAATTGTTTGTAGCATCAAGTCTGATCCAAATCTTGTTAAATGATACCCTTGTGACCCAGATATTGAATTGCGTGTTTTTTGATTGGGTAAATAACAACAGCGGAGTAAATTTGGGATATGTGAAGTCATTTTGTGAAAGTGGAGGTGCAGGACCGGGTTCCAAACAGAAATAGATGGATCACAGCAACAATAATATTTCTTTAATGCTCCTGGCAAGTTTAACTCAAGTCTTAAGTCTTTCTCTTAACTTTTGGCAAACTGCTGTTCTTACTGTACATCTGCTGCCTGCGGTCTCTCATCTGAAAATGATTACTTGTGCAATTCCCTCTCAATTAGCCTTATGGGCGGATTGTGCACTATTAGAAACGTACTCTATTGGTCAAACCACAGATCAAATTAGCAGAGCGACTTTGCATCGTAAGCGGATCTGGAGCAGTCATGCAACCAAATGCCACACAGACAAGGTCTGCCTGCGTCCAAAATGGCCCCCTCGATAGTGCACCTCATTTGACCAAAGCTCTGGCCAATCAACAATAATAAAGCACTTATAAAAGGTGTCATTTGGGACGCTGTCCCTGAGGTTAGGTTCAGAGTCGACCACAAACATATGGGGGTGCTTATAAGTGCCCCGTGGCCCATTCTGTTGCGGGTACTGGTATCATTCATATCAATGCAATCCAGGCATTTTAGTATCCAGATTTTGCTACCCGAAAAAGTACTCTCATTCAAAATCATATTATACCCAACTCTGACCTCAACATTGAACACCTAAAGTTAACCCGAAACAGGAGGGGATATCTTTTGACCAGAACCCACGGATGCAGAGCCATAGGGAGCCGTTCGGGAAAGCAGGAAGCGCCTACTGCTGAAAAACAGGAACACGGGAGTAAACAAATGGAAAACAAACTGAAATGTAGACCAGATTTTTCTCCACACTCCACCACCCACTGGGTCGCCGTCTGACGGCCCTCGCTGGGTGAACAGAGCAGTTAAACTACCTGACGGCTTTGGTGTGAGAAAACATCCGGGTGTCTCACAGAAGAGACTGTCGAAGCAAATAAACCACTCAAGTCAGTAGTGAAATTCCTCAGGAGGTTCACTGTGATGTCAGGGCTATGGAATAACTGCTGGGGGAAAACCGCCAGCTGGGGCCTCTTGAATGATAAAAGGCCAGGCTGATTAGTGAATGGAAGTGCAGCCTTAAAAGTGGATAAGGCTGCTACTGTCATTCAAATGGAAAGACGTAAAGGACCAGAGTCTTCTGGGATATTAGTCACTGCTGTGTATTGACCTGATGACTCCTCACCCTATGTGTTATCAATAACACCTTCTTCTAGAAAAATAGTGGCGCACAAGCCTATATAGGAATACCGTTCGAACAACATTCTCTATGGATAGCAGTCTGAAGGCAAACGTACGGCAACGCTTTGTTGAAGTAGTCAATCGGTGAATGCTTTATCTACAGACTATCAATAACATTTCTATGAACTATATTAACACTAACCCTAACCTTATCCAATCATTAACCCTTTGCCTAACACTCATTCTAACCCTAACCTTAGCAAACGTTGTTGCTGTTGTCGTCTTTTCGTTTTCCGATAGTGTGAACATATGTAGAGCGTCAACGGTCGCTAATTTTGACTCTTCAGATGGTGTGTAACCAAAAAATTTGACAAAGCCACTCGAGAATTGGGATCCTCAAGAACAGCAGCATCGTCTGATATTCGACACCACGGAGAGCAGTCCGATGAAATGACTGAAGAGTCTGAGGTTTAGGGCCACAGACACATCGTCAGTCTGGTGAAGTCGCAGGGACTATCAAACATTGCGAACATATGCTGCATAACGTTTTTCTTTTTGATTTAAATGCCTAGCAACGAAGGATGTATTGTTCTCCGGGATTAATTAGGTAGGCTACCTGCCCACATCGAGCATGCAGAAAATGAAATAGGCCCAAAGAAATGGATACAAAGGAATTCAAATGCAAACAGAGGATATGATTGTCATCAGTATTTTTTTTATACTGCTTCAAATGAAAGTGCTGACTTTTAATTACAGTAAAAATAAAAAAAGCATAATTCTAATCTATCTTGGCTGCTACCTGTTGCTTCACTTCTGTCAATATGGGACCTACCATTGTTCAAACACATCATACAGAAATTAGCTGGTATGCACTCTAGTGTAGCGTGGGGATTAAAAACTCCACAGTAGTCTTGTTTCATGTGAAGTCAAACAGAAGTTATCTCCTATGCCACATTCAATGGTTTTCAATCCTTTCCCCCGGGGGGCTGACCCCATGACTTCAGACAGTGTTGTTGTAGCCCTGAACTGGAGTCACAGGGTTTGACACTTTGTAGACAAGTCGATTCCAGTGTCACCATTGGAATATATATAATACAAGGAAATGGCTATGGCTCTCCAAGAGAGGGTTGAAAACCACTGCATATTCCACCTCTGAACTCAACAGCTGCCCACTGCAGGAATGTGCCCTGAACCCGATAGGGCGGATTACTCACTTTTTTCAAGAACTGTGCTTCATTTGAAATGCCACAGTGTCCTCTAGTGGCAGCATTGCGACCATGTTCATGTGTCCCACAGATTTTCAGCAGAATAGTCAAATAAGGAAAACATTTCAACCAGATTATTTTTTGTTTTTGTTAAATCATATGTGTAACCAAGTTGATTATTGCTCGACTACATAAGTAAACAAAAAGAAAACAAAGGTGTGGCGGCCTAAACTGTAGATAGAACACGTATAAAAAAAAATCAACCTTGCTTTACGGTCCTTAAGTGTATTACCACACAGACTACGAATCCAAAAACCTGTCAAGTTTTTTCTGAATATTGTCGAAGGCGTCTTTGCCCAGGTAGTCAACATGGCCGAGCTCCCACTGCCTGCGCCGATCCAGATCATGCCCCTCTGTCTCTGTCTTCAAGGAAAATGACCAACAGTTACTTCAGGAAATAACCAATATCCATAAAAATAACCATGATCATTATACTTACAAAGCTGAAACAGAAGAAACAAAAAGATTGTATTACAGATGTACAACGAAGATGATAACTGATGTTAGATATAACCAAGAAAGAAAGGTGTCTCTGTCCGTTATTAGAATAATGCGACATGCATATACGCCTGTTCTCAAAAGAAAGAACTGCAACAAAATTGTTATTTTTATTTTTATAAGATTACTTCCTATAATTTATTATCTATGAATATAGCATCTTCCTAAATTGCATATCATTTGTGTTATGATTTTATTTCATGTTCATATGTCCCTGCCTTGCTGCTTCAGACTGCGTTCTGCTGATTCGAGTTCGCAGTAGTAAGCCATAGGCTAAGCGTAAATGTGGGGCTAGCCCCTCTCTCACAATGCAATGTACATTGTACGTGTGAAAATATGCTCAGAATGTTAGTGTGATAAATGTAGATCACACAAATTTTATGCCAAATGGGGCTAACAGCCGGTAGCCCCACTACAGCGTAATTTCGTATTTCAGACCTGATTGGCTGTCTCTCTGTCTGGCGCCAACATTAGTTGGCAAGAAGAGCGAGGAGGGTAGATTGTCTTAGCTAGCTTGTTAGCTTCACAAACGCCAGATCATTTCAGGAAATGAGTAAAGTGGATTTCATACTCGAGCACCAGTTTGAAACCCTTAATTTGGAGGAGAAACTTGAAGTAAAGCGACTTGGTGCCCATCAGTCACAGGATATTGTCATCACTCAAACTGCTGGTAAAAGTAACCACAGGTTTAACGTGAAGTGGTTTTTTAAGAAAAAGAGGCTAACGGTTAGCATACAAAGGAAGGCACTCTTCTGTTTTCCATGTCTGCTATTTGGTGGAGATGGTACTTGGTCGAGGACTGGTTACAAAGATTTTGAACATCTTTCTGAAAGGATTGCAAAACATGAGAGCAGCAGTCATCTGGACAATGCTGTGAAATTGGGCTTTCTTGGAAGGGTAAATGTCACAGCCCAAGTTGACAGTGCATACAGGCGCTCCATTGAGCAGCATAACAAACAGGTGGAGGAAAACAGGTACGTTCTCAGTCGGATCATAACGTATTAAACTGTGTGGAAAATGTGAAACCGCACTGCAGGGCACGACGAGTCGGTGGACTCCCTGAATCCTGGAATATTCAGATGCATTTTCGAGACTTCAGAGGCACTATGACGCTCAGCCCATCTTCAAAGGGACATCCAGCACTGTACAAAACGTTAGACTGTATTTATGAAGTGTACAGGGAGGAGATAGTGGAAGAGACATCATTTGTTGCCATACAGGCAGATGAGATGACTGATGTCTCCTGTAAATCCCAAATGGTGGTTGTGTTGTGATACATGTTGCCTGACAATACAGTGACAGAGAGGTTTTTGGAGTTTGTGGAAGTCAAAGATAAGACTGGACTTGGCCTCTCTAGACGCATTCAAAGGCCACCCGCTGTACGATGGAACTGTCAATGCAGTCTGGGAAAACCGCGCTGCGCTGCTCCTTTGTATGCAGGACATACGCACACAACCAGGATGGGATGAGGCCACCATAAAAGAGGTATACGGCCTGTCAAAAAAACTCCGGGACCGAGCCTTTCTGCAGCTGCTGGAATTATTTTTCTTCCTTATGCCAGAAGTTGATGTTTTATACAACACTCAAAAACCTGTTTCAAGGAGAATGTCCAGAATATGCGGAAGAAAACTGATGAATGGGCTGCCACCGTTCACGATGGAACAGACGAGCCAGGCCGACGAGTAACCAACACAGCGTCGGTGATGAAGGAAGCATGCGACACTGTCATCTCTCAGGTGGAGCAGAGGTTTTCACAAAGTGACCACCTGATCGCTGCCAAACTGGTTGACAGCTCGCTCTTCCCACAAATTGTCCTGTCATTCCCTACATCTGAGCTTGACTGTGCGGTGAAACTATGGCCTCTAGGAAACGAGGAAAGTTTATGTCTGAGCTGACCACTCTGTACCGGCACACTGAGCTTCACACTGGTAAGACGACCCTATCTCTGTTAAGATCCATCCATGAGAACAACCTAGAGGAGGCATTTGCTGAGACCGTCACTCTGCTGAAAATTATCATAACAACACCTATCACGACATCCGAGTCAGAGAGGAACTTTTCACTCGCAATACCATGGGACTGCCGCGATTCAACGCATTGGCCATGTTGTCCATTGAAAGCCAGCTGATTCAGCAGCTACATGACTTAATTCCCAAAGTCATCGAAAAGTTTGCCCAGAGGAAGAACCGCCGTGCCACCTTTCTCTTCAAATGAGCCCTCAGCCTTGGTGATTGAAAGCATATTTTATCATCCTGGCTTTGTAGTGCTGGTCCGTGCATTGGTCATATTTTTGTGCTGGATCGATTGATATACAGTGGGGCAAAAAAGTATTTAGTCAGCCACCAATTGTGCAAGTTCTCCCACTTAAAAAGATGAGAGAGGCCTGTAATTGTCATCATAGGTACACTTCAACTATGAGAGACAAAATGAGAATTATGGTGGAAAATAATTATTTGGTCAATAACAAAAGTTAATCTCAATACTTTGTTATAAACCCTTTGTTGGCAATGTCTTCACAAGGTTTTCACACACTGTTGCTGGTATTTTGGCCCATTCCTCCATGCAGATCTCCTCTAGAGCAGTGATGTTTTGGGGCTGTCGCTGGGCAACACAGACTTTCAACTCCCTCCAAAGATTTTCAATGGGGTTGAGATCTGGTGACTGGCTAGGCCACTCCAGGACCTTGAAATGCTTCTTATGAAGCCACTCCTTCGTTGCCCGGGCGGTGTGTTTGGGATCATTGTCATGCTGAAAGACCCAGCCACGTTTCATCTTCAATGCCCTTGCTGATGGAAGGAGGTTTTCACTCAAAATCTCACGATACATGGCCCCATTCATTCTTTCCTTTACACGGATCAGTCGTCCTGGTCCCTTTGCAGAAAAACAGCCCCAAAGCATGATGTTTCCACCCCCATGTTTCACAGTAGGTATGGTGTTCTTTGGATGCAGCTCAGCATCCAAACACAACGAGTTGAGTTTTTACCAAAACGTTCTATTTTGGTTTTATCTGACCATATGACATTCTCCCAGTCCTCTTCTGGACCATCCAAATGCTCTCTAGCAAACCTCAGATGGGCCTGGCTTAAGCAGGGGGACACGTCTGGCACTGCAGGATTTGAGTCCCTGGTGGCGTAGTGTGTTACTGATGGTAGCCTTTGTTACTTTGGTCCCAGCTCTCTGCAGGTCATTCACTAGGTCCCCCCGTGTGGTTCTGGGATTTTTGCTCACCGTTCTTGTGATCATTTTGACCCCACGGGGTGAGATCTTGCATGGAGCCCTGGATCGAGGGAGATTATCAGTGGTCTTGTATGTCTTCCATTTTCTTATAATTGCTCCCACAGTTGATTTCTTCGCACCAAGCTGCTTACCTATTGCAGATTCAGTCTTCCCAGCCTGGTGCAGGTCTACAATTTTATTTCTGGTGTCCTTTGACAGCTCTTTGGTCTTGGCCATAGTGGAGTTTGGAGTGTGACTGTTTGAGGTTGTGGACAGGTGTCTTTTATACTGATAACAAGTTCAAACAGGTGCCATTAATACAGGTAACGAGTGGAGGACAGAGGAGCCTCTTAAAGAAGAAGTTACAGGTCTGTGAGAGTCATAAATCTTGCTTGTTTGTAGGTGACCAAATACTTATTTTACCGAGGAATTTACCGATAAATTCATAAAAAATCCTACAATGTGATTTTATCATTTTGTCTCTCATAGTTGAAGTGTACCTATGATGAAAATTACAGGCCTCTCTCATATTTTTAAGTGGGAGAACTTGGACAATTGGTGGCTGACTAAATACTTGTTCTCCCCACTGTAGATGGTGACGAGTGTCAGTGTGTCCATGCTTATCTATTAAGGTTGTTGTCATAGAATGGATCTGTATCCCTAAAAAGTTGTCTTTCCGCTTCGTTGTGGCCTTCAGTGGTGTTGAGCTCATTGCTGTGCGCGTATGGCCCTGTAGGCACATTGGTTCTGAGCCTGGTTACATTCCTAATTTAGGTTTGTAAATGTGACAGTGGTAATTTTAAATGTGTGAGAGAGAGGAGAGCAATTACACAAGAAGGTCTCTCTCTCTCTCCAGTATGTGTACTACAACACCTGGTAGAATCAAGCCGCTCTGTCGTTAAAAGTGTTTTGTGGAGCCACGCTGTTTGTTGATGTGTTAAATAAACACATCAGTAGCAAGAGGGAGTTTTGTAGCTCTACTGGTATATATCCTATATTTTGAAATGGTTTGTGCCCCACCAATTCTTTACATATAAAAACGTCACTGTGTGTGTCGCTAAATTACTACAGTACTGCAAAAGGGGGGTGAAGGGAATTGAAGCGAGATCTCTTGATGTTTGGTCTCTCGTCTTCACTACAAAATCTTGTAATTATACTATACGCCAGCAGGTGGAGTTGCTACGAGTTAGGACGTCCTTGCCATTGATTATCGGCTTTGTATCGAACTGAAATAATAGATAGTCATTCCGTTGCTAAAAGTCGGCTGCAAATATCTGTTAATGAGCACCGGTAACGTACAGGCTCTGTGTCATGGTCTGCCATGATGTTGTGGGCCATCTCGGTTAACTCTGACCCCTCCTCACTGGATCCAGGTGGGTCCTGGTAAGATGCACTGACTCTGGCTCCTCTCTCCTCCAAGGGGACTACATCCTCAGGTTGGCCATGCTGTAGGAGGGGAACCATACCAACACATTTGTTGGATGAGAACAACACCATAGAGACAGCCAGACCACTACGAGGCTCGTTCTGTTTCAGTGTTCCATCACACGGTTCCCTCCAATGACGTGTAAGTAAACCGATGAGTTGTGCACAGCCTCTAGAGCCACAGCCGAAGGTGTGCCACCGAGACACGGTTTTGTCCGTACATTTTTACCCAATGAGCTAAATCCCCCAAGCTTACAAGAATAATGAATTCCTAATCGGTACAAGGTTAAAGATTTCTCTGAATTAATCAGACAGACCAAGCATGCCTATTACACTCCCAAAATCCCTCGGAAACCTCAGGTCATAACTAATTAATAATCATAGTGAATGGACGGTGCACTGACACACTCGATTTGCAGCCTTTCACTACAGACTCACCGTCTCCCTGGACTGTGTCGGTGGACCAGGTATGCCTGTGAAAAGAGTGGCTTCACTGAGTAATGACTCGGTGAGGTCCTCTATAAACGACACCGGGTCCTCCCTCGCCTCTGGCTTCTCTTGCATTTCCTGGCTCTGTGAAAGAAGAGTGACGGGGTGTAAGGTTCAGAACCACTTTAGGTGTGAAGGCTTACCATGTGTAGAATGGGGAACACTGTAGGTACTGGACTCCGCTCTCTCCGTGACATGCATACAGAACAACAGACCTGAGAAGGCACATTCTCTATGGATGTATGATTGCCTTCTAGTATAACTACGCAGTCTGTCATAAGCAAATATTTAACGAAAATATTTAACAGATGTTATACACTGCTATGATTCACTATGTTAGCATGAAGTTGATGAAACTGCATTTGTAGTCGATAGAATTGCCTCGTAAGGCATTTACACTTTGTTCAATCTTATAATTATTCATCATTATTTTACCAGGTAAGTTGACTGAGAACTTTTCCCATTTATGGCAACAAACTGGAGAACAGTCACAGGGGGTTGAGAGGGGATGAATGAGCCAATTGGAATTCCTCAAGGAAACATTACTTGACAGCTGGTCATATTTACACCTTTGGATAACTGAGAGGTTTTTGGAAGAATCTTTACTGGTTAAAAAGGAAATCTGTTTTGGAGGTGTGCCTTGTTAGGGGTGTGGTTTTAAGGAATATCTTTTTGACCACTCACTCATGTAAAGGTTATTCCCATTCATGTGTTTTTTTTTTTTTCATTGCATGTTAATTTTGAGGTATTGACAGATATTGCTCCAATGACACTAGTTGACCTACAGGTGAATAGGGTTTTCCAGAAATTCCCAAGTGAGTAAAGCTGTCGCTGTAAGGCTCGGCACACAATTTTCCCATAACCATTCCAACAAAATTGCCTCCAGAAGTTAAATAATGTAGGTACAAACTTTCTTATTGTAAGTCAATCATTCATTCAATTGTTTCCAATTCAAAATCAAAACAGGAAGAGGATGGTTACAAAATGATTATACCTTTTTTAAACATTCGTTAAAAATTGTTTCACCAGAGAGATGTTTGTACCTATTTAACATTTGAAAGCATTATAAGCAGGGTAAAATTAATGGAATATAACCACAATAAGAAAGAAGGGACCGAGCGGGCAAGCCCTGTAGTAATCAAACATGTTAATAACATTATTTTAGAATATATGCATAAATATTGTACTTGAACTGGAATGGTATTGACACTAACCATTGGTCAAAGTATTAAAGCCACGCCTCCAATAAACCACTTCTCCAATCTGAAAATACTTTACAGTGGTGTGGGAAATTTTCTAACCTCAAAAGGTTCTTCCAAACACGTTTCCTGATTAGGGGGTTAGTGGCTTTGTTACCGAGTTCAGACATTAAAAATAACTGTAAAAATACATTAGTAAATTTTACAGGCTTTTACATGTTGTTGCATTGGCCCTGCAAGCCCTGCAAGTTGAACTGGATCAGAAGGGTGCACTGGATCAGAAGGGAGCACTGGATCAGAAGGGTGCACTGGATCAGAAGGGTGCATTGGTACAGCAGGTTGCACTGGATCAGAAGGTTGCATTGGTACTGAAGGTTGCATTGGTACTGAAGGCTGCACTGGAACAGCAGGTTGCATTGGTACCGAAGGCTGCACTGGAACAGCATGTTGCATTGGTACCGAAGGCTGAACTGGAACAGCAGGTTGCATTGGTACCGAAGGCTGCACTGGAACAGCAGGTTGCATTGGTACCGAAGGCTGCACTGGAACAGCATGTTGCATTGGTACCGAAGGCTGAACTGGAACAGCAGGTTGCATTGGTACCGAAGGCTGCACTGGAACAGAAGGTTGCGTTGGCCCAGCAGGTTCTTTAGGCCACTTATTCTTTATAAGGAGGAGTGTGTAAGAGTACTCCGTCCACCACTGGTAAACAAACTCTTCCAGGTGGATGTTGATGAGCTGATTGGTCTGTGAGTTAGAACGTAGATTCCATGGCTTAACCAAACCCAGGAAGTGGACAATCTTGGCATTGTGACCATATCTGTGTAGGACCAGGATATTACAAATGCGGTCAACATCTGGTAATCAAAACAATAGTAAGGTCGGGTCAGGGTGGTCATCAAGATTTGACTTTCAATCTGTGAAACTGGAGAATTTACTGAAAAAAACCTAGAATATTTAAACAACACTTACTCTTGAAAAGCAGGTAGATAGGTGTAGATTGCGTTGGCACTGAGGTTGTACACAAAAGGAAGGTGTTTTCTGATGTCTCTAATAGCCCAGTCACTGAAGAATGTGTTTAAGAGGCCCTGGTCTCCACCTATCAACAGAGAGAGCCTACATTAATGACTGTCAGCTAAGGACGTGTCAATGTATATTCACAGGAGGTTACGGTGAGGGTTAGGGTTAAACCGGGATGTGAGCATGAAGTGACGGTCAGGGTTGAGGTTAGGGTGAAAAGTTCAACTGGAATGTGGAAATGAAGCTGACCGTCGAAGCTGCCGTATTGGCGTGCGTGCTCCAGCAGCCTGACATGGGTGTCCAGAGAGGGCCTGAACACAAACACCCCCGAGTTAAAACAGTCCGGCCAGCCAGGGTCCGGGGCTGCGGATAGTTCCTCACGCTCAAACAGCTCATCCACGTTACACAGCACCTACAGGCCAAAGGTTAAAGGTCAACAGCAAACACCAAGTTAGTAAACCTGATATTAGCCCAAGCATTTTTCAAAGCCCAGGTCTGGAAAAGTCAGCAAGAAACAATTAGTGCACCAATATATATATATATTGATAAAGTTCAAGTTCTTAGACGACCAATTCGATGGAACTGTCTGCTCTCCTGTTCGGTTCCTAGCTGTGCAGAATGTGCTCATTCTGAGTTTCCCCTTGGCAGTTGCACTTTCCGCATGGTGCTGTGACATGCAGATAAGCCTTTGTTTACTCGCCCATGACAGTCAAAACATACACGCCCATCTTGCGTAGCTGTGCGATTGGTTCTTCGGTTCAAAAACAAATGTATCCTTTTTTTTTTTTTTTTTGGAAGGACCACATCTCTCTGTAAACTGTGTTGTTGTGAGACCATTGTGGGAACTCACAAGCGTGTCTGCATCCAGGAATACACATTTACTGTACTGGGTGAGAGTCCAACAGTGGAACTTGGTGAAAGTGACCCCCAGTTCTGGTCGTCTCAGCCAGTACAAGTGTGTCCGGTCCCCACTGTCCAGGAGGTCCACTACCAGGACCTGGTCAAACACATGGCCAAGGGCATCTCTGTGGGGAGGAACACAGGAGATATAGTGCATCCGCAATCACATTTGTGAGGACCTGTGTAAAACAGTAGATTCAAACTAAGGGACTGCGAAAGACGCCCGTATTGGTTCTCATATTTCCGTGACTGTGTATGGAAATGTAATGAAATTCTTCACCCCCCCTTTACTGATCATAAACAATATGCAGCATTTTATCTGATAACATTTATTCACAGACATGTAACTTCACTTGAGACCGGTTATGGCTCTCCCTCCATTACGATCAGTGATGTCCCTTATACATTTTTCACTGAGACGCAGATAGGGACCGCCGTCTCACCGTGCCTGACTAGAAACGTTCGGAGAGACCATCACAACAGTCCGCCGCGTGGTCCCGTGCCGTCGTAAACACTGACCCACGACCAGAGCGCCCATGCAGTAGCTGTCGGTGGTGGCCATGGTGACAAAGGCCTGGTCAGCTATATGGATATCATGGAAGTAGAGGGAATTAGACAAATATAATCATAATTAGAATCATTGGATTTTCTACGTGTATAGGCCTGGGTAGTTTATTGTGGTTTCTTGAAATACTAACAATAAGGACCTTTCTAAAGACTAAGATCAGCGTCTGCTGTCAAAAATTCTAGACGTCAGTCAATTCCCCAACTTAGTTCCTGGAGTCACTTGTTTCTCCCCTTATTAGGGTGCAAGAGAGCGATCTCAATCTCCTTGACACTTGTGTGTTACATTAAATGGTTATGATATAACAATGACACCTACCTGGCATGGCGTGTGACAGAGAATCCTCTGAACGCATGGAAAAACTTCAGGCAGCGTTGAAAGTGACAATAGTAAAAGCGTGGAGTTGATGGATGGGCTTGCACTTTACTTGTAGCTGGAGCAGAGGTCCAAGAAGAGGAATTTTATTAAATTGAGGTTTCCACTAAAGTGAAACTCCAATATGTTAATGATCCTGTAGTGCCACATCAAGCGACTCCAAAAAAGTAACAGTCAGACTCAAAAATAGTGGCTCCGGAATTGTAAATACAAAATATTCCCCAGCCCTTTTGATGGGGTTTATAAAAATCTATTGTACTGTGGCAGTTGTTCTTTTCTAAACACACACAACTACTTTTTTTTCTACGCCGATAGCTACATCAGAAGCACGTACGCAAGAGAAAAAAGCAAAAGCAAATCAGTGTTTGAGTTTTTCTCGGTCATGTGTCACTGGTCATTGAACTAATACGCAAACCTACAGATCTGTGTTGTGCAATTAACTGGACCTAGACCAGTCCACCCACTTAGATCTCTGGGGCATAGAAATATGTGCAGGTTCTCCCAGTGCACTGCTCTAGAACCTATCTTTCTGAAATCCATATTAATGCTACTACGGACAGCAACAATCATGTTGAAGCTTGATTGAAAAACACACACCTAGATGACGTAAAAATAACAATGTAAAAATTTTACTTTATTTGATAGCAATAAGCTAGGCTACGTTAGCCTATCTCCTGCCCTTGTTCTCTGTCTAAACTGGTCACACAAGAAACTCTTTTAAAACACACAAAACTACTAACTAATCAGTTTAAGGATCTAATTCATTTACATACAAAGAATATGAGCAGTAGTTCTTAAAATTTCTTTAAAAGTTCCAATTACTTTGAGTAAAATGATGTAAAGGTTATATCAAGCAGCAAAAATGTGGCAGTGATTTTATACAGATTCTTCATTAGTAGGCCTATATACAGCACAAGTAGCCAAGATACTGGTTCACTAGTTGAGTAAAAACTCCTTTAAATTTCAAAGGTTTCAATCTACATTTCATTAGAAATTCAGCGGTCATACAAACAAAACTCTAAAAATGTAGAACTTAAAAATTACAATATAACCACTTCTCCATTGAAACTGTATGCGGTATACACAAGACATTATGAGTGGTTTGCACTCCAAACACTGGACTCCAACGAACAACAAAACACAGTAATGCAGCAAAATAAAAATGATGTGAGAATTTTTATCTCAAATGTTCTTAACCACACACCCTCCCCAGCCCGTGCATATAATTTTTTATATAATAGATTTCCCTAAGGCACTTTTACCATTATACTTCCAAGCTGTACACATCTACTCCATGTATAAATTACACGAATGTGCCATGTTATAAAATGATCCTTCGTGTGCAATAGTGTCAGTTACAATTGAAAAACAAATGACTATGATTATAAAACAAATACAATGAAAGCTATGTTCAATGTAAACACAGTAAAATGCAATCATTGAAATAAGCTGCTAAAGTAATGTAATACAATCATTGTTGAATAGTTTGGTACTGAGCAATAGAAAAGAAAAATGATAAAATGTGTCTTCACTGCAGAAAAACCTTGTATTCGAGTTGTAAATCTAAATAAGCGTCTTTTATACAGCTGGAGAAGGCAACAAGAAAAAAAAAATACATTCTCAAAAAGCAAAATTCCAACTGAAAGAAAGAAAATAAATATCTTTCTGCCCACTGGTGTCCACAATAGACAACTGAAGCCGGCTGATGGAAGAACAGTTCTTTGCATAAGGTGCAGTTCCTCTATGATGATCTGACCCAAGTCAAGATGACCTGAGCAAGTTGCTCATCACTGGAATCGGATGAAACACAACAGTTTTGATATGTTAACAAAAGAACAAGGAATAAAAAGAAAGGGGAAAAAAAACATTTATTGGGCAAATGACAACGTGTCAGAATCAACATGCCATCTTCAAGTAAAAAAAAAATTCAGTTAGAATGTAAAGGGACTTCTCAGCAGCCTTACCATGTTTTTTCACAGTGTTAGATTTGCCTAATCTGCAGGTAAGTAAAGCAGGAAAGAGACAAGAAAGGAAAAAATTGGAGAAGCAAGACCCAAGAAAAGGCATAAAGAAGAGCAAGACTATTTGATATGGTATAACCCAGAGCCATGTATGAAATTAGTTTGGCCATGGTCCAGAATGGCTGCCACATTAGCGCTGTTTTTTTTCTAGAAATGTTGGCCTTGTAACAACACAAAAGTGCCTATGACAATTAGCATGTGGAATAACATGTATGTTTGTCTACAGCCTATGATGTTGGGTCAGAGAATGTGTCTCTGTATGTTCTGAAGCACTGGCCAAACTGTCACGCTGACCCTGCTGCTGCTAGTATAGGCAGATAGGAAGTAAAGGCAGAGAAAGGCAGCACATGACAGCATAAACAGTAGGCCTTGGACAATTGTGTGAAAACCGGTGCTTACCTTGGGGATCGGACTGAACTCCTTGTGCGTCCTTTCCACTTTCTGGGTCCACACCTGAATAACCAAACACGGAAGCATACGGTACATTTTCAACATTGTATAAGCCAAAACTTTCCATTGGGACAGACCCCTGTGTTATCTGGATCCAAGACATGGCTGTAGATTTCAATAAATGTCTTGCTAGAATTGGTTGTATGTTGACTAGCAGGACTGATGGAACAATTTGCTCTAGCATGTTATTGTGATGTATAGCTGTAAAACGGACTTTGTTGAGGTTGTAAAAACCAAGGATCAGGCACCATGCTTCTAATGACTGGGACACTTGTAGCCTACTATATCATTATATTTACAAAGTTCAGTGGAATTCAAACGGTCCATATGGAATATTCAGAATTGTCTACAAGAGGAAAATACTTGTCTACAGGCAAAACCGGTTTTTGGTCATACCAGACAAAGGCAGGGTGTAGAAGGCTCTAACAAAACCTCCTGATTCAGCAACCAAAGCTTGCATAGACTCAAAGGCTTTGTAGAATCAAAAACAGCAGAGGCCCAATCCGATATCTTGCAGAATGCCACACGTGTTTTATATTAGAAAAGCATTTATTTAAAATAAATGGCAGAAGATACATGGTGAAGCCATAGCACACACTTTCTTTCAAACACAGATTATATTCGGTGTTATCAAATGCTCAACTGAAATCTCAAATTCTGTAAGCCAGTTCCGTCATGTGTATCAGTGCAGTGATACTGACTTTCCCACTTTGTTGGCCTGCTGAAAGTCTGTTTTCAGTTTATGGAGAAATACATTTTTTGTTGTCATACAATTTGTTCCAAAGGTTTGCCGGGTGCCGGTATAGCAGTAAAGGCTGCTGTAAAGACTGCTTTGCTATTTGTCATCAATGACCTTCACTTTACTTTCATGTTTGGGTAAAAACACTTTTCTTTAGCCTCAGATAAAGCTGTGGAAGATATGAGTGACAGTATTGTTCATTACCATCCTTAGTAATTTTCCATCTATTTACTGTACATAGTCAGATGGACAACAAATACTTGTTGGCATGTGTTGCCATAGTTTATCCCCTTTATCAGGTTTTGTAAACTATGAGCAACCTGGTTTGGTGAAAGACATTGATTTCTGCACCCTTATTATACAGAAGATCTTTTTCCGTCACGCTTTGTTTAATTTATCTGAGTTTCATGATGCAGTTTCTTCTTGTTTCTGTTAAGTCACATACTCAGTTTACAGTACATGTGTCAATCAGACTCGTTTTCCTCATGCTTTTCACACTACACGTGTTCAGTTATTGGCTCTTTCAAAATTTCCTCCATAAGTTGAATTAAGTTGTCATTCTTTGGTAATTTTGGCTTATTGCAAATAACACACCAATGTAATAACATGGACCAACATATTATTTTGCTAATTTTCTGGAGGAAGGAATTCCTATTTTATTTACATTAATTGTAAACGTTGCTTTTTTTGTTGTTATTATGGCTTTGGTGTCACTGCGCCTATTTAGGCCTACATTTGTCAAGGCATCAAGATAATATGTACATTACGGTACATCACTGTTTTTGTACCCCTCCCAACTTTGTAATGCCCGGTTTTGTGATCTCGGAAATGCCAATCACTCACCTCCTTGAATCTTGAAACACAGTTTCTTCTTCTGGTAAGCAAAGTAGCTGGAGGCGGCGCCGAGGATGGCCACTCCTATCGCACTCGCTATGCCTGCAATCTGACCAGGTCCAGCTTCTGCATGATTACAGCAAAAAAATTGTTTATTTGAATTGATCGTTTGAAAAGTATATTCACTAAAGTGTGTGTGTGAGAGAGAGAGTGAGAGACTGAGGCTATTCATGTTATATTACTTAACTTTTTTTCCTCTTTGAAAACAAAAAAAACTGTAGTCTACTTGCAAACCAGTGGAATACATTTTGAAACTGAATCTTAATTCCACAAGGTGGGGGTGAAGAGCCTTTTCTATTATAGCATCTGGCGGAATGGAAAATGGAATGGTGTAACAGCAAAACACTATAGAAGCTGAAACACATTTTCTCTTAAACGTCTTACATATGCTTAACAGTGATTGAAATCTATCTAAAACGATCTTAGTGAAACCACTGAAACTATGAAAAGCCATATAGAATGTCATATGCCAGTAGAGGAAGGTGTTGACAAATACAAACTGGATCTTTCCATAGACAACCACAATGAGTAATTATGAGTAGAAGCAGTGTTTTCTCTCTGCATTGAAACAGGGCGGTGCCCTTGGAAAAAAAACGGATGACACCCAGAAATGACTTACTGCTACAGAATGCAACATTTGGCCTGAAGCCACAGTGGATCAGTTCAGTCCAACATTAGCTGCCCTCAGAATCACAGATTCAGTTGTGAACGTTCAGTAGGTTTTATTAAAACACCTGGAGGAATACAGCCACCGACAAAAATAAAACAATAGCAGTGACGTTAACAGCCAACCCCTCTTGTTGTAACACACACATTCAAATCAATATAGACAACCGAACACCTTCGTACATGGTTGAGGCGTGTTGGAATTGGAGCAATATTTTGCATTTGAATGCGTACAACCAAATGAACACACCACAATGAAAAAAAAAGACATTCTCCAACCATGAAAAAAATACAAAAAAACCTTCAACAGGATACATAAATAATTTGTAAACACAGAAATGATCATTTTCCATACACTTACTGGCTGAGCAAATATCTTTTGGTCGTTTTAGAGTTAACATACGAAGTGTCTAATCAAGTGGTAGAGGACAGCATGTCAGCTTGTGACAATATGTACATGTTGGATTTTTCAACCAAGTGCCATGAATGTTGCCTATGCTAGGAATGTGTGCTGACTAGGCCTATTGTATATGAGAGGCTGGTACATGTTGGACCAGGCAAGCCTTGGTAAGCATCAAAGGCTCAGAATAATGAGAGGTATGTCATGACAGGACGCGACAAGCCAATGAAAAACTCAATCAAAAAGTTTTACTCTGTGACAATAAGTGGTCTGGTTTTATGTAGTCCAAGGCTGTGTTACCAGGAACTGTAACAAGGAAGCCCACACGTTAAAATCCTCCAACGGTCCTCTAATGTATGCAGAATGGAGGGGGACCCGCATTGTCAAGAAGACATTCAGGCCTATAGGAGGGGTAGATTACTATTGTCTATGCAAATCGTTTGAGGGCCACAACCTAATTATAATATACATACAAAATAATGTACTCAATTTATGAAAATCTAAGCCACGACTAAGCCAAAAAAATACATTGTATTTGATCATATCAATAACCTCAAACCTTGAATACATCAAGACCAAATACATAAGGTCTATTATTTTATTTTTAGTTGTAGTTTAACTCTTAGCGATTTGTTTTTCTCTAAAAACTTTGGGCGGCCAAAACAAATCATTGGCAGCTCAGCTATTGCTCACTCCAGGTCAATAGCTTCTAACATTTTACAGTAAAAAGAGCCACAAAGCTCAACTCAGAGTGATGATTAAAAGAATTGCACTTAAGTATAAAGGGAAGACAACACACCAATCTCACTCATTAAAGGAATACAATCTCAGAATTTTGCCCATAATTCCAAACCGGTGACATTTAAAGACTAGCAACCACTGGTACAGTGAGGAGAACAAGTATTTGATACACTGCCGATTTTGCAGGTTTTTTATCATAGGTACACTTCAAGAGTGAGAGACGGAATCTAAAACAAAAATCCAGAAAATCACATTGTATGATTTCTAAATAATTAATTTGCATTTTATTGCATGATATAAGTATTTGATCACCTAATAACCAGTAAGAATTCCGGCTCTCACAGACCTGTTAGTTTTTCTTTAAGAAGCATTCCTGTTCTCCACTCATTACCTGTTTTAACTGCACCTGTTTGAACTTGTTACCTGTATAAAATACTGATACATACTGATGTATCAAATACTTATGTCATGCAATAAAATGCAAATGAATTACTTAAAAATCATACAATGTGATTTTCTGGATGTTTGTTTTAGATTTTGTCACTCACAGTTGAAGAGTACTTATGATAAAAATTACAGACTTCTACATGCTTTATAAGTGGGAAAACCTGCAAAATCGGCAGTGTATCAAATACTTGTTCTCCCCACTGTATGTAAGAAAATCCCAAATGTTTCTCAAGAAACTCCAACTTTTAACTCCATTTAAAACACCAATGAGAACACTCTTCCCTCAGATCTGAGCACTAAACAGAACATAGGTGGATAGGTGGCTTCCTGACTCCTGAAGGCCACTGTAGGTTTATTCATTGGCCCATATCCAAAAGCTCCATGGCCTTCTCTAATAGAGGCGCCACAGCTTGCTTTATGTTGGATATCCAAACAAGGACGCCCTCTGGCATGTTATCATCTACCATCTTCAGGAATTGGCCCCACAGTCGTTCTAGATCTGTAACGACAGAATCGCACCTGGGTTTTAGGGTATGGCCAATAGTCTGCACCAAATTTGAGTTGTCCAAAACCAACAGTTCCCAAATTTCCCGATGTTGCCGAATTTATGCATTTGTCCAGATGAAGATGTCGTGATATGAATCCACAGTAACAACTGCTCTTCAGTAGACATCTATGTTGCAATACTCCAAGCATGTTTCAATACATTTAGTTAAATACAAATTAAGCTCAACACAGTACATTTATTAATTAAATGTTTTTTTGCTGCACTGTTCAGAGATAAAAGGTATTGCGGTTGGATGAAGGAAAAAGGAAGGACTCTGCAGGACTTCAGAAGTGAGGAAGCACTTAACTTGTTTAAACAATAAGTCCAGTTTAAGGCCAGACACCACCCTCTAATAGTTTTTTTTTTTTCTTCCCTTTACTCTTATCAGACTGACACTTTACCAGTTCATCAGAAACACAATATTTTTATTTATTTACAAAGTTTTATTTATTTAACTATTAAAATATGCAAATGAGGCTAAACATCCTTAAATATTCACTAATTTACATATCATGAGAATACGTTTTTCATCACATTACTTCAAACTAGAATGTTTTTTGTTTTTATATTGAGATAACACACACAATGGTCCAACTTGTACAGAAGAGTTTATCAAAATATGGCCTTAATAAGAAAAGGAAACCGACGGCCAATAAGAAATAAATTACACACACACACACACACTTCAAAAGTTTGGACACACACATTCAATCAAATTGGAGTGAATAGGTGTCCGAACTTTTAACTGGTACTGTACATACACTTTCTAATAGTAACTGAAACCATGGATCATACTAATGTCTTGAACCTCCTCATATGTACCATGTATGCTGCCATATAAAGCCCCCAAAACTATTTATTTTAACCAAGTGCATGACAATGTTTGTCGTTGACTGATTTTGACATCACAGGGGAATTCTATTCACTCAGATTATTCCTACTGCCCACCTTTGATGTCCAAGTAAAGATGATTCATCCATGAAGAACAAAGTCAAGTGTTGTGGGCAAAAGCAAACACCTTCCAAAATCTCAAGGCCCGAGAAATAGCCAGACTGCTCAAACTGCAGCCCAACTACAATTTCTACTCTGAAATGTTTGGCCCTAAATTGAAATTCTATGCAAAAGTTCCTATTCTAAAATATGTATATTTAAATTGATTTACCTTGGCTTTGATCTGCATTATCTGCATTATCAGCACCTCCTCCTAAATAGAGAGACAAAGAAATAATAAGTGCAAACCTTTGCGCAATTTGACTACGCAACTATTGGTTTCAGTCAATATCACAAGCAGCAGGCAGATAGACAATAGACAAATGTCAGGCAGACAGGAATGACTGGTGTACCGTCCTGTCAGTATCTGATGGGTCAATGGGACCTGGTAAACATTTAAAACGGACTGAAATGAGAAGAGACTCTTTGCAGTCCACACAACCGGTACAGGTGGTCAGACGTGCCGGCGTGTGACCGTATGAGTAAAAGTTCAGACTTAATACATTTATGAAGACTTCCCAGAGTTAGTCAAATATAGTGAAAAGGCTTTGTTCCTTCTCGACGCACAAAGCGTAACCACAAGGGTTGGAACCTTCCCTGAGAGCGACTTTAATGAAAGGATATTTCACTTTGTTTCCAGCCCTCTGGACTCTTCCTAGTATCATGAGGGATAGCGTCAGACTAAAAGCATATGGCACTAATTACCCTGGTAACCATAACGGTTTCTTTGCTGCTATTTTTCTCTTTTGTTAAAAACAAGTGCTGTAATTACTTCCATACTAAGTGACTTAAATCGAGAAGAAAAACATTTGTATTACAGATTCTGTTTTTCTTTTTATAGTATTTTACCTAGCAGGCCAGTTAAGAATATATTTATACATGTATATTTTTGGGGGGGGGGATTTCATGCAATTCCCAAAGGAGTGAGTGGATAAAACAGAGGAGAGTTTGTGCTGAAATAGGTTAACAACAAACTCTGGTGTGTGAAGATAGCCTGGCCAAAGGAAAAGGCATCTGGAGTGGCAGGGGACAGGGATTCAAAGAAAGTGTGAGGCAAGAAAGACAGCACAGCCACATCAACTGACAGACAGTGAAACAAAGACACGTTGAGCCACAAGAGATGCCAACCGACAGAGATAAACCTAGGACAACAACCTAACACGGCACAGGAATTCAGAAAGGCAGACAAACAAACCAGTGAAGTAAAAACCAAGCACGTCACACAACAAGAAGGGACATTACAAAAAATCATGGAACAATTAAGACTATTCATCGGCATCACAGCTATAACTGTATGTGAAAATGTCCAAGATCAAGAACATAGCTGCAGTGAACAGTAGCTACCTAGGACATGTTCGCTTCTGGGACCTTCAATAGATCGGGTCTGGTATGTAGTGGATGACTTAGCACTGAAATGTTTTTTATTTTACTGTGGTAACAAATAACCGCTTCGGTTAAATCCTCAATCTTTTAAATTTGAGACGTGTGCTTCATTGCGCGCATCCTGACACGTGTTAGTCTGATGACACCTTTCACCCCAACAGTAAGGCTTTGTGCCTAATGTACACTAGGAAGTCAAACCCTTTTAGGGATCCACTGGAAAAGCAGCCTCCATCAGACCTGTGACACGGCTTGGCTCGCAGATTTTCTAACACAAGTAGCCTACCTGCTTTCCTACCTCCTTGGCCAGGATCTGGCTTGTAGCCTCCGTCACCCCCTTCACTCAGATCAAACAGGTCTTTATCGCCGAAGGATCCACCACCTTTCAGATTAAGAACATTGGGTCAATGGTTGGGCCAATCGTTCGTCTCGTGTTATCATTCGTTTAATAAAATGTGTCCACAGATTCCCATTGTAACAATGGAAATACACTGCAGTAACAATGGAAATACACTGCAGTAACAATGGAAATACACTGCAGTAACAATGGAAATACACTGCAGTAACAATGGAAATACACTGTATGTTTGTCAAACAAAAGCATTAAAGCTATAAATGTAATTTTCCATACCGGTGCCTCCGTCTTTAGGTGGAACAATGGCTGGTTTTCCTGGTACAGGGTCTAAGTATGTTTGAGAACAAGGGGGGAGGAGTCAGAAGCGGACTATTATTTCTAGTCCATTTTAGCATGTTATTCCAGTGAGCACATACTAATGTTTTCACCATAGATGCAGACTACCTCCAGTCAGGTAGGACAGTGAAAGTGATAGTGTCGTTTAGCAGTTTCCGAAAGCTCAGAGATCCAGCTTGAGTAATTAAATTAAATCCTATTAAGAGAGATGATAGGATGAGGTACTGGATGCGCAAGACAGGGAATCTCCACCATAGGCTGCAGAGAAGAAGCAGAATCACCGAAAAGTATGATCACTCATTATCGTTTGGTCAATTAATTGATTGATTAAGTAGATAGGTTGATTAACTGACTGGTTGGAATATGTAATGGACTAGAGGACCAACAGAAAATTACCCAGAGTTGAAGTGCACCAAAAATAGAAATATGTCCTCCCAAAGCAGAGCACCTTACGATAATAAGACTTTACCTGGACCAAACGCATCCATCAGGTCAAAATCATCTGGGGAATGAACATATCAGAAACATATGTATTCCACAATGGTATAATTTACCATGACCTCGCTCCTCTTAAGGTCCATATATTGGACTTACTTTAGGTATGATCAGAATCCTACCTGATGCCTGGCACCAACACCAAATGCTACACACCGCCCCAAACATTAGTATCTTCTCCCACATGAGTACCAATGAGTACTGATATGCATCAGAAACCGATGAGTTGCTTGTTATTTGTCCCATTAATCGAGACTGAACAAAAGGGGGTAAAATAAACTTAATTTACTTTCATTGGTTACAGATGATCCAATCGTTTAGGACTTGATGTACTGCACGATGGCAAGACTGAGATATGTAGCAACGGACGATCAAATTTGACATTGGAATGTCTTCACGCGTTCAACAGTCTGATAGCTACAGTTTAGCCCTAATTAATAGATTGGATACTGTTATAGCAGGTTATGATGTTACTTTGAGGGGAGACGAACAAGTCCAAAACGTATACGCAGTCCTACCTCCAGCTGGCTTAGGTGGAGGAGGGGGAGGAGGTGGGAGAGGGGCGGGAGGTGTATCTGGAAAGGACATCAACTATATCACCTTGATCAACAGGACCCAGCAGATGTACAAGTGCATTTGTAAATCCACTCTGCAGTGTGCCCTGGGCCGCTAACAAATTGAAAGCCTTTTTCATTTGCGAAGTTAGCGTGTTTTACTCTCAGAGCGTTGGCTAAGAAGTAGGGGTGATCCAGGGCATTCTGACCAAAAAAAACTACATTCAAGCACCAGATATCGGTCTACAATCGGCTAGCTTGCTACTATAGCGACACCAGACACCAGCAGAACATTTCATTTATGTAGCCTTTTCTTTGCACTGTACTTTTTTTATTATGTCCAATGTTTTGAGGGGACTCGAAGAAGAGTATCTGTGGACCCTAAAAAACATCTTATCTTCACTCTGAACATATTTATCCCCCCAGCAGAGCTGTTTAAATGTTTCCTGGACATCAAGAGGGTATGTCAGTTTTTATGCCCTACTGGCAACAATTTAATGATATTTTGCCTATATTTACTCACACCTGTCTTCAAATTGTGTTGTGATGCTTTTAAAGACGTACAACAGCCAAGTTCAGGGTGTTCCTAAATTCCTCAGTTATGCTGCGTTCCGGCACCCTCAAACTGGAGTGCCTTAAAATCAGATTCCATTGCCAGGGTGAATTTGGGAACGCACACGAGATCATCTGAGAGAACAGAAAATAAAAGTTTTGTTGAAATTCAGCTGTGCTCATTGACTTACCAGCTCCACCTTCTTTAGGAGGGACCACTGCCGGTTTCTTAGGCTCTGGCGCTAAACAGAGAGAATATTAATTAAGGAAATAAAAAGAAAGATGTTCATGATTTGAAATTGTCAAAAGAGTCTGTTATCGAGGTTATGATGTACCAACAGCGGAGGGTGATTCATTTGGAAAGTTGTAACAGATGTAACAGATTGAATAGAACTGCTTGCAACTGTTATAGTGGTATAGATTTACTGATTAAGACATAATACAAAATAAGAACTGGATGACCTCTTTAGGAAAATCTGTTAGCAAATCAAAGACTAGGAAGGATCTTATTATGCCAGTATCAATGAGCTAATGTGAGTAGAAAGTTACCAGGCCGTAACCAGGCAGTTACCAGAGAATTACCAGGTAGTTACCAGGCAGTTACCAGAAAACAAAAAAAGTACAAATAACGAAACCCAAACATCTAGTCTGATAGACAGTTTTTAAAATAGGAAAACTCAACACCAGCTTAAAGAGAGTCCTAACACCATATCTTATTGTATTGTTTTACAGTCTACACCAGAGGCATCTGATCAAATCCATTGCCTGAAAAAAACATTCATAAGAGTGTTATGAAAACACTATGTCATCATTAAAAGAATGAAAGCTATGTCACTTTCTTTGGACACATTCTGCTTTTTAAACTGTTCTTAAGAAGAATCTGGTCACATTTAAGCTGTCCTTGAGAAGAATACGGTCACATAAACTTGGATAGAGCGTGGTCAGATCTGTTCCGGATGTGGTTTATTTTGGGAATTATGAGCTGTGACTAATAATTTGTGCATAGCATGTGCCTCTGCATGTCTCGTTTCAGAGTTTCACTTCCTTTTACATACGGTGTTGGCACAACTGGCTTTCCTATTGTACCTAGGCTGGGGTCCTTGGGTTTCACTGGGTCTTTTGGAGCTGGTGTGGGATCATCTACAACAGAAAGACAACAGGTTTCATCAATAACGATGCACATTTCACTCTACATATTTTTGGGTGGATGCCTTTCAGAATCAGAATCAGACTGACAATAAACCCCAAATGAAAACGGGCATTTCTAACCATAAATAAAACTTTTTCACCAGGCCTGCAATTTAGGTTTGGATGGGAAATCACACCACGTGAGACAGCTATTAATTTTTTATCATGCAAATTCAATTTGGTGAGGGCCTATGAGTGGTGCTAGACAATAGGTATAGATAGTCAACACACTGCCTCGCAGTAGTAAGGCGGAGCTCTGATAATGACTACATAGTCAATATGATCTGCACAGAAAATAATGTTATAGGAACTTACCATCAAAGGCATCTGAAAGTTCAAAGTCTGTGGGTTGGATTCATAGAGAAGAGTTTTTAATGGTCAGCCACAATGTCCTAGATAAAAGTAACACACAGTCTCTGCATCTTTGCACTACGTCGTGTTTAACCCTGTGTGAACATCTTTTTTTTTTTAAAGTTATATGAAGGAAGTAATATTGCATGTGACGGATTATGTGACAGCAGTTGTGTTACTTAACCGCAGATAGTTTTCCCTGTATCGCGGGTTGCCTGGCGATGTTCTGTTATGAGGGAAATGGCTTGCCTGGTCTACGGTCTGTTACCACAGCAGACACTGTATGACTCATAAGCAGCTGAAACCGGATAGCTGACTCCTAAAACAGGGTATGCCGAGCCGAAGCACGCTCTACTTTCTCTACTTGGTCCCGGCTGTAGTTAAACCTTCTGGGAATTAAACAAGCTAACATTGAACTGGCACACTAACTAATTAGCCAATTAACTTGTTAGCTAATCAGCCAACCCACTTAAAATTGAGGCCTTGCAGTTTGAATGCATTTATTGCTGCGTCTGAATCTTTGACTGTAAACAAAAAAGGTGTCAAGTAAGAAATTGGGCAGAATAGGTAATAGTGTTTTTTTTTTTTACTTTTCCAGCTAACACAATAAAATCTGTTTAAACGATAAGCTGTTTAAAAAACATTTACACTTAATAACTATTTCTCTGTACTTGGCACTTCAGGCAAAGATGGGGTAGTGTGAAACCGCCTTTCATAAGTTAAAATGAAAGCCTTAAAATGTAGACATAATGTACCATTGTGAAGATATCCTGCCCATTTGTGCATGGTTCTGGGGCTGCATACCAGTGGTCAACTAAAGCCAATCAGGGAGCCGTTGCGCGCACACAAGGCCTGGCTACACCATAGAGAATTTTAGAGGCCTCTAGAGTTTAAAAGACGGTTTTAGCATGGACAGTGCCAGAGAGGGATTGCCCCATTTTATAATATAGTAGACCAGGTGGGACTTCCAACTTCATTGGCTGATCCCTTCAGATTACCCAGTTGCAAACATGTCCAGCCATTTAGGAGCCAATCGTAAAGAAGCAAACTGACAAATTCAAAATGGAGACCACTTGACGGCGCTGCCCTTGCACTCGCAGACACCATCTTGGGAACTATATAGAGATGCATACCTTTCTCTATCTTCTTCATGGGTGACACTTGGCCAGTCACATGAGAAATATATTTAGAACATGAAGATCATTGGGTACTGTAATTAACTCAAGGAGAAGTTACAATGCTTTAAAAACATTTTAAACATCCAATATCTTTGTGCTCTTCTGCACTGGTGCATTGGTAAAAAGATAATTACAAATGTATCGCCAACCGCTAAAAGTTTGTTTTGAACTACTTTTATCTGTATACTGCTGCCTTTTCTGAACTTTTTAAATCTGACCATAAGAGAGTATGAAGAGAGGAAGTTTGGCAGTGGGCCCTTGGCTAGATAGAGACATTGAATGAAGAAACCCCTCAGAGTTGTTCATAAGCAAAAATCAAGTGTTATTTACACCCCCATTGTCTTTTAGTAAATGAATCCTGCTGAGAAAACTACATTCTCTCTTTCTGCGCCTTTTACACATACTTAACTCTTAACATGACGTTACGTGCTTCCCCAAAGAGATAAACGTAATTATAAAGAGAGGGAGACACACCCTTGAGTCACTGAGACAAGACCTAACATATTTCATGTTCATGTGAGTCACAAGAATTAATCAAAACCAGTGCTCGTGAAAAAACTGCAGAACTACACGAATGTAGTACCGGTTTGTAACAGTGTTACTGCCTTGTACTTTTAAGTCAACGCATGCAGATCAGTTTCAGTGTCATGGAAATATAAAGCGAAAACATGATTCGGATGAAAAACAACTAATTGCGAAAATATAAATGAATGCAGCGGACACTAGGTGCTCTAACCAAAATAGGCATGATATTGATAACCCGGGGAGTGGGCGATGACGCGTGTTGTCCCAGATGAATCTCTGTTCTATGCCTATGCAAAATGTATAATACCTTTGCAAAGACGTGTATTGTCCATATAAATATACAAAATAAACAGCAACAATAATACAGTCAAAGTATTTTTTACGTTCCGTACATTCATAATAGACCTATGGAGCTTAGTATTAGCCCTACATATTGAATGGAAAAACTTTACCTTGTGTTTTAGTTCCGGCCAAAAGCGTTACAAAGAAAACAATCCATAAACAAGATTTCATGTCTGCTGAGTAGAGAACAAAATACGACTTTTCTTTAACGAAGGTATCCAGTTATTGTTTTTGATGCGCCTATGTAAACTCAGTCTCGCTACAGATTATTTTGTCCCAAAAATGTGTAACTTCTAGGGTGTGTTGATGGGCGGCGGTTATCCCTCTCGCTTCAGCACTCGTATGTTAGTTATAGCGTTACAGGTCAGCAGTCAACTTTAGTCGGAGTGGGTGTGTTCACTTAATAAGGCTACTAGGCGTTCCCTGAATACGCACGAATTCACAGTCGGAGATATGGTGGGCACAACCGTAATGATAGAGAACTGCAGACGCTTCAATTGCATAAGGTTATTTCCCAATGACTAGGGGATGGTAATAACGTTATAGCAACGTGGTAGCCTACGACAACATTTAAATATTATTCAAAAATCCCGGAGATCTTAAACTGCTCATCCCATTATGTGCCTACTTTCGCACCTTGACTTATTGAACGTGGCGATTGTGCCATCTAGTGACGTGTAATGGGTTTGACTTGAATTAGGAACGTGCTTAACCTTATGGTGCAGTCAGAGCGCGTAAAAGCGGTGACATTTTACATGGTAAAAATGTGAATAACGTTGTAACAGCGCTAACTAATCTACTACAACCACTTACACATTAAAATACCATGAATGGAAGCCTATATGGCAATAGTATAATCAATGTGATAATTTATAACAGGTAGAATATTTAGCAAAATCGAATTATTGATAAATAACATTAGACTTATAATAATGAAGAAACTAACAAATGAAATCGTCTGTTTAACATCTGTGATATTCCAGCAACATGGGCAATATAGCTACCAATAATAATGCCTATGCCTTATCATATTTGTTTTGCTTATTAGGGAATGTTGAAGTCGCTATGGTCATATTTTCAATATGTATAGGCCACTAACGCAAGTCTGACTCTTCAAGTTGGCACGCGTCAATGCAGATGCCAAGGAGGACTAGGTCGGGTGCTGTAGAGTGCAGAGAACGTGTCCGTCATTTCATTCATAACAGCCGGAGCAACAGAGCCCGCTTATTACTCCTCTCTGCCGTCTGCTGACATGCAGTCTTTTTTATCACCATTTAACAAGGCGATCTTAGTGGCTTTGTTTATTTTTGCCATCTTACTCATTCTTTATGTGATATTATGGTATATATGTCGAGACGTGGATTGCGATCACGGAATCTGATTCGAATAATGGGATGCGTATCGTAAGACAGGCAGAGGATACCCCGACGTTGGCTTTTACGGGGACGCGCCAGGGTGACCCTTTGGTAAGTCCACCAGTGCGTCTTGACAAGCTCTGACCATGAACTGAAGATGCATTATTGAACTAACGATCATATTGAATTCGTTTATAGCCTACTTGTTTTTCATGTAGAGTAAAATAATAAGGATTCCTTCCTGTTGTCTATGGCATGTGGACCGAATTTTAAATTGTATTTCCAACGTGTTGCGCCACATTTACGATAGGAGGAGTGTAGACTGATAGGAAGAGAAACTGTTATTCCGGAATGTACTAGTATTCATTATAGCCTGTTGCCATAGCTGTTATATTACATTTTCAATTTCTTGGCAATTATAAGCTGATATATCGTGCGACCAAGAAGGCGATGTTTTTCAAGCGTCCATATACCTAATTCTAAAATGTAATATATATTGTTTTCCACTATGAGCTATAAAAGAAGAGTAATTTCATTTCATTTGACCAACATTTTTTTTTATATATATATATGTATTTTTAACTGGAAAGCCACGGTGGAGGCATCAATAACACGTAATAATCATTCTGGTTTTGATTCCGATTTATCGTTGATGGGAATTTATAGGACTGATTTTATTCTACACATAATTACATTTTGATTATTTTTGTGTAGCCTCTTCTAACCTTTGCATTGATCTTTGAGTCAATTTGACCTTACACCGCATATAGGCTAAACAACATAGCCCAACATTGCTATGATAAAACCCGAATCATCTGTATAAAGATGTTTCTTGGACTCAACTGAAAATATTTTTTGCCAAGAAAAAATAGATTTTCTTCACCTTGTACAGTAGTATAAAGTAAATACAGCAATTACTAATATTTATTCCTAGTCTGAATTGCTGGGCAGAAGTGAGTCCCAAATCGCACGCTATTCCCATTGTGCACCTATTTTGACGAGACTCCAATGGGACGCTGTCAAACTTATTGATCTCCATATAGGAAATATGGTGCTACAGTATATTGGATTGATCCATTTTTCACATGGGAACTCTAGATAAAACAGAGAAGCTGAGCTCACTCGCCTGCTTTCTATCGTTTCAAAGGTAATCCTTGAGATTATCAGTCCCTGAAGGCGCCTTTGTGGTGCTGAGCTGTCTGAAGAAAAAAAGTCTCTGCACTCTCTCCAACAGTCGACAGTGGAAGCACCATCATCAAAACCCTGCAATGGGTTGACTTGTCTGTAGTGTTTTCGTATAGGCGTAACTTTTCCCCAAGACAGTCTTAAATAACCCGCAGGAAAAGAAAATGTATTTAGGATAGTGCGTATTGCCTAATAGGCTATAGTTTAGCTCCACAAAGGGCGAACATGACTGGTTTCCAAATCCCAAAATTTGGAAAGAATTCTCGACTCCAAAATTTTTATATATTGTTAATGTTTGCTGTTTACATATAAACGGCAGATATTTTTTGCTAGGAACACGTAGTCTTCAACAAGTCATGCAAAATATGTCTGGGCATCACACAAGTGGTGACTGTCCTCGGTTTAAATACCCTAGCAACTGTGTGATTCGTCCTGATCGTTTGTTTGCCTCAAGGTTTTGTTGCACTGCAGTAAAAGTCTCTGCGTTTTAAGTCTTCATATCTTAAGCAATACACAAAATAGTACTGTGTATTTGCTACTCATCACTCCCTATAGAGAAGTTAAAGTTGTTTTATTTTTATAATGAAATTCAATGCTTAAATATGAATGTTGTTTGATTATTTGTTGATGGGTTTAGAGTACGTCTAAACGTGAAATATATATTGTATTCACGCACACTGGGTGATTAGGTTAAAACGAGCATTTGTTTTTTCCTTCTCTTACGTCTCTATGCCTCCAGCCAATTGCGTGCCCTGCTCGTGATACAGCTTTGGAGATTTGACAAGGCAGAACTGATGTCAGGGGACGACGCGCGATTCAGCTTAACTCATTGAGCAGGAGAAGGAACTCGCGGGAGCGCCAGTGTTCTGAGTTGCACGGAGTCCAAATATTGAAACACACGGAAGAGCCCTTGGCACAGAGATGTGGCTGCTGTCTCGAATTTTACCTATTTTTAGGCTGTATTTTGTGGGAGTCAAAGTTCTTTTGTATCAGCTGTTCAACAAGTCTTTCACTTTACCAGGTTAGACTTTTCCGTTCACCCCCATATTCATTTAAACGTTCTATACTGTAGTTGTGACGATTAACTTGTTACGTTAGCCAGCTGTTGGAACTATCAGCTAGCTAATCAAAACAAAGAGAACTTTTCCGGAAAAATATTAAACCTAGTCCAGGAATAAAAATAATTCCCATCGAGATTATAGTCCAGTAATAAGTTTAAATTGTGACTGGGATGCTATGGGATTGAGGACCTTTAGCTAGCTAGCTAGCTAGGTAGCTAGCTAATTATTGCTCCTGTATACCAATTTGATGTAATTGTCTGGCCACTGTAGTTAGTATGTAGTCAACAAAGTAATATAAAGTACAAATAAAGTTTAACCAACTGTCTAGGAATTTATATAATACAATTACACGTGTTTTGATGTAATAGTAGACCGCTTACTTAACTCACCTACAGTACAGCTGGTCTTTTATTTTAGGCTAAATTATCTGCTTTCTATAAACAGTATTTTCATGAACAAAATTCCTGCATCCCATTCCACAAAATACACACACCCCATACACATATTACTCATACATTAAGATTAATAGTGAATAGTACCAAGCAGTGTGTCCTGGTTACTAACTCCAACAGATCCCAATCCCAAACTGGAGTATTGCTGCTTGAATAAAAATAAAAATAGGCTCCAGGAAATATACTTCAGATTTCTGATTAATTGGTGTTCATGAGCCGATGTTGTTGTAACAGAACTTATGCATTACACCGCTTTCTGGCTGTAAGCGTTGTTGTTAATTCAGCGAAGGGGTTAGCCTATGATATAGCCTATCACTGATCAAATATGCTCATTGATCCTGAGTGAGCTGGTGAGTTTGGTTCAGGGATTTTGTGTAGGCAGTTCAGGTAAGACTGTCTGAATATGGAAATATCAGCTGTGACATTAGAGTTCCTTTTTTCTTTTTGAGCAATAACTATGGATATTTGCTGAAACAGCTCTAGCTGGCTACCGGCCACCATAATATGTTAATAACTGTTGCAGAAAACTTGGAATGTCAGTGTCGTCAACTCAAACAAATAACATGGTTTTAATTCCTTTGGTTAATGAAAACTAAAAGAGCATCTCAATTATAAACAAAGACTCTGAGATTCAAAAGTGATTTAGGCAGAGGAAGACGGCCTACTCCTGTTATTCGGTTTTGTGTCGCCTAAATATGTTTCAGATTGGCAAACTTATTTAGCCTATGAAAATACATCTGGACAGTGACACTGATGAGGGTCTCTGTGCACATCCTTTGATCCAGGGCCACAACATTATTTTACTTGTGAACCGAAATGACCTGTAAATATGTTTCTCCTGTACCCTTTGTCACGGTTTTAAAAGGCCCTCAGTCTTACCCTGTGTCTTACTGGGCTGGTGTAAGCCTTGATCGGTAGCCTTTAGCCCAGATTCCCTCTTATTCACGTCACATCTGAATGTAGAAATCCTTATTATGTGGACTTGTAATCCAGCCTACAGACTGAGTACTAACCCAATAGTACTGTTTAAAGAGAACGCTACTTAGACCCCTCAAACAGACCCAAGAATGCGTTTGCAAAACTTGGACCTACTGGTTGGCAGAGTTTCATCTTAGCCATGTTGAAATATGCTTGTGTAATTGGGCCCTAGGCTTTATGGTTTGTGATGGGGCTTAGGCTATGTTTATTAAATTTTTTATCTGTATCTCATTCAAGATAAGTGTAGTAATTTGAGCGATGATTGGATAGACAAAATTGGCCAAAACTCTATGCCGAATTAACCCCTAGGTTTCTTTTTAGGACGACGCTATGTCCTCCACAGCCAAAGGGGCCAGCTGAATGGTCATTTTTTGACAGCGGTCTGATTGTACTGCTCCCTGACTCTTTCCCTCACTTTTCAAATGATCATAGGTTCAATGTTGGGACTGAAAATACAACACCGGGCACCTTAATTGCAAAGTGTAGCTGGGTTCTTTAGTTTTCCATGCAGCGTCGGAGGAAAGGTGGTTCTTAGTCAAGTTTCTCTCCCAGTGTGGGGTGAGACTCCTTTTATATACCAGAGAGTTACAGCAGACGCGTTAACGGTGTCACTACGTGGTGAGAGGAGGGAGGTCTCAAGGCCATCATGAACAGGTGTTGCATCCTGGTATACAGGCTGCTTTGATGACCCCCCCATAAAGGCCAAATGTTAACAGGAAAACGCACTTCTGGGCTAATCAAGTCATGAATGTCTAAGATGAAAAAGCCAGTCCACCAGCACTTTATTATCTTTATCAGAGTTCACTTTCTAGGGCAGGGGTGTCAAACCGGTTCCATGGAGGGCCGAGTGTGTGCAGGTTTTAGTTTTTTTCCTTTAAATTGGTTCTCAGTTCAGACCTAAACAACCAGGTGGTAAGAGTGGAAACTTGCAGACACTCGTCCTCCGTGGAACCGGTTTGACACTACTGTTCTAGAGGAAGAGAACATCTGTTATAGCACAAGAATGCAGTTAATGGTTTAAGTACAACTTCAAGACATTAGTACAAACACACACTAATAATAAGCAATTAAACATGCATACATATTTCTTCTGCAATATCAAATCATGTAAAAATAATTATAGCATGTTCATTATCATGTGGAAAGCCCCAAACCTATTATTTTTTTTTTAGGTTGAAGTGCCTTTAATTATCTTACGCTACCTTTAATTATCTTACGCTACCTTTATCTCACTGCTTCTGTTAGGTACACAGTGAAGGCACCTGAAAGGATCATTGTGAAAGGTACAAAATGGAGACAAAAGGTGCTTCGTTATCCAGGCCTAACCTCCACCTTGTTCCACATCCAAGGGCAAAAAGTAAAGTGTGGAGGTATTTCGGCTTTGACACAGACGCAGATGGCTGCATACTACACTGGAGGAGAATCTACTGTCGCATCTGTATGATCCAAATAGCGTATTCCGGCAACACCTCCAATCTCTCGTACCACCTGGAGAAGAACCACCCGGATGAGTTCTGTGAGTTTGTGAAAAGCAATAGTCTACTCAGCCTACTCCAAGATAAAGAGTCCAAGGTAAAGACGGAGCCCATGCCGCAGCAATGTCAGGAAACCGTCCTGAAGCAGAGCGTAGCGTTTGAAAATGTCAACCGACGGCATAGCGATCTAACGTCGGCCGTCATCAGCTTCGTCTGTGAGGGGATGTACCCCGTGTCTGTAGTGGAGGAGCCCACGTTTCAAGCCCTTTTAAGGACCGCTGACCCTAGGTATTCACCCCCTAGCAAAATGGAACTAGCAATGAAGGCCATGCCGCAGAGGTATCACCAGATCCGAGACGCCGTTCTGGGTGAGGTGGCGGGGGTGGTGAACTGCGGCGTCTCCGCTGACATGTGGCAAAGCCAAACCCAGAACAGGATGTACATCTCCCTGTCCATGCATTCTTTAAACCGTAACGGTCCGGGTTACAGTTTCTCCTTAAGTTCCAAGTGCCTGAAGACTTTCGAGGTTCCGGATGATAACACCGCAGAGAACATTACGCGGGCGTTGTATGAAACGTTTGTCGAATGGGGGATCACTCACAAAGTCAACGGCGCCACCACAAATGGCTCCGTGGACATCGTCAAAGCCTGCTCTCTTCTGGATCTGTCCGTCCAAATGCCTTGTCTAGGCTACACTATAAACCGGGGGATGAACGAGGCCTTTCAGCTTCCTAGAATCGAAAGCTTTTTAGGACATTGCCGCAAACTTGTCGATTATTTCCAGCAGTCCGTGATGGCTACGTATTTGCTGCGAGAGAAGCAGAGGCAGCAAAGCCTAGCCCAGTGTGTTCTGATCAGTGATAGGGTCCGATCCTGGGTGACCACCCTGACAATGCTCAAGCGCCTGAAGGAGCAGCAGGCGGTTATTAGTGCAGTACTCGTGGAGGACAGCGACAACCATCAGCTGAGTTTCAAGGACAGCGAATGGAACATGGTTGAGGGCTTGATTGGGGTGCTGCAACCTTTCAAACTGGTAGCTGACATGATAACGGCCTGTCGATACCCGACCATTAGTATGGTGAAACCGGTCCTTCACATGTTGCTGAACACAACCCTCAAGGCCAAAGATGGGGATGCCAAAGAGGTCGGCATGGCCAAGGATGTCCTCTCCAAGGTGTTGTCCAGCACCTACCCGCAGACGTCAGAGATAGCCACGTTTCTCAACGTCGCCACGTTCCTGGATCCCCGGTACAAGAGGCTTCCCTTCCTCACTCCCCATGAACGTTCCCAAGTTGAAAGCAAAGTGATCGAGGAGGCCAAAGCTATTCTTGAGAAACAGAGGTACGAAAATGCTGTGACCGATGAATTGGCGCCCCTTTCTGATGAGCCCCCCAGCAAAAAGCAGACTCCTGACAAGCATTCCCCTGCAGGTAGCAATGTGGGCAACCCTTTGGCTGTGATATTTTGCCAGTCAGGCACTGATGAGAACCAAGAGGAACTTCATGCTCAGGTCATGGAGGAGTTGAGCAACTTTAAATCCCAGAAGATCTTAGGGCTGAACGAAGACCCTCTCCATTGGTGGTCGGAACGCATTGGCTTGTTCCCCGTTCTCCCCAAAGTCCTCCAGAAGTACTGGTGTGTTCCTGCCACTTGCGTCCCATCCCACAGACTGTTCAGCTCCTCTGGGACTGTCATATGCGGTAAGAGGAACCGCCTCGCCCCAGCACATGTAGACCAACAGGTGTTTCTTTATGAAAACACCCGGAGCTGCTATGAAGCTGAACCTGTGGAGGATGACTCGGGGGAATGGGTCTTGGGACAGGACCTGGACTCTGGGTCGGGCCACGGGATAACTGGACAGGCCATTGCCCAGTACCAAACAGTCATAATACCCTAATGACTAAGGAACTGCCTAGTGAAAATCGCCTATACAGTTGGCTCCTACAAAAAGTAGCGTTGTTGACTATATTTGCATTTGTGGCCAAAGCATAAATCACAGGGGGAAAGACGCCCGAGTTTATCTCTGATTCTTTAGAAAATAAGATGTCTGTATGAGCTGGCTAGTCAGCAGTGTGCCTGCATTCACATTTCTAATGAATGATACACCAAGCGTTCTGTTGTTGGTGTGTCCCACACGCTTGCAGCACCTAAAAGTTTTTAAACATAAACAAATTAAGGAAAAAAATTTCCGTCATTGTTAGTATTTATATGTCATGTTTTACAGAAATCGGGAAAAACTGGGCAGTTACTTTAACGGAAATACTGGACAATTGTGAGAACATTTGTGTACTGATAATGTTTAGTTTTACAGTGTCTTCGCAAAGTATTCAAGTATTTTCAGGGGGGTTTTTTGTACATTTTGTTGTTATAGACTTTGTTTATAAAAAAAAAAATTGGCACCAATCTACGCCCAATACCCTAATGACAAAGCAAAAATTCATTTTTTAACATTTGTACAAATTTATTGAAACACAAAAGGGAAATATATAAAAGTGCTTTCATTTTGTCATTATGGGATATTGTGTATTGATGGCAAGAAATACATTTTGTCAATAACACAACAAAATGTGGAGAAAATGAAGGTGCATAATGCTCAACGAATACACCGTTTGCATGTCTACTAGTAAAATGGATGTTATATTAGTGTAATATTGGAAACGATTTCGTTTAATCTATTTTATGTTGAGCTAAATGTGTTTTTAGTTTTTCTCCCAATGTTCGTCACTGATTAATTGTTCTCTTTGCCGTTTGAGTTCTGTATGTCGTCTACTGTGCCTTTGCCATTGTTTCTTCTGTATGTGCTGTTGAACTACCTGACACACACAGTCTCACAACTGCATAAAGTACAGCCTAATCAATTGAGATATGCTTGGCTCGTGTTCGTTATTGTTCTGACGTGTCCAGGACCGTCACCTCAGATGAGCCAGTAAAATATGTGACTGTGGCCGCTGTCGTTTTTGTGTTTCTAGGAGTCTGCTCTGTGCTACTGCTGTTTCTGACCGTAATAAAGAAGCAAACTACCACTTTAATAAGCCACCATTGCAAATGTGATCGGGAGGCCAGTAATAAGAGGGCGAAGCTGACAATCCTGGTTACTCTCGGTACATTTATTCATGTTGAACTGTCTGGTGGCTGGCGGGCTATGCTTATCACACAAGGTCATCTTATCTGCCCGGGCAGGAACTGGCGCTGTCAAGCAAAATGGATCCGCGTGGCGTAGATAATGAAATGCTTCTCCTCACCGTGTGTTTCACCACTGGAGGTCAACACGGGCGCATTGACCCCAGACTCCACTGTTCCATTTCTCTGGATTAAAACCGAGTGTGAACTCTGACCCGACACAAATTGCCCGCAAAATGGAAGTACTTTACTGAAAGTTTCAAATTAAGTCAGTCAGTGGAATTATACTGGTCGTTTATTTAGATGTTCACGGGAGTGGACTGGGGGTTAGACTGGATGGGGAGAAGAAAACGTGCGTTGTTTTTGTTGTGTCAGCCCATAGAGGCTTCAGTTGCATTGCTAAGTAATGGCAACGTGTGGATCTTCCTTTTCTGTTTCTCCCTCACACAGTTTTGCCCAAACAAAATGGAAGGGTTGCCATAGTGACGGGGGGTGCCCGTGGAATGGGGTATGAGACTGCGAGACACCTGGCAAGCCTTGGCATGCATGTGGTAATAGGTACTGTACACACAACCTTCTAGTCATACCTTACTCATTGCCAGAATCCTCCTAAAATCCACTGTCCAGCTTTAAAATGCTTTTGTGGTGCACTGATTTGCGCCGCGTTGTGTGTAAGGGAATCTTTGAGGCGTCGCTGACACACAACCCCTCCCCAAGGCTCTTATTGGCTAACCTAATCAGTCAACGCATCACTCTGACCCTAATAGGGCTTTGCCAGGAAATCATTACTAACGTAATAATTCCACTGCTTCAATGAATCGGTCAGACCCACATCTGAAGTGCGGTTTAAGCCTTTTGCTTGGCTCCGCCTGGTCTCTGAGCTGATTGATATGTGTGGGAGGGGAGGAGGCCTGCTGCTCCGGAGTGTCCATTCATCCCTCCCTCCCTCTCTCCCTCCCTCCCTCCCTCCAACCTCTCCCCTCTCATCATCCTTTACCCAGCTGGGAACTCTGAAGAGGAAGGCCTGCAAGCTGTGAAGAAGATTCACGAAGAAGGCGTCGAGGGGAGAGGTAATTTCCTTCAGACTGCTTCCCTTATACAATCTCTGTTTCGTTCCCCTGCAGCCAGTACAGAACAAACAGTCCTCTAAACACAAACCGGTCTTCTGTGTACAAACAGTGGAGTCCTTCAGGCGTGGGTCCATGCACCGTGCCCTCTCGTGGATCCGTGCCTCCCAGGGTGGAGGCGACGGCGTGTGCAAGAGTAATCACTCGGCCCGCTTTGGTAACCAAAGGAGGGACTCTGTCCGCCCGAACTTCAGTCAGAGGTGGTTGCCAGAATCCATTTCAAAGGCAATTATCTAGAGAGGCTGCTGCTTTTCCTCACCCCCCCCCCCCCCCCCACGTCCCCCCCATCCTTCCTAGCCTTGCAAAGCCTTTCTTTTCACTTGTTCTTTTTTTCCCCTTTATTTTGGAAAAAGCAGAGCAAACGCTGTGTCAGGCGATGTAGAGGGTTAGAGATGGAGGTGTGTTTGTCGGTGACCGTGTTTGATGAGTACAAGGAGGAAATTGAGCTGCTTCCAGGCAGTCTCTGTCTCATTGTCATGCAGATTTGATTTGAACAGAATGTTTGGAATAGAGTAGGGGACTGCTGCATCTTGTGATCCCAAGCTGGCAGCTTCTCTGTCGCTCCTCGCTGGTGCTGTGATGACAGTGATCTCAGGGCAGCTCCTGTCAGCCATGGCTGCGTCGTGGTCACGTGTGTGCAGTAATGATTACAGACATGGAATGGAGAAATCTGCTTGTTTGTATTATGTACAGTGTTACAGAAGTGTGCAGGTTTATAAAAGAAATATGGCCCCTCATGGATATGTGGTTTATAGCAATTATTCCATGGCTAAGGGATATATGCACACTTCATGCCTTGTGTCTTCCAACCTTTCATGAATGTCTGAGAAGCTAAACCATAGGAATTAAGACACGAACTGGAATATCTGATTGTGTTGTTGAGTGTTCACAATAACCCTGAGAGACAGTGCTCATTTAATTTCACCACATAGAGATGCCTATCTCAACTCGTTTGCAGAACTTAAAAAAATGTTTGTGACTGAAATTGTGGATAATATGATAAAGTACGGTTTTGACAATCAGGATTTACTGCCTTGCTCAGGGGCAGAACAACAGATTTTTCACCTGACTTGTTTGGATTTACTGATCAGATTCTCTAACACCAGGCTACCATGTTACCTTATCCAGTACCTATACTGGAAGTGGACATTCTGTATCAGCCTGATATGTTGTATTTTGTTCTTGTCAGCCAACATATAATTAGCATTAAGGCAGGAGGGGGTGTAAAATATGGTAATTATTATGTCATAACTAAGGGCTCTACTTAGCCACGATGCAACACCGAGTGCCTGCATACAGCTTTTAACCCTGTTATTATATAATAGCAATATACCACAAACCACCATGCCTTAAAACTTGATTATTAACAATGCAAATAGAATTGTAAAAATATGTTTCCTCAATCTACGCTCCAGAGGGGTCGCTAGGATCATAATACATTCGGGGAAAATGTCGATATACACGCTAGCGGCCTACACGTCTACATTGTCATAATGCATGATCGGAATTATAGAGGAATAGATCATTTTTTCATTATTATTATTTTTGGTCAATTTGAGATCCGGGGCTATATCCTCGGACGCCCAGGCCTAACGACGCCACTGCTACGCTCTTATATAACACAATAATGTAACTGATCCATATATGTACACCATCACAAAAACGCTTAATTAAATCTAATGTAGTAAGGGAATAAAATGTGGAAAAGTCCAAGGGGGTTGAATACTTTTGAGAGCCTGTATGTAGTGTGTGTGTGTGTGTGTGTGTGTGTGTGTGTGTGTTGTTGCTGATAAAAATTTGGTTAATGAATAGTTCGGGTGACATGTAAGAGAAAGATTTCTGATGACAACAACACCAGTTTGTGTGTTGTCACAATGTGTTTTCTTAATCACCCGCCAGGCACTGCAGAGGAGGGAAATCCATAGAGACAGTAGCTTCATGTTCCATTAAGCCGGGTTCCTTCTGCCCGCTCCACAGTTCAAAAATGTTCTTTAGTCAAGTCTTATTCTACATGAGAGAATATTCGCCATCAATCTCGCCACATTTCCCGGTGATTGTACGTGTTGAGACGGCACCCAGTAGGTGACGCGGCGATAGTTCTGTTAAACACAATTTCATTTAAATAACATCAACATAAAATGTAAATAACATTTTTGGTTCAGACTGGCGAGGAGTAACACTCGTTGTGCCATGAAACGAAACACATGCTCGCGAATCGCTGTTTACGGTCCACTGACCTGGAATGCGGATAATTATCGCGCTGAAGGTGGCAAGAGACAATTGCCATTTTTATCCGTTTACACATTTCAAAAAATGGATCCCCACCGCAAGGAGTGTTTCGTTCACCAGGCATTAAGTCTTGTTTATCTAAATTAAAAGCTAATAGTGTAAAAACCCTCCCAAGACTAACTGGGAAGTGACAAATTACTGTCAAACTGGATTCTAACATCAACCTGTTAGGATAATCTACAGAAGGATCAGCTGATATTTGATGATTATTACCACTAAGGACTTCCTGAGTTTCCCATGGCCATTCTGCAGGGAGTTAGATGTGAATCTCATTTCAATAGTCATCCTGTGCTCTTTCGCTCCTTTTTCCAAGCAGCATAAATCCATCCTAATGTGTGGATCATGAATTGTATCCTACAGTACTTGCAATTGGATGGCCAAAATAGCAGCCGGCCTCTTGCCAGTTCTTGCTGTCCTGTTGTTGGACAGCAGCTGGTCACTCTGCCACTGTAGAGCTGCCGTCTGGACTGGTGAGGGAAACTACGTAATTCAGGAAGATGACAGTATTTCAAGAGTGTTTGGACAACCCTTCTTTGTTGATATTCCAGATGGCACAATGCCTGGCGGTCTGTCTTCCAGCTGGCTCTCTGGTTCTCTGACTCGTCTGGAGGATTCCTTTCATTCTTCTCATGACGGACTGAATTTTCTGGCACCATGTCAAATCTCTGGCGCTACAGCCGTATTTGGGGGAATGTTTACTGTAGCGTGGATATTCTTTTCAAGTTATTGTTTGAAAAGAATCGTCAAATATATTAGACTGTGATGAGACTAGAGAAAGGTTAAAATACAAACAAAATCAAATCCTAAGAGCTTGACACACTGAAGAAAAATTTAACCGCAACAGGTGTTGGTTCCATGGTTAATGGGCTGAAATAAATGGTTGGGGACATTTTTCATACACACAAAAAAGCTTATCACTCAAATTTTGTGAACACAATTGTTGTTGTCCATGTTATTGAGCATTACTTCTTAGCCAAGATTCTCCTGAATTGTGTGGCATATCAAGAAGCTGATTAGACAGCTTGGCTATTACACAGGTGCCCTTTGCTGGGGCCAATAAAAGGTCACTGTAAACAGAACACAGCCATAGATTGCTCAAGTTTTCAGGGAGTGTGCAATTAGTATGCAGGAATGCAAACTTTTCTGGTGACAGAATGTAAACTTTCTGTCGCCAGAAAATTAAATATTAGTCTCTCTACCATAAGCCGCCTACAATGTAGTTGTTATTGTAGAGAATGTGTCAGTACGTCCAAACGGGTTTGCACAGCCAATGTATTTCTGCACAAACTGTCCATTCATGTCAGAGGGGAAGCTTGTCTGAGTCTTCTGATCCAGACCCATTTCTTAATGAATAATATGAACTATAACTCAGTAAAAATATTATTCAAAACGGTTGCATGTTGCATTTATACTTTTGTGCATTGTATTCACCAAGAGGTTAAATGTTTGAGGGGGGAAAAGGAGACCGATATGAAATATGAATTAGTTTCAATATTTGTCTTGTGTACTTTTTACAAAGTAAAGGCATTTTTTCACCTGCCACAGTTGTAAATGGCAGCCTCTTAGATGGGTTTGGTCGACTAGTGATACTGTTTCATTTGATAGACAGGTAGCCGTGGAGGGCAGTGTAGTGATCCTCTGGGTTTCCCCCAGGGAAGGTTAGGGATATGTGGGATGTGAGAATAGATTAACATTTTGAATATGCTAAATCAACAAAGGTCATGGTTATTTAAATATATAATGGCAATTAGATACCATGCGGGATATTCTTATCTGATATATTCTATTTACAATGACAGAGATGATCTAAAAATGTATTTTTGCCGGACCGCGTAAACATAGCCGGCCAAGAAGAGCAAATGTCTCTTACTGAATGACTGACTACTTCTTGTTAAAAATCGTAGTGGTTAGAGACGCGGACTCTCACACAGGGGATTGGTGTTCGAGCCTTGAGGCAGTCAAGGGAAATGATGCCTTAGGATTTGTTAAGGATAGACAAAAACGTCTCTGGCCAAAACCTTAAGAAGCTATGTTACATTAAGCCTAAAATAAAATTGTTTACAGTTACAGTGGGGAGAACAAGTATTTGATACACTGCCGATTTTGCAGGTTTACCCCACTTACAAAGCATGTAGAAGTCTGTCATTTTTTATCATAGGTACTCTTCAACTGTGAGTGACGGAATCTAAAACAAAAATCCATGATTTTTAAGTAATTAATTTCCTTTTTATTGCATGACATAAGTATTTGATAATATTTGGTACAGAAACCTTTGTTTGCAATTAGAGATCATCGTTTCCTGTAGTTCTGCAGCAGGGATTTTGGCCCACTCCATACAGACCTTCTCCAGATCCTTCAGGTTTGGATTTTCTATTGGGTTCAGGTCTGGAGACTGGCTAGGCCACTCCAGGACCTTGAGATGCTTTTTACAGAGCCACTCCTTAGTTGTTTCAGGTTGTTGTCATGCTGGAAGACCCAGCCACGACCCATCTTCAATGCTCTTACTGAGGGAAGGAGGTTGTTGTCCAAGATCTTGCGATACATGGCCCCATCCATCCTCCACTCAATACGATGCAGTCGTCCTGTCCCCTTTGCAGGAAAGCATCCCCAAAGAATGATGTTTCCACCTCCATGTTTCACGGTTGGGATGGTGTTCTTGTGGTTGTGCTCATCCTTCTTTTTCCTCCATACACGGCGAGTGGAGTTTAGACCAAAAAGCTCTATTTTTGTCTCATCAGACCACATGACCTTCTCCCATTCCTCCTCTGGATCATCCAGATGGTCATTGGCAAACACCATACAAGCCTGGACATGCGCTGGCTTGAGCAGGGGGACCTTGCGTTTGCTCCAGGATTTTAATCCATGACGGCGTAGTGTGTTACTAATGGTTTTCTTTGAGACTGTGGTCCCAGCTCTCTTCAGGTTATTGGTCCTGCCGTGGAGTTCAATGACATTTTGTTTTAGATTCCGTCACTCACAGTTGAAGTGTACCTATGATAAAAATAACAGACCTCTACATGCTTTGTAAGTAGGAAAACCTGCAAAATGTGTATCAAATACTTGTTTATCAAATACTTGTTCTCCCCACTGTATATTCCAACTGTTTGTGGTGGATTTTCGAAGTACGCATCCGTGCATGCTTTTGGGGGTAATATGCAGTAGATCACAACCCCTTGCACAGAAAAAGAGGAGGGGTTTCCACGATTCTCTCATCTTTTCACTTGACAAAAAAGTCAGTTATTGTCACCTATATTGATAGTTATTGTACCATTGTAATCCAGGAATGAAAGATAAACAAACGTTGTTGTGCCATGAAATGAAATAGCCATAAATTATTATATTGCGACTATTTCTGGTGGGTTTTCCAAGTACGCATCCGTGCATGCTTTTTGGGGTAATATAGACTAGATCACAACCCCTTGGCTAGTAAAAAAGGAGGGCTTTCCGTCTTTTCACTTGACTAAAAAGTTATCTTCATCTATATAGATTTTTCTTGTATCAATGTCATTCACAAATGAAAGAAAAACCAGCGTTGTTGTGCCATGAAAGTACATAGCTTTGGCAGTGTAACGTTCATCTTCAGTCTCGTTGGCAATTGCTCAATTGTTATGACTATACCAAGTAGTAAGTTAGTAGATATTAGTAAGCCCATTACTGGCTAATAAGCTGGCTATTACTGGCTATTACAACGGCCAGTGGCAAAGCCATAAAATTCATAGATGCTATTTGTGGTGGAAGTAAACTTAATGTGAAATGTTAGGTAGTTTAACACAATGCTTAATGGAGTCTAGTGAAACATTCAAACTTGGCGTGAAGTTAATGCATGAAGAAATGATCTAATGTTAAGACACTATACAGACACTTGGCATACATCTAGCTTTGTGGCGTAGCGGTTAAAAACGCAGCATCTCACATGGGAGACCTAGGTCCCTTCAAATTGTGGGTCGACTGAACTAGGCTTGCCTGGTTCCTTTTCTTGTTTTTGAAGTCACTGACTCAGGCCATTTGCCCAGGAGCCTGTGTTATTTTGCTCAAGATCGTAAGCTAGCTATGCCTTTGTAGCGTTTCTGGGACTCACACAACACAGATTATTAGAGATGTCCTCTGACCTTTCCTGGCTACAGCAGCAATACATGGATGTAAGTTGGCCTCTTTCATTTGCAAAACATTATAGTTTTAACAATACAAGGCACTGTAGATTTCTTTAGGTACATTTCCGTTATCCTACAAAGAATTCCTAAACATACTGTTATTGAATCAGTCATATCAGAACACCTGCGTTTGGAGCTGATATCTCAACCATTTTCTACTGTTCTGTATGGCCACCGAGCTGTAAATCCACAATGCCTGTTCACACTTCACTCAGTGGGGAAAAGTCCCGTGATTAGTGTAATGCCTAGTCATTTACCTAATTGTGGGACAATAATTAGTCTAATGATGTGCTGGAGCACTTGGTTCAGGGCGCCATAAGCTGTGCCAGGCAGTTCAGAGATATGACATTCTGATTCCGCTGTGTCTTTAATGAGTGTGTTCAAAGTCTTGAGTCGTGTGTGTGTGTGTGTGTGTGATGTCTGGCCCTGTATCCGTGGCCATAAAGCTAGCTTGTCATTTCCTCAGTGCTCAGTCATGACATTCTTGTACCAGTCTCATTATAGCTTTGAATTTTTAAATGTTTTGACTACATTTAATTAGGATTTAATGTGGCCCTGTTTTTATGTTGGAACAGTGAAGACGAGAAAATATGAGAGAACTCTCTCTTCCTGTGTTGATGAGAATAAAATATCTTTCTTGATTGGTGAGAATTACACCCCCCCCCCCCCCACACACACACACACACACACAATTACCTCTGAACCTTTTCATGAATTCATGTTTCATTAGTTATAGTTTCGGTACAAGGGAATTGTATTAAACTTCTGATGATATCATGTTTGAGTAGACAGTTAGTTCATGCCAGGCCAGTGAGGTTATTGTCTTGATGCAATCTTCATCTGGTTAGGTTTTAGTCTTCCGGCTTATACTGTCCTGCTGAATGATCATATCATTCTTATCATTCAGCTGCTTCATCCTTCAGGGAGTAGGGAGTCAAATATTGGGATTTGCATAATTGGGATTCCTGAGGAGAGGACTTCATAATTGTACTCCTCTAAACCCTTTGAAGTAATCTGCCTTGCATTTGAGATTGGTATAAATTCACAGGGTTGACATAAAACCAAATATAAATGTCCTCTCCTTACCTGTGTTTGCAATTTTACTCATGTGAAATGGCACAGCATTTTAACTGAGTAATGTAATGCCAATGTCCTGTTGATTATCCAATACGTGGAGTAGAATCGTCGTAGTTTGACGAGGCTATGTTTAGGCATTTCTTTTTGTGTGTGTTTTGTTTTTCACAGTGGAGTTCCTGTTCCTGGATCTGTCTTCCCTGAAATCTGTCCGGCAGTTTGTCCAAAGCTTTGAGGCCAGGGCTCTACCACTTCACATCCTCGTCAACAATGGTACAAGCAAGCTCCTTATTTAATCATCCACAGTCATCACCTTCAACGACAATATTTATATTAGACCAAAATCTACCACTACAATACAATTTTCTCGATGCCCTTGGTTTTTCCAAAATGTCCATAATGGCACCCTATTTTCTGTTGCACACTACTTTTGCCCGGAGAACTGTGGGCAAGTGCAGTGCTTGAGTGAATAGGGTGCCATTTCAGCCAAGTCCTCTAGGGCAGTTTTGTTTTAACAACATGGCTTTTATTGGGAAAAGGTCATTGGAGAGCCTGGTTCTGGCTGACTGGAATGACCTCATGCTGGGATAACCGTCAGGCACTTTATGCCCCCAAAACAGTCTGAGTGAATAATTCAGCCATCTGCATGCTGCTCCTGGCAGATGATGTTACACATCGCACCTGGATGACGGAGGTTGGATGCTGAACGGCAGATGTTGGGATAACATAAGTGTTGCGGCCCCCCTCCCCCGTTACTTGACACACATGGTCAAACATGTGCACCACGTAGGGAATAGGCTGTAAGTTGGGTCACACCCGATAGCGTTCAGATCTCCCAGAATCCTCCCTCTGGAAAATTGACGTTTCTTTTCTCGTGGTAGGTAACTCCATCAATTTCTCTGTCAAGTACGCGCCCCGTTGTAATGTGCTTGTGTCTTATTCACTATAGACATCTAATTGCATGTCCTGCAGTGTTATTGACAAATGCGCCACTGTAATCTCCATTACATTGTAGTCGATGGTGTTTAGGCCAAAGTAATGTGCTGTTTCTATCTCCATTTGGAGATTGTATGTGCCTGAGAGCTGGGGTAAGAGCCATTCTGTTTCTGCTCTTCTGAATTGTCATTTGCTTGACAGCAACACCAGTGAAGGCAACAGCACAAACAGATCTTTGACCGGGCCACCCTAAGTCCACGTGTTTGTAGTGAACCTTTTACTGGATGGGGGCTGATTATGAAACGTTTATCCAAAAGCTTTTCTCAAAGTCGGCAAATACATTTTGTGTGCTGTATGTGATAGCCAAGAGAATTGAACCGAAATCCTGAGCTGTCACACGTATTTATCTTCTAACAATCGCTCGACGGAAGTATCAGTTACAGTTTATCACCATAGAGAGCAGTTACACCTCATTGGAATGTCGACCGAATGCTTACTGTCCTTCACAGCTGGCATCATGTTGGTTCCCGAGGGTACGACTGAGGACGGCTTCGAGCTGCACTTTGGACTGAACTATCTGGGACACTTCCTATTGACAAACCTCCTCCTGGACAAGCTGAAGAGGTCTGGGAGGGAGGGTTCATACTCCCGTGTCGTCACCATGTCCTCAGCCACACACTATGTGGGGAGACTCCATATGGATGATCTACAAGGCAGGTAAAGACTGGTATATATCTGTAGTGACAGAACGTCTCCATACGAGTGCTGATCAGTTTTGCCTTTCAAATTACAATGAATACAGAAGATTACATAAAGGAGCGGCCTAATCCTACACCCTAATCCTACTCCCTAATCCTACTCCTGAGACATTGAGACATCATGAACACACACCCAGATTATTCGGTATACCAGTTCATGCCTTCCAGCAAATTACTCTGTTGGCCAACTGATCTCTGAAATCGAATGTCCTATTCTAAATTCTGACACGTCTTTGATATTAGTCATGGTTGACAAGCAGACAAGTAACCCATTTTAAGCCATTATCACTAGAGTGGTAGTATTGATCTTTTGACTATAGGTGAATGTCATAACTAATTCAAAATACAAGCCGCATCCAATGAATCTCATCGACTCTCGAAAAAGCCCCTTGATTCCCCTGATATACACTGGCAATATCTCCGTCAACGGCGCCACCAGCGCTGACTCAATTGTCTGAGATTTTCTTCCCAGGACAACATTATTAGTTTTGATGACACGGTGATAGAGCGTCGTTCTTCGGGTCCTGGGAGAGGCCACAGCAGGGTCTCTCACGCTTGCAGATATAGATGTGATCAATGGCATCATCACATCTTGGAGAAATAAGTGAATGCTGCTGGCAACAGGGGCTAGCCGTAACACGGTTACCTAGAAACAATCTTGCGGTGTGAGAAAAAGCGGAGGGGGAGGGGGTGCACATTATAGATTGGATATTTCACGGTCGGATGCTCTTTTGACTGATAGATGGAAGGATGCATGGACTTCCCCTGTGTGTGTGTGGGTGTGCACAGCCAGGTTGCTTTGAACAGCATGTTGCCAAGCAAGTACCTACAGCATATAGACTGTCATGGAGATGGATTGGTTTTGGGTAATGCGGGTAGCTTAAGGTGGTGGGGGCGGGGGGGGGGGGGGGGGGGGGGGGGGTGTATTGGACACACCGAAAATGTATGTCAGTTAATTGGACAAACTAAGCTGCCAAATTGCCATGTTAACCTGAGATAAATCATGTACTGTATCTCTCCATCTCCCCCTCATTCCCTCCCCCCCTCTCTCTCTCTCCCTCCCTCCCCCCTCTCCCTTTCCTCGCCAACCCCCACCCCACCCCCCATCGCCCCCACCCCACCAGGTTGTGCTACAGTGCCCATGGTGCCTACTCTCAGAGTAAACTGGCCCTGGTTCTGTTCACGTACTACCTGCAGGAGAAGCTGTCTTCTGGAGGGTTCCCAGTGACATCCAACGCGGTCGACCCGGGCATGGTGGACACCGACCTTTACAACAACCTCTGTGGTCCGGCCCAGGCCGCCAAGAAACCGGTGGCCAAAATGCTGTTCAGGGTAAAGTGGACTCTCCCAGGATAGTGTGTACAGTGGTCCTCCTTAACGTACCCGGACGCTGAATGGTGGCGGGCCAGTGTGTTTTGCGGTCAGAGGATGACTGGTTTGAGCTCAGTGTTGGAGCAGTTGGACAGTGGAGGGCGCTAATCTGCTTGCAGCATGCTAATGGTCTGTTTCACAAGGAGACCAAATGAGTGAAACGTAGATACAGGCCACATTACATCAAACAGTGGTATAGGCCGCGTGACCTCAAACAAATGATGGGCCACTTGATTTGTCACCGTCAGTGCAGTTCTGTGTGAAACAGCCGTCTGGGTCAGATACTAAATTCCTGATTGAGTGAGTCCTTTGATAATAATGTGAATGGCATTTTTTGATGTGCATCTGAGGAAACATTTCGAATTCCGTTTAACCCGCTGAAGTTATAGACATAATTGTGATTGGAGTGTAAATGGGGTAGGAAAAAAACAACTTTTGTAATCAAAGTTGTAATCGAGGGGACAATTGCCAAAGATATTTGTTATAAGCCAAGCTGAATAGCAGTGAATGATTACAAATATAAAGCAACATATGTATGTAAAATAGTCCAATCAATTACTTGTCAGGATAACTGACAAGAATATATTCTGTTTTTCTTATTAGCGTGCAGACCCTATGATTGTTATCTTGGGGTTTTAAGATAAATACAATGGTATTAGACGTTAATTCCCTTTATAATTTAGCTAAACGCTCGTGGTAAAAATGGTGACTTTGTCAGAGATGTTAAGAGAAATTCAATGAGGACAGCTCTCAATTTGCTTCTCTGGATAGTTTTAGATATCAGTGTCCTTTTTAACATAGATGTTTTCTGGAGATTTAAGATCTTTTGCCTAATTTGGTTTTAAGAATACAAAAAGATACAGTATTTCAAAAATGATAATATAAAGATAGCCTTGAAAACACCAGGCTTTAATTTCCTTAATACTCCTAGCCCACAAAGATAATGAGAGATGATGAGTCAGGTATTTATCTCTGTCATCATTTCCTTTTGGGCGGCTATTAACAGAGGTCTAGTGGTATCTGTTTTGGGAAGCTGGCTCATACTAACAGAGGCTAGAATACGAGTATATAAGATAAGGTATTTGGATAGAATACAAATATATAACATAAAAGGTTTGGATAGAATAACAGTATATAAGATGAGGTTTGGATACAATAAGAGTATTGGAGATAAGAGGTGTGTGTGTATGATGCCCACTGCTCACTGATGGTTCTTTAGTCAGTATTGTATGAGATGAACACTAAGAAATATAGGTTTTGTTGTTCAATATTCATCATGCCATTTTTCTTTTTCTACAATGAAGCATGTCAGGGAGACATCTACTGTCTGTTATGCTGTATTGTGAATACTTATTTACTATCTTGACATGGGGTCTAGTATTGTGGCCCCTGTTAAAAGTATTCAGTGCTAGTTTCATCTCTGTCATTTGGAAATCAACAAGGCCGATCCACCTGTGTCTTTCTTATTACTATTAAGAATTTTCGTGGACATTGTCAGTGTGAAACACTATGACTAATTGTTTTGTTGTAGGCCATTCAACAATCAGAATGACCAAAACCCTGCTTATAGTAAAAACATTCCGGGCAATTATTGTGAGTCAATAGAGGCAATTTTTCTTGATTTCTTCTTTGGTTTCCGGTTGCTCAGAGATTGTCTTCAAGCTGTGGATTGGGCGTTTTTAAATTGGGGAGGTGAATGGAGCCAGCCACGGGGAGCCAGTGTCGTGTTGCTCTGTGTGTTTGTTCCACTCTGTGGGTAAGTGTAGGAGCCAGCTTAAGGCCCTTGTATTAGCTTCTAGCGTTCCAGGGCAGCAGGCAAGACGCATGGCCTGTAATGGATCAGTCTGCCCCCCCCCACAGTTCTGTAACCTCCTCCATTGAACCTGCCCCCTGCTGCCCCGGCTTGCCCCAGCGCATCACTTACCCCCCCCCCCCCCTCCAACCGCTGCCGGGCCAGACCAGCCCTAGTTCACCTGACAGCTCACGGACGCCGTCCGATCCTGTAGCAGCTGGGTGTTGTCGATCTGGGTCTAATCTCGTTCAACCAGGCTGCTCTCCAGCAGTTGAGCCCGAGCACAGGGTTAAGTGGACCGGAGCGGCTTAGTAATTCAGTCACAAAATGTATTGTCAATTTAGAAAATGGAGCTAAGGACTACATCCTGTTCACGAAGAGCATTAATGTTGCCAGTTTAGATGACTGATAAAACCGGCCATGGGCTTAGACTTTAGAAAATATAACAGAGGATCTATCTCACTATTTTGTAAAGAATCATGTTACTGGAGTAAAAATAGCCAGTCCCAGCCATCCACTCTGAAGTGTTATTTTGTCATCCCTAGACCCCTGCTGAAGGTGCCTCCACAGCTCTCCTGGCTGCCACGGCGTCTCAGTTGGAGGGGGTTGGTGGCTGCTACCTGTACAATGGGCAGAAAACCAAATCCGCTGAGATCACGTACCATCAGGACGTACAGGCTGAGCTGTGGAAGCGGAGCTGCGCCCTGGTCGGTCTCGGCCCAGAGGGTGACCCAGGGACCATGACGTCGGAAATATGTCACAGTCATCGGCGTGTCAGCCCCCCCGCCTCCGGCATCAACAACAACTAAGACGAGGCCCAGTTCTCAAATCCTCCCTTCGGGTCTGAGTGTGCACTCGCCATCGTCCCTTGATGGATTCAAAAGCAAAGGACTACAACAACAAATCCAGTGGAAACCCTTCACACCAATGCAATGCTTTTTAATGTATGCAAGGGACCGCGCTAGTGCACACTGCGAGAATCGGGACACAACCCGCGTCTACACCAGCCAGCATTCTACAGTCAACCTTTGGACATCTGATTACTTAGCGACATCTAGCTACTGTACGCCACAAACTCAAGTTGTTGCCTCAATAATAGCTGTCCTCTCTTGACCTTTGATCTGTTCTAGCGGCACCGCGTTACGCATCAGCAACGGAATCTGTTTCAGCATATCAAATTTTCGAACATATCTCTGTCCTCCGCATAGACAGTTCTGAAGAAAAAACCTCCCCCTGAAAAAGACAAACCCATTCTAGCATTCCCTACTGCTGTAAAGGAATGGATGGTTTTGGATATTGCAGTACAGGTTCTGCTACCACATGTATTTAGTGTTGATACAGTAGCTAGCTCCCACTTCTGGAATGGCAGTAGATAAAATATTGAAGAACTTGAACACTTTAAGGACACAAGGATCCACAGGGAGCTAGTTGTGCCTTGATTGGTACGAAACATTTACAAAATGGTTTTGAAACAGTTTGGTTTGAAACGGGTTACTCTGTCCATTATTTTGTACATGGACTCCCATCGAAGACTGGATCTGACCCAGACTAAACCATAAATCTGACCCTGACTAGACCGTAAACCTGACCCGGACTAAACCGTAAACCTGACCCGGACTGGACTGTAAACCTGACCCGGACTGGACTGTAAACCTGACCCGGACTGGACTGTAAACCTGACCCGGACTGGACTGTAAACCTTACCCGGACTAGACTGTAAACCTTACCCGGACTAGACTGTAAACCTGACCCGGACTAGACCGTAAACCTGACCTGGACTAGATCACAGATCTGACCTGGACTAGACCACAGATCTGACCCGGACTAGACTGTAAACCTGACCCGAACTAGACTGTAAACCTGACCCGGACTAGACCACAGATCTGACCCGGACTAGACCGCAAACCTGACCCGGACTAGACCGTAAACCTGAACCGGACTAGACCATAAACCTGACCTGGACTAGACTACAGATCTGACACGGACTAGACTGTAAACCTGACCCGGACTAGACCCTAAACCTGACCCGGACTAGACTGTAAACCTGACCCGGACTAGACTGTAAATCTGACCCGGACTAGACTGTAAATCTGACCCGGACTAGACCGTAGATCTGACCCGGACTAGACCGTAGATCTGACCCGGACTAGACCGTAGATCTGACCCGGACTAGACCGTAGATCTGACCCGGACTAGACAGATCACTGATCGGCAGAGATACCTGAACCGCCTCACAGCTGTGACGAAAATGTCCAATGATAATACATATCAAATATGCTTTGGTGAAGCAACCATTGGACAATAACTTGGTTTAGCCTTATTCCTGCTTCATTTAGACGACGCCTCCAGTTTGATGTGTTTGTGCCGTCCTTGTCCTCGTCATCCAGGAGAGAATCAGACAGTGTTTTAATAGTACAGCACCCCAGGATCTTGTGCCTCCATTGACCTGCTGTGCCCAAAGGGGACGTTCTCTCCAGATGTCCGTTTCACTGTGATTGACGTGAAATGTTGTCGTGGTAGTGATGTTTGTGCCCTGCAGTGATAACAAAATGACGCTCGTCTTTGTATTTTCCTGATACATAACCAGCATCTTAATGATAGTCGGATCATGTTTTCCACAATCAAGTGTATGCCACTTTTTATCTGACTAGAAGATTCCTTGTCATTGATTAAGTGGTTCTCATCATCAGCGGTTTCTGGTCAGGAGCGTTCGAACGGGTGCTTCCTGCAATTTGTGTGCAGGCATGGCTGCTTGAATTACAGACACTAGCAATGACGCGTTTCGAAAGAGATGAAACTGTACCTACTGGTAATGAAGTAGGGACTGCATTTGTATATCGTCATTATATATCTATGCTTCTTCTGGTTTCTCTCTAATCTGTTTTTTAGGTGTCTGTGTCGACGTTGTCATGCAGGATATCGTTAACATCTTTGTCTTAAGTGTTCAAGTACTGTGCGTAGGCCTATGCAGTGAAAGATTCAGTTGTGTACACGTCTGTGTTTGCTCACTCGGTCAAGCCAAATACATGCTCCAGAGTCAGACAGAGGTTATTCAGTAGCATTGGTCCCAATACTGACTTGGAATAATAATTAGGCCGAAGAGGAGCTTTAATCTGCTTTTTTATAGTATAATTGTGTTATGAGCCCAGATGAAGGCTGACGTAAGTTAAATGTAATACACATTAGAGATTTAAATTGTACATCCAACATGTAAACATATTAGTATTACATATTAAAATCGAAAGAATGTATTAATTACAGATGAATTTTATTAACACCTATATTTTATTACCATAATCACTGGGAATGATGCCTTGTTTTCTTATTCTGTTTCTTATGTTGCGATTTTTTTTCTTTGTACTGTTAACATTTATTGAGTAGATAATAGTTTGAGTTTGTTGTTATTGAGTTGTGCAGAGATGTTGCTGTTTGGTCCTCATTCATTTCATAGAGAAAGATGTCCACATTGGACACAATTCAAAATAAAAATCTATTGCAAATGAAATGGCTCGGCTGGCTTTTGTTTCCTAATGACAAGATTTATTCTCAACATTTTGAGATAGTGCCTTTCACCATGTGTTTCTTGTATAGTCGCTGTCAGAAGGATAGTAGATGACATTCATTCTTGAAAAAACTAAAAGCTGTTCTTATCTACACTTGTGATTTAACACGGCTCACGCCTTTCTCCAGTAGAGAACGCAGTGGTTGTGTCTGAATGCAAAAGAGACTGGTTTGAACATGCCCCGGTTGCTAAGGGTTTAGCTATTTTGTTTGGCAGTCTGTTAGGGCTATGGTGGCTTTATTTCCCCCTCACGCCATTGTGGATACAGTCGGTTCAGTGCTGGCTGTTGGATGTCTGGAAATCTGGATCAAAAAAATCTCACCGCCTTCTTTCGAGGCTCTGATATCATTCTCACTCCAATATCATGTTAAAATGATATTCGTCAAGGTAAAATGTGTAGAATTTCAGGAAATAGTACATATCCCCCTGTGGCAATATACAGAATATGACATTGCCTGTAAAATTACTGAACATTACTTTTCTCTCTGCCCTTTGGCAATAATGAATACTGTAGATCTGCCAGACAATTTTCATAACATTTTAAAATGTCCTCTTTGCCCAAAAATATGTTCAGAAGGAGCATAAACATGGTGGCCCCAGGGTGCTTGGCCACAGAGCCTCATGTGGCTGGTGCTAAAATGTTTTTTGGTATTGCAGGATATTAACCTTTAAACCTTTCACTTCTCTCCACAATTAAGAACGGGGCCGCTGAAATGTTTCGTTGCGGAGGGATCACGTCTAGGTCCCACGCAGATAATACCTAGACTGGCTACAAACCAGCCTCTCTCACTCCTTCCCCGGAAGTAAATTACAAACTGTCCCTGTGAATTATCCTGTTACTGTCACCACCAAAGGCAAACACACGGATGCAAAATCACTGGCGGACAAGCCATGACATTTACTGTTACTGTGTTGGAGTGATACCCTACAGCTTGCTAGCAGGCAGTGCATCCGTCTTTTCAAAGTATCTGACAAACCAATTTGTCATTCTCCAGGGTAGCGCTCGTACCAAATGTGTGTCAAAGATGACAGCTTACAACACTGTCCTCTTTAGGCACCATGAGAGTACAGGCCACTCATACGCACACCGGTTTACTAGAATTTTGAGGACCTTTGGGGGGTGGGGGGGGCAAACAATATTCCTATTCAAGGAATATTGCAACCTTAACCCACTCATTACCGTAACACATTAGTCCTACATTTCTCTGAATGTTTCTTGGTTTACTTGTGAGGAATTTTGGTTTGCACAAGTACACTGCAAAAAATCTCTTATCAAGCATATTCAGGATCTAACCATTCTAAAAATAAGGTACATTTGTTTTTAACAAGCTAAAGTTGTATTAGATAATACTGCTTGGTTTTAGACAATATGTCTTGAATATCAATTCATTTGTCTTATTTCACTTATTTCCAGCAAATATCTCCTCAAATAAAGTTAAATTTGTTTTTAAGAGATTTATTGCAGTGTAAAGTGAAAATAGGACACACACATGCAAACACTGATTGTGTTTTACATTCATGTGTTACAAAATACAAAAAATATTTAGTAGAAAAGAGTTGATGCTACAATGGTCGACTTCGGACGCAACAATGATCGTGGGTTGCTAGCATGACTTAGTTAACGTCTTCGCTTGCCTGCTAGACAATGAAATATTAATTGTGATTGCTATAGATTAATATAGACGTCTGAATAATACACATTTACAGCTGCTTAGTATCATAGTTTTTTTCTAGCCTGGCACGTCCACTCATCCCGCATACTGCCCCTGTCCCAGAGCAGAGACATCTCACTGGCAGTTCTTTCTGGTTAGGGCGGGTGTGGGCAGCAGGGCAGGGACAAATTGTCATTGAAACGTCTCGCTCCGGAGACATCCAGGCAGAGTAATGGGCAGACCCTCCAGATAAATGAAGCATGGACGTGTCTAAGATGTCCCCCTTCTAACTGGCGTTGTGCGGCAAGCCAGATATAAGTCTAGGAAAGTTGAACAATCTCTGTGTCCTTGTTTTGCACTCTTGTCCCCCAAATCTCTTTTATTATTTAGAGAAAATTGGTTGAGTCATCACTTGCCGCTGAAAACAGCACATTATGAAAATGGGTCTAAAGTATTTATAGAGAACGCTCAAAATCACTCCCAACCAACTCATAATACATCAGCATTCAGCAATCTTTTTCCTTCCAATGCCAATGCATGTTGTTGTTGTTGTTGTCAACAGTTGTTCAGACATTTTTGTTAGACATATAACATCTCTCTTTTGGTGTTAAGTTTAAGGTTAGGAGCTGAGGCCGTAGGCTTCAAGGGTTTGAGGGAAAGGTTAGTACTGAACCGTTGTGGAAATTATGTAAGGTGAGGTTTCAGCTATAGAGGCTGTACTATATTCAATCTATGTCTCTGCTTGCCTTACATACTGCGTGATAAAGGCATGGATTAGTTTGAGATTGAGCCGACATGCAGAATTGACTGTGAATAACAATAATTATTTCCATTAAGTTTTAACCATTACACCTGAATTTTGGCAAAACAGATTGAATCAAACGCTAGGGTAACATTAATTCATACTGGTTTTTTTATTTAATAATATATGCTATGCATGTTATTGTGAAAGAGTGGATGTTACAATGTTAGTGATTTCCTACAATTGATATTTTTAATTACTACATGGCGAGAGAATATTCAGGGAGGTTTTATTTGAACCCAGATAGTACAGGTCTGATTCAACAGTGCTATGTCTTTAGGCTTTTTATTGATTAATTCCTCGTATTTGTGCAGGAGTGAGATTAAAATCGAGCAGAAAATAATACACACAGTTGGAAGGAAAAATCCCTGTGGGTTTTGAAGCTACCTTACCATTAGGATTATGCAAACAGCTTGTGCCGAAGGCTGCTATGTGAGTAAATTCGTATTTTCTGTCACGAGAAAACACCAACAGAAATGCCCATCATCTAAAAAGAAAATTTACCATCTGCTCGCAGCGTTGCTGGCAGCTCACTAACTTGTTTCAATGTGAGGCAAGGGTACAAGAATCAATTGATGACTGGTCCTTTATTTATGTGTATTAATCCCCTCCAATCGTGTGTGTGTGTGTGTGTATGTAACCTTCAAGGTTGTGTTAACATTTTCAAAGGCAAACAATTATACCACGACTACCTCTTTTTGTGTGTGTGGGGGTGGGGTGGGGGGGGGGGTTCTGTCAAAGTACAAATATTTCTGAACCACAATGTTCCACATAATGTTGTATAATGACATGCAGCAACATTTTCCAGGTGAATCGCCAAGTATTGCAACAATGAATAATTTATGGTCACAGACATCGCCTGTGATCTCACATCATTCCACCAATAGGGTTCCCTCTCTCTCAACAGTTATTATGAGTGACCTGCTTAGATAGGTCAGTCTGTCACATACGTGTGTCAATATGTTTAATTAGAGAAAGGCAGAAAGATGGGGGGGGGGGCATGTGCTGCAGTATTGAAGGGCAGAAGCATTACTGCTCATTGCATGCTGTCGTCTGGATCACAAATATTTTAGCCAGAATGCTGCAAATAATTGAGGTGTAGAAGTGGATTTACTTCAGGCGTCTGCAGTGGTTGAGTGACGGGTTGTAGCATGTGTCAACATGTTCATTCGGGAGAAATGTAATATCGCACATGTGCTCTCATGCCAACGGCATTCCTGTCTGGCAGACTTTGACAGCCATACGTTCACTTCTTCTTGCCATTCCTGCCACATACCCCTCAGAAACGTAGCTAGTCCAGACAAAGCCATCAACGCCATTTCCTCTTGAATCGCTGGGGATTCATTCCTCCATGTCAGCTCAGGATTCAATTTATCATACTTTGTCTGTGTAATATAGAACTCTAAGATGATCCATCATCTGTCTGAGTAGAGGGACTATTTAAAAGGCTATTAGATGGGTAATGGAACAATGAATACTAGTGTCATGGGTCTGCTCATGTAAATAATGGGTCTTGTCTATTCTGTGGCATTAAGATGGTTCTTGGAAATCCTCTGACACACACACACACAGACACACCTCCATTGTCGAGCCTTTTCAATGTAAATGGAATTTGTCTCAGAAGAATTTTCAAGATGGCATGGTCAGACGGTAAAATAGGATTTGTCGTTATCCAGGGAGAAGATATATACATCATCTGTGACAGCCACGGCACTATCTGTCTAGGAACATGCAGTACAGGCACACGAAAGGCTTTACACAGTAAGCCTCCGAGGCAAAGCCTTTTCCAGCCTAGAAGAATGGAGCATCAGGCTTTCTCATGGTTCTGTTCTCTGCCAAAGTCGACAGTATGTCAGAGAACATTTCACAGGTAATCCAATATGTTCATTATGTTCTCTACTCAGGTTAAGGGAAGGTCACACAATTGTCAAAGTTTAAAGTAGAGAAGTATGTGCTAAATGAGGAAAGTATCATACATAATAGTTCACAAATCTACAGTAAGAAGGCTGTAATGTGAAAACAACACAGAATTGGTCTCACTGTGGATTTTGCACATGTGTGAAGTTGCACATTTCTTATTTGAGAGATGGATTTAGGGAGACTCCTTTGATGAAACTGATGCCTCCATAGAATATCAGATATTTATTATCATAAATTGGACACATAGGAAGACCACAACAAATGTTTTCTTTTCACCTTAGATCAAAGTGGAAACAGATTAAACTCAAATGGAGAATGAGGTATAGCACAGTGACCCTCCATAGTTTTGTCAGTGTCATTGTTCCATGTTAAATGGGTGCCAATTCACTACAGTGCACCACTTCTGACAAGAGCGCTCGCAGGAAGTGCACTATGAGAGCACTCACAGGAAGTGCACTATGAGAGCACTCACAGGAAGTGCACTATATGAGAGCGCTCACAGGAAGTGCACTATGAGAGCGCTCACAGGAAGTGCACTATATGAGAGCGCTCACAGGAAGTGCACTATATGAGAGCGCTCACAGGAAGTGCACTATATGAGAGCGCTCACAGGAAGTGCACTATATGAGAGCGCTCACAGGAAGTGCACTATATGAGAGCGCTCACAGGAAGTGCACTATATGGGAGCGCTCACAGGAAGTGCACTATATGAGAGCGCTCACAGGAAGTACACTATATGAGAGCGCTCACAGGAAGTGCACTATATGGGAGCACTCACAGGAAGTGCACTATATGAGAGCGCTCACAGGAAGTACACTATATGAGAGCACTCACAGGAAGTGCACTATATGGGAGCACTCACAGGAAGTGCACTATATGAGAGCGCTCACAGGAAGTACACTATATGAGAGCACTCACAGGAAGTGCACTATATGAGAGCACTCACAGGAAGTACACTATATGAAAGGGGTAGGATGCCATGACTAAAGTTATCTAATCAGGGTGATTGATTTATAGGTGCCACGTTCTGTTTTAATCCCCAGCCGTGTCAGATCGTGTCCTCATTACCACAGCAACTGTGTCCGTGACAATGCGAAGGCTAAGCGGTCTAGGATTTAGTACACCTCCTGCAGAACTGACAACACTCTCCCATTTCATCTATGCCATTAACCAGAGGGGGGGCTTGGGGAAGGAGAACAGAAGAGGGATGGGGTTTGGGGGATGGACTGGCAGAATGCCTTTGCCATACACTGCCACCCAGTGGACTTGCTGGGATGTTTATTCCTACTTAGAAAGAAGAAACCCAAGGTCGAATCTCATAGTGAATTATGACTATTACGTCTTTATTTGTTGAACAGATAACCTTGAAGCATAGCAAACTCTGATTGCGCTAACCCTACTCTCTGTAACCCAAAGGTCAGTTATTTTTAAACTTCATATTGTGATAAGTAATGTCACTCACCAGTGTGTTTGGAGGTTACCAAAACCCAAAACTATGACTCATAAAAGGTGCAGTGTAAGAGCAATGCCAAAAACTATTTTCAGGGACGTGAACGCCTAGGCCACTTTCTTGTACAGATGTCGAAAGCAAAACTCTTTTTTATCCAGAGCAATTTACATAAATTTTAATATAGCTTGGTTAGAGAACCACACATCACAATGGAAGGAAGTGCATTGTTCCTCAATAAAGCAGTTATCAGCAAAGTCAGTGCTGTTCAACATAATAAAGACCCAGGCAGACTCTGTCATTAACGCGCCGTTATATCGGTCAAGTGGGATCCAGAGGAAGATGTTACACATGGCTCAGTTATAATCTCATATCTCATTCCCAGACAATGTGTGCAATAGCCTGGGGATGAGGTTAGCTTAGTTCTAACTTGAATCACAAGCAAATATGCAGAGATCTCTCCGTTATACTGACCGTGTTGTTGGCCCATGTGAAATAATCAGCTTTCAGATGACAGGGTAAACACATCCTTTGGCTTTTATAAGAGCATCAATGAGTCAGGGGGAACATAGGAAAGACAAAGTTAAGGACGTGAATACAGATGTATGGAGTGAGAGGAATTCATCCACAGGGAGAGCAAAAGCGATACAGACAGACAGAGGCAGGAACAGAGACGCAGACAGACAGACAGGCATACAAAGACGGCAAGAGAAAAAGACAGACAGACAGAAACAATCGGGAAAAGAGCGAGTGACGGAAAGATCTGGAAAGCAAGATGCAGCGCCTCTGGTGACTCATGCACATCCCCCACGTCATCCGTTTTAGCGTCAAACTCCCACCACGTGTAATTCCACATAACCTTGTCTCTCGGACGTCCTCCCACTCCTGAAGCCACCCATCCATCTACTGTCTGGGCTCCACGGCCTGGGCCACGTCCCAAACCGAATCCTGTTCGCTAACTAGTGCATGTTCATTTGGACTAGAGCAATAAGGGGGCTGCCAAAAGTGGCATCAATTGAGGACACGGCCCCGGGCTGCTGTGTCTGTCTGTGTAGGAATGAGCCATCACTGTCGGTATCCTGCTGCCCTAGTTGTGAACTGTCTGTTAATGTCCACAAATCCCATTATTTCCTGATAGGAGCAGTTCGATCTCCTTCAGGAAATGTGTCCCACACTGTGATGTATTGTGCGCTCAAGGACAAACACACATCCGTGTCAAGTGAACCCAAGGTGTATGTACTTATTTCTTCACTTAATAATTCACGGAATAAACATGTTTTTCAATGCTACACCGCTCCTTCATTACTCAATTGAGAAATGAAAGAAGAAACATGCTGAGATCTGCCCTGGATTAGTCACAACTACCATCGAAGGACCTCACCCAAAGAAAAAGCCTGGAATTCGCTTTGAATGGGAAATATTTTGGGAAAAGGAAAACCATGGCACACATGTTTCCATCTTCACCAAAACTGATCCTAGTGTATAATTTTGCTTCCTATTTCCAAGCAATAGCAACGAAAGCCATGTTTGTTTGAGAACCCTTTGGGAGAACATTAAAAATAAAAAAGTAATAAATACCGAATGTGTGGTACTGTAGGGAAAGGACACGTTTTCCTAAAATGTGTACTCAGTGTCTTAGAAACTAGTCAGAGACTGCAGCATCAAACAGAACCAGACTGACATAGATTTTGACAGTTTCTCAAGCTGTGTAAATGCAAATCTGAGAGTAGTTCCTTGATATTAAGCAACAGAATGTAGGTCTACATACAAGAATGCCAATTACACAATCTGTAGCTTTGCATACATTATTAATGACAGAGCATATTAAACACAGATCTTTGTAAAATATTGAAATAGTAAGGTGTCAGATTCACCTTGTTTGACAGTCGAAATTAGGGTTTTAAAAGGATAGGTACATTGCTCCAGCACATTAATATCAAAGTTACCAGCTTGAGTAATTGATTTAAAAATAAGAATAACTGTTTAAGTTGAGTAAAAGCAAATTTTACAGAAATACAGTTGTCTGTCTCTATAACAATTTATAGAGCATTTATAAACTGTGAAATCAAATCACAACCAAATCACCAAAATAACTATAATTATTTTTAAGTTCACAAGGAAATATTCAACCACCACTAATTATAAAAACAAGTCTGTTTTTAAGTGGCATATAAAGAAATTAAGAAAAGAAAATGATAATGATTGGCACCATTAAAAAAGGTGAGTGCCAGTACAAAGCAAGAAATTAAAAAAGGCAGAATAAAACAAGTAGTGAGATAGATTATAATTCCTAACATGTAAAATACACTGTAATTCATTAATGATTAAATTATGTTCTCACATTATAAATGTATTCGCCAAAACATTTAGGTGTCCAAATTATTGCCAACCTTGTTTTCAGTACTGTGTGCAACCGCCTTGCAAAATAAAGGCATTGAGTGTTTTCCCATCATGTTTTAGGAAGAACACATTGAAGGGGATCTTATACAATTCCTCCAAATGTAATCTTTCAGAATCCTTGAGATGGTTCTGTGTTTTTGGATAGGCCTCTTTAATTCAAACCAATTGAGTTCAAGACCAGTGATTGAGATGGCCATTGCAAAACCTTTCTTTTGTGGTCAATTAAGCATTTATTTCTGGATTTCAATCAGTGCTTAGTGGCATGGCCTTATAAATTTCAACAATTATTTTTTGTATAACTTGTTAGTGTTCATGAAAACATTGATGTGCCCCATAATTTGTGAAAGCCAAATAGCCTAACAATGGCAAAAATATACAAGTTAGTATTTGTTTCTTATTTCAACACCAAATAGGCTAAATAGGCTCTTAGCATAGAGGTGCCATCTAACTGCAGGTTTTGAAACTTGGTGAACCCAAAATACTACAAAGTTCTTTATAAGTCCAACTGTGGCCTTTTGATACTTCCTGTCTCTCAAACCATCTTCCTCATTGTGTGGAAGCAAGATGTACTTGCATCCTCTAATGGGCTGGTTTATCGCCGTACCATTTTGTTTTTGCCTCATCTTTATTACGTCAGGAAATCATTTTGGAAGTGACATATAGCTGTAACTGACCGAAACACACACTCCAGTTCATTAGTAAAAGTATTTTATGACACCAAAACATGAACACAAAGTGCAGAGTAAAATTAAGTGTTATAATTCAGTGGAACATTGCAACGAAAACAATCCAGTCAGACTGAGATGTTAAGTTAAACTACTGTGTCTGTCCCAAACATAACTATGCATCTCCCTTTTACCAAAGCAAACGGCTGGAATCACATTAAAAACCAACAGTGAACCAAAAGACAAAAGCGCAGAGTGATGCCAACAGGGCACTTCGATGTTCTAGTGACGGGGGATTGCATGATCGCACTGTGTAGTGGAGGGATGGAGAGCTCCACACAGGCAGCAGACAGCCGTCCATGTGTACGAACAAGGCCCAAAGATGTACCTGCTCTCTGTCTGCCTCTCTCACCCTCTCCAGGGTCAGCAAGCTGGAGCTTGTTGACATAAAACCACAGGTCAGTGGGTAGTTCACAACACAATGCCAGCCTACTGCAACTTCAGACATGCTGACACACAAAAACCACCAGGAGAATGTAATTGAAAGTGAAAAGACAAAAGCGTACCCGTTTAAAAGTGAATAGTTTTGAACTGATCTTTCCATGTAGAACATCGCCCCGTGTGTAAAATAATATCCATTTGGGACTATGGATTTCATGACAGTTATTCAACTCCATGCACCGTGTGACACAGAAAGCTCCCCTCAGTCATCCAGACTTTAGACTTAAAGGCAAAGAGACCTTTTCAAGGCCTGGAAATTAATTATTTGTTTTTTTTTCCCCATAGCATCACTTAGTCTGACTAATAATATCAGAATGTTGCCAATGATTTTGAAATCAGTTACGTTGCTTCAACCGTCAATTAAAATAACTTGAAGTTCAAACACTTGCACGCAGCTTTTCCTGCAAGTTAAGGGTTAAAGCAGACATGGTGCTGAACCCTCTAGGCTCCTTGGGAATGATAAGAGGATTAGGACAGAGATGTTTACCCTAACCAGGGATGGCAATCGGGCAATAACAGATCATGTAATACTGTATAATGTTAGTTAAGACTATTCACAATAGCTAAAGGAAAAACATGTATAGCACACGTACAGCTTTGAACACCAGGATGGACCTACAAGGAAGTTTGCCTTTCTTCCATTGTAGTACACAGTATATCTTATTGGCACCATGACATGTTAATTCAGGTCCTACTCTTCAGTCCTACCTATCCAAACAGACTTGACAGAGGCCTGGATTTAAAAGAGCTTTTCCTGGAGCCTTCAAGCTCCTCGGCCTCACAGTGTGAAGTGAACGACGTGCTGTGGACTATCTGTGAGGACCTGAATCGGATCTTCTGCAGATTGGGTTTCATTCTGCTGAGTGATGACTTCCTGCGAACGGGCTTCTGTCTGGCCTGGCCGGCACCATCACCTGGGTCCTCCTCACCTTGGCTGAGCAACTTCAGGGGCAGGCTGGACTGGAGAACTTTAGACAACCTCCAACGGCCCCCATCCCCATAGTCTGTGTTCTCCGGGTCTGAGTCACCGCAACCTGCCCCGACGATGTCGCGTATGTCCAGGGCCACGCTGTCCGTAAGATACTGACATGCCTTTTTCCCACTGTAATCTCTGGCCTCTATGTCTGCATCGTAGGCTCCTACCAGTAACTTCACGACCTCGACGTGGTTGTGCATGGCCGCTAGGTGTAGTGGAGTGTAGCCGGCGCTGGAGCGAGCGTTGATGTTGATAGGTACCGTGTGCTGTTTGGCAAAGTTCACCATTAGTGCCAGCAGTTCCTGTTTGCCCTGCTTGGCTGCCCAGTGGAGGCAGGTGAACCCAGTGACAAAATCCTTCTTCGTGATGAGGTTCGGTTCACAGGAGAGGAGGCGGTGAAGGCTTCCCCATTTCCCTTCTGACGCACACATCATCCACTCATGTTCTAACGGGTCCAAAGTGACTGAGCCGCCATCTTCGTCTGTCATGGAGGAAACCTGGGAGATGGAGTCAGCGTCATTTCTGGCACTGTCTCTGTGCTTTGCAGAGAGGTAGACGGAGGTCCTCAACACCCTGCTGCATCTCACCTGCGAGGAGCTGTTAGTCGAGAGCCCTAAAAAATTATTTTGTCTACCTTTAGTTGTGGGGCTGTCACTCCCAGACATGCCCAGAGGCAAATCATAATACTGGCTTTCGTCTGCCCCGTCCTCTGATGAAAGCAGACTGGACGCCAGGCTGTTTTGAGACTCTGTTGGGGATCTGTGGTTGTTCACCAACTGGGAATTGCTCACCTGAGACATCACACCTGATGGAGCAGCTTCACAGTCATATGTCGGGTCACCTGTGGCGCAATCTGTATAAGTTGTTTGGGGCTGTTGCGATGTCTGAAGGTCGTCCCTGATCAGTTTTGGCTGTTCTTTGAAATCAATGCCTGAAACATTTTCAAAATTGTCTGACTGATTATTATTCGGAACCAGAGACCTTGTTGCCGCAGTTCTTTCTGCACTTTTGCCTTCCAAAATAATTCCATGAATGTCCGTTGGTCTCGCACCACAGACATTCACGGTACCATAACCGGAGCCAGATGAAATTTCTTGCTGTGCTTTCCTGTTTGCAATGGTTTCGTAAGAGATCACCTTTCCAAATTCGGACAGATTCGCCAATTGTTTATCGTCTTCTTTCAAGTACTTAAGCGATTCAGATACGACTGGGGTGCTGATATCTGGTTTCAATATGGTACCTGTCCAGTTGCTATTGCACGCGCTGTCTGTACACTTTATCGAACGCCGATACTTTTTCTTTAAACAAACGTTTTTTACTCCATTTTCTAACTTTACAAACGCAACGTTGTCCACGTATCCCTTGAATTGCTCCCGTACAGTTGCTTTCTGTTCAGGGTCTTCGGGAAAAATTGCTTTAAAATGGTCAGTTAAAGCCTGGTTTTTCACTCTCCCTCCTTGTTCCAATAGAAATTGCAAGACTGCTTCTTGTGTGCACTCGGTAGCCATTAGTATTTGGATTAGCTGGTCAAAATAAAATAAAAGTAGGCTCCCGTAAACCAATTATTTCTAAAAAATAAACTATACATTTAATAATACTTGAAAATTAACTTGGGTTCAACTCGTACATGCTCTGTTGTAGCGTTAGTCGGTGTTCTTCCATCACATCATCCTCAGAATGCTTACGAAGAAATTAATAGCACCGTGCCACTGTCACTCCTCCCAGAGTGGCCTCGGCTCTGGACCATCTTGTGAAGTAGAGATCAGGGGTGTATTCATTCCGCCCATTAAACGTTTTAGTTACGGGACAGATTTTCTATTGGACCAAATTGGTCCCTCCTCGATTTCTTAGCAAAACGTATCGCAACTGTTGTTTGGCGGAATGAATACACCTATATTCGTAGTATTTACATTTATGTAACTTAGCAGACGCTCTTATCTAGAGCGACTTGCAAGCATAGGTTTTCATACTGCCCCCCGGCTGTAGAAGTCGAACTCAAAACCCTATCGTTGCAACTTTAAAATGCCATGCTCATCTTGCCAAGAGAGCTACACTGGACCTTATTTCTACAGTCACAGCAATCCACACCTTCTATCAACCAATTCATATGAGAAACTGTAATTCATCAAACGTAATTTTGACCCCTACATACGATGCATCTCACTCAATAAAGTCCCTCAAAGAACCAAAATGGTTGCACAGTTTTATGTAGTTGGCTACAGTTTTATGTAGCCAACTAATTTCCGGAAACGAAGTTTATACCACTCAGTCTGTAGGGGTGGTTGTAGTTATAAATACAACCAAAGACATTTTGTAGTTATAAATAACTCCTCTGTACTCTGTATTTGATTGAAAAAAATCACTAGATGTACAATATCCATAGATTATTACGATATGCAATTTATTTTGTTAATTGTAATTAACAGAAAATAAAATGTTATTAATGTATCTCCCCTGCAAAAGAAAACTTTTGCTAGCCTACATTCCTTTCATAGCTAGCTACCTCTAACGCTCTAGCAAAGCTGGTCAATTTTAAGTTTTTCGGTTGAGGTGTTTTCTTTACTGTCTACTGGTTTTTGTAGCTACTTGCTACTGTAATCCGAGATGACCACGTCGGATGTTGCTCGGCAGGGGGTAATTGTTGTTTAATTCAATCTCAAAATGACTTTAATATAATAACTTTTGATTTGACAAGTAATATGTACAGTTGTCAAACGTACGGCAAATGTAGCTTCGTAGCTAGCTAGCATGGTTACGTTCCATGTCGCCTGTATTTTCTTTTCGCGCTGCGCATTATTGAAAGGAAAACACTTAAGGCCATGTGAGATTTGACAGTCCGCTGTTGCGTGAAACACCCACAATAGTTTCTTGTCGATTTAGTATGGAGCAGAATTTCATTTTGTTTGTAAACTGCTAAATCTAATTGGCTAACCTAATGTATGCTCCTGTCCTGAAACGAATCCGATATCTACAGCCTTTCCAGGTCTGTGTGGCACAGATAGTATGGTGTCATTAGGATGTTGGTCATTATGTTAGTGTATACTTAAGGACTGTACATAACTGAACATGTTCCCACTGACGGGGATCCAGATAGCCCATGAACCAGAACAGTTCTTAATTTGACCGGGGTCATTCCCGGCACGTCTCAGATTTGGCTCAGTTTATTGTTTCCGTGGAACCAATATCTGCCCATTATTTGTCTTATTCCATCACCGGGTGTCTTTTGCACTGTGAAAGCAATCATAATTCATTTATTTGACTATTCCTGCGGCTCCCTTTTTGTAACCTCAGAAACGCCTGACAGGATTGTAAAAGTTGTAGTTTCATATAGTCCGCTATTGGCTCTACCAATGTTCTTCAACTCCCTTCGCTAAGTCAAGATGTCGGAGCAGATGAAAAGATGAGATATAACTGAGTTGGCCTGATGTTATGTCTCTATATAACAGGACAAAAACGCCCAGCCCCTGACCTTGTCTGGCCATGTGGGCTTTGACAGCCTTCCTCATCAGCTAGTCAACAAATCAACATGCCAAGGTTTCTGCTTCAATATCCTTTGTATTGGTGAGTATCATTATCTCTGATGCTATATTAATGTGTAGAAATGTCTAGGCTCCATTGAAGGGGAAAAAGGTAGGACATTTCCTCAATAAGTCATCTCCACATTTATGGTGGACCAGTGTCCCGAATCCTCAATTACATTTCTTGGAATGGTCTAAAATGGTTTATCGACTTTTCGAGAAGTTGACACTAATACGGTAAAAATGTTTTTCATCACTTTTCAGGCGAAACAGGTATTGGTAAGTCCACGCTAATGGACACACTGTTCAACACAAACTTTGAGAACTTTGAGTCTTCTCACTTTGAGCCCAAGGTTAAGCTGCGAGCGCAGACCTATGACTTGCAGGAGAGCAACGTGCGCCTCAAGTTGACCATCGTCAACACAGTAGGATTTGGTGATCAATTAAATAAGGACAAGAGGTGAGAAAAGGACAGTCTCTTGACATTACTAAGTCTATATTTTTTATTTTAAATGTTTCATGTAAAGATGTGTCTGTGTAACGTTTTACAAGTTAAATGATGTGTTAAAAATTTAACCCCTTTGTTAGTACTGCCCTGTCCACTGAGCCCCCCTGTCCACTCAGCCCTCCAGGCACAGAGTTCCTGTTGCAGAATATTTTGATGGAATATGTCCCCTTTAAATGTTTCCTTTGGCAGTTATCAGCATGTTGTGGACTACATTGACACCCAGTTCGAGTCGTATCTGCAAGAGGAGTTGAAAATAAAGCGCTCCCTTCATAACTACCACGACTCTCGCATCCATGCCTGTCTCTACTTCATCGCCCCTTCAGGACATTCCCTCAAGTCCCTGGACCTGGTGACCATGAAGAAGCTGGACAGCAAGGTGAGGCCCTTATAAAGACTGTGGCTCTTTCTCAGATCATTATTATTATTTATTTTTTTAAAGGAATAGACATTCACTCTCCTTACCTGTTTTTGTAGACAGTGGGAATCTGTTGACCCATTGAACCCAGGTCGCTGGTGGGGAGAGCCCACTAAGTGGATGGAGCCGGGAGTGTTACCACTTAACAGCGGCTCCACGCCAAGTCTCTCTTTTTGACTGTAGCTCATTATTATTTTTTTGCACCATATTTGTTCTGTGTAGACAAATGTTGCTGTGGGTGTTTTATATTCAATTTGCAGTTTTGGAAGTGACATGACAGTTGTTAAAACCCGGGAGTGGCTTTTTGAGTAATTACTACTGTAGAAGCGTGACAGGGCTGGACAAGCCAGACATAGCAGAAGGCTGACTCAACCTAACCGCTGGCCATTCACTGTAGCATGGTCTAACTGAGCTGTCATTTTTTTTCTACACTTGTTCTTTTAGGAAGAGCAGACCAGGGTTACTTGTGAATAATTTTCCTTTTTAGATTCTTGAGTAAATATGTAAACTCAGAAAGAAATGTATAAGATGTGGTTTTCACTCTGTAACTTGGGCGACTTTCTGGGTAGACACAGAAAACACAGTACCAAAATCGCTAGTGTTAAACATGTTCAAGAACGACATGCACAATTTTCACTGTCTGATTAAAAACATTTGCTAAGCAGGCTAGGGTCTCCACAAAGTTATTCTGGAAACTCGGCCACAAGCTCTACACCTGAAATGGCAGCAAATTCTACATGTCCCTCTGTTTCCTATCCCTTCTCTATCTTGTACGCTAATTGGAGATTCCGGCCATGATAGTTATACATTTGTATATTTTTTTCATGGATCCAAAATGTTTGTGTCTTTTGTGAACTTTTTTCTCTTTAAAAAGACTACATTCCATTTTAAAAGAAGGCTTTTGTGAACACAGGATGAGACAGCCCTGACCCAGTCTCAGCTTGGGCTGAGAGGAAATGCTGTTCGAAAAGGCCTCAACCATTTTGTCTGTGTTCTTTCTATGTAGGTCAACATCATCCCTGTCATCGCCAAAGCAGACACCATCTCCAAGACCGAGCTCCACAAGTTTAAAATCAAGATCATGAGCGAGTTGGTCAGTAATGGTGTCCAGATCTACCAGTTCCCCACGGATGACGAGACCGTCTCCAAGATCAACACCGCCATGAACGTGAGTTGATGGAAAAAACAGACGAGGGTTTAGAATATTCAAACTTGACTGGGCGCTGTCAGTAAGTGATCTTCTGAGTAATTAGCCTATTAGTGGACCAAAATAACTGTCAGTAAGTACATAGTCTCATAGGATGAAACAGGACATGGGCCCATCCCTTTGTCACACTCTCATGCCTGTTGTCTTTTTGCTGTTGTCAGGGTATTCTGCCTTTTGCTGTTGTGGGCAGCACAGAAGAGGTGAAGATTGGCAATAAAATGGTGAAAGCGCGACAGTATCCCTGGGGCGTGGTGCAAGGTAGGTAAACCTGTTTAACACCACTTTGGCTTCACTGCAACTGCTTCTAGTTTTTCGTGTTTTTTTTTCTTTCCTGTTCTGTACAAATGCCAGGAGTTTGCTAATAAGTGTGCGCGCGCGAATGCGGTATGTGTTCCAGTGGAGAATGAGAACCACTGTGATTTCGTGAAGCTCAGGGAGATGCTGATCTGTGTCAACATGGAGGACCTGAGAGAACAGACACACACCAGGCACTACGAGCTCTATCGCCGCTGTAAACTAGAGGAGATGGGCTTCACAGACACTAACCCAGAGAGCAAGCCGGTCAGGTACGGCAGAGATGTTGTCTATGTATACACACACACAAGGTCGGGAAGGGAAGGTTGTGTGGTTTTAGTGAACGTGTGTGTGTAGCCTGCAGGAGACTTATGAAGCCAAGCGGCAGGAGTTCCTGGGGGAGCTGCAGCACAGAGAGGAGGAGATGAGGCAGATGTTTGTCCAGAGAGTCAAGGAGAAAGAGACTGAACTGAAGGAGGCAGAGAGGGAGGTACAGTGTACACACACTGTGATAGAATGTTACTCTACTGGGAGAGCTTGGTTTATGTCATGGCCCTTCTTTGAGTAGTGATCTTGGATTTTACTGAATTGTGGTTGAAGAGATCCAGGTGAAAATTTTTTTGGGGGTTTCAGAATTGAATTCTTATGTGTTGCAAACAGTCAACATGGGATATTTCTCTGGGCTGTTTTTCCCCCTCAGTTGCAAGGTAAGTTTGAGCAGCTGAAGAGACTGCACTCCGAGGAGAAGAGCAAGCTCGACGAGAAGAGGAGAACTCTGGAGGATGAGATCAACACCTTCAGCAAGAAGAAGGCAGCCACCGAGTTGCTCCAAGGCCAGTCCTTCAATGCTAACACCAACCTCAAGAAGGACAAAGACCGGAAAAAGTAAGACGCGTATTATTGTAAGACGCATTTCAGGTTTCAATGCTTGTCTGAAGCAGCTCTACTACAACACATTAATATAAGCTAATACACTCCCTTTATTTTACATGCAGTGTTTCTCTTAATTTCACGATGCATGTGTTAAAACTGCATCTGTAAATCAAAATGTACACCCTATTAAAACATTGTGTATGAGGTCAGTTGATTTCATCACAGTGTGATTATTGCATATGATTGACAGGAGCCTATAAATGGAAGCAAAGAATGTTTTCTTAAAGTAGGGAGTAAGACATGGTTTAAGAAGTCAGTTTGTGTTTTGAGATATAGGGATTTATTATTATAATAATTATTATTTTATATACTGAGATTACATTTTCTTAAAATTTTACATTTAGTGTTTTTCTTTTTTAGCTCTGGGTTCATGTGAAGAAATAATGAATGGACAAAGACCACATCGCATCAGCCAGCCAAATGAAACAAATACCAAGAGGAGGACATGCAACGACACATTGTCATTGTCTGCCTTATTAACCAAATCAAATGTACCACTTTTTTAAAATTGCACATTAGTTTACCCTTTTATATTTTACTTTTACAGCTAGAGGGCGCCAAAAGATAAGTTTGTTTTGGCTTGTCACTCAGTGGCAAAGGTACTTAAAGATGGAAGAATTTACATAGGTCTCGTAGCAAGAGTTTTTAAGCGGTGACATGGTTCAGTGTGCCAGTAGCTAAATCAGCATAACTTCAAATGTCACAATCTGAGAGTTAGACTGGGGATCATATTTACTGGCACTGCCGATACAAAATAGTAACAGTGGACTTGGCACATGAGGCATCTGTGGTAAGCAGACAGGGGGCAGCCATCTTTATGCACCTTTGCTCTTGTACTTCACACTAAGGCTTGGATTCATTCAAACCCACCATAGCAATGGGGGGGGGGGTAGCCCTGGTAATAGTTGTGGGTTTTCATACTCTGCCTCAGAAGACTCTGTAACCCTTATTTGACCATTGGTAAAAGAGGTACTGCTTGAATACTGGAATGCAGATTTGAATGAATTTGAGCCCTAAGTAAGCACATTCAATTGAGGTTGGTTGGCCAACACAGTGCCTTGTGAGACTTAGGATATCATATGTTATTTTTAATGGAATATCACAGTGCATGCAAAACCCTCACTTGAACTTCTGCAGATGGCAGAATATTATCTCTGCATGCGTTGTTTTGAAATATGCTATTTCCTGATTGGTGTGTATTATATAACATGCCATTTATTTTATGCATTAATACTTGTCGTTTTCCGGGTAGATTCCATGTAAATTTGCACCTAGCTATTGTTCAGGGCCCAGTTTATTTCCATAAATACACACGTGGAGTACATTGTGTGTCCCAGCATACAGTCAATGGTTTCAAAGTAGCTAGCGACATCTTGTGGTAGGACTCCGGTGCCTGCAAGGTAGATTTTTGGTTGTTGGCCGGTGAATGCTGTGTCCTTTAGTTGTAATGGTTTAACTTGGCCTTAATATTTGGAAACCGCACCCAGGGATATGCTTTTTCAGTTTGTGTTAGTGGAAGAATGCACTCTCGCAGCCTGGACCAGAGCAACGTTTAAATGTACACGATCAGCCAGGACCAGAACAACATTTAAATGTACATGATCAACCTGGACCAGAGCAACATTCTACCCATTGCACTTGTTACATTCCCATCGTTGTAGGTTCTTGCCAGCTCCGGCAATGTTCAGATAGAAACATTGTACAAATTTTGAAATTTAAAGTTGAAATCCCTTCTGCTTTGGGATTGCGATCCGCCACATTTGAGGACATTCTGCAACAGAATATGGCCAAATGAGTCTTAATCCCACTAATTATAACCCAGTGTGCTGCGTCAGGGTTGGCGAGAACCTGCTGGACAATAGCGGCCCTGCACTACGATATTCTTTAAATGCTTCTAGACACTCATTTTAAACACTACTTCTATGACTCTGTGCCTCGCTTATCACATACGCCTTCCTTGTATGTTATCCAAATGGTTTTTGAATGAGACAGGTGCCGAGTCGAGAAGACGTTTCGGAAGAGTGAATCAGTGTATTTTTGTTTTGCTTGATAATCATTCTGAATAGAACACTGCGTCATAAATGGTTCTGATGTTGCATAGAACCGTCAAGTGCCAGAGATGTTTTCCTCCTCAGAGGGGATCACTATGAAAAGGATTATTCCCCGCCCATATAATTAGTCCCACAAATGTTGTGCCATATTTGTATATTCATAGCCATTTTACTTAACTTTTTTTTTTTTAAAGGATTCCAGATAGAGGTTTGTTGCTAGGTGTGGAATAGAGTTTATATCACAAATAAAACATTGTCATACATACACTCACCTAAAGGATTATTAGGAACACCTGTTCAATTTCTCATTAATGCAATTATCTAATCAACCGATCACATGGCAGTTCCTTCAATGCATTTAGGGGTGTGGTCCTGGTCAAGACAATCTCCTGAACTCCAAACTGAATGTCAGAATGGGAAAGAAAGGTGATTTAAGCAATTTTGAGCGTGGCATGGTTGTTGGTGCCAGATGGGCCGGTCTGAGAAATAGAAGAGCAACTTTGACTGAAATAACCACTTGTTACAACCGAGGTATGCAGCAAAGCATTTGTGAAGCCACAACACGCACAACCTTGAGGCGGATGGGCTACAACAGCAGAAGACCCCACCGGGTACCACTCATCTTCACTACAAATAGGAAAAAGAGGCTACAATTTGCACAAGCTCACCAAAATTGGACAGTTGAAGACTGGATGAATGTTGCCTGGTCTGATGAGTCTCGATTTCTGTTGAGACATTCAGATAGTAGAGTCAGAATTTGGTGTAAACAGAATGAGAACATGGATCCATCATGTCTTGTTACCACTGTGCAGGCTGGTGGTGGTGTAATGGTGTGGGGGATGTTTTCTTGGCACACTTTAGGCCCCTTAGTGCCAATTGGGCATCCTTTAAATGCCACAGCCTACCTGAGCATTTTTTCTGACCATGTCCATCCCTTCATGACCACCATGTACCCATCCTCTGATGGCTACTTCCAGCAGGATAATGCACCATGTCACAAAGCTCAAATCATTTCAAATAGGTTTCTTGACAATGAGTTCACTGTACTGAAATGGCCCCCACAGTCACCAGATCTCAACCCAATAGAGCATCTTTGGGATGTGGTGGAACAGGAGCTTCGTGCCCTGGATGTACATCCCACAAATCTCCATCAACTGCAAGATGCTATCCTGTCAATATGGGCCAACATTTCTAAAGAATGCTTTCAGCACCTTGTTGAATCAATGCCACGTGGAATTAAGGCAGTTCTGAAGGCGAAAGGGGGTCAAACACAGTATTAGTATGGTGTTCCTAATAATCCTTTAGGTGAGTGTATCATTTTACATTGCAACTACAGTAGTGACTTGAGAAAACCATTGTCTGTGGGGCTAATGTTATTTATTTACAGATGATTGACTAAAGGTTTGGTTAAAAGTATTACGTTAATATTAAAATGTATTTTCAAATAGCCCTTGTATATGTTATATACACACATGTGGAAAAAGTATACCCCCTGGAAAGTTGTACATGATTATTTCAGCTAAAGTCCATTTGTTTATACAATAACTTCATCACATAAAATGGCTAAAGCTAGTATCAGGTGACACAAAATGTGCAAATGATTAGAACGAGAGTAACCTGGGAGTGTCCACCCATCCATAAACATCAGGAACTTCTGGTCTGGGCCATATGGGTGTGTGGTAACACATTAGGCCAAGATCAAAAACCGATCGGAGGGTTTACAAAGCCATTTCAAGTAATACGAAGTACATCATTCCATTGTCTTGTGGATCATCTAGAAATAGAGAAAATAGGCCAGTTGACAGGTCAGATCACCAAATTCAGCCCAAGCGCTGCCAAAAGATGCTCTCTAAGAACATAAAGCTGTCCAAGGGCCACAAATGTCAGAGACTGCACAAACTGGGAGGGAGCGTTGATGTCATACTATGGAGCGAAATTATGTGCTGACAAATAGTAATTCAGCAGGTAAAAGTTTCCTGGGAAGGAAGAAAATTCCAGGCCAGGTAAATATTTAGACAGTACTTGATAATATCACATGTTCTTGGAAATGTATGCCAAAGTTACCATTTTTCTTATGAATTAAACAACTCATAAAACTTTTATTGTTGAAGTTCCTCCACAGGCATTTGAACTGTATGGCTCTGCCTCCTGTAGCTCAACTCAAACCCGTTCAAGCCTTATAATAATGCAGTAAAAAATGTAGAAATGGGAAGTCCTATGATTTGCTTTTATTAATAAAATATCCTTGGAGACATAACACATCACACCAACTGCCAATATATGAAAAGCAGCTCGGGGGGGGGGGGGGGGGGGGGGGGTCAATTACTCTACACACACAGAGAGCAATCACAGAGCACCTTCAGTGTCCCTCTTGTCTTGACTTCAGTGACCTCAAAGCTGGCACAATGTCATCCACACTGTCGACATCTGAAAGATCAACCAAAACAGACCATTAGCAACCACCTCAGCAGGTAGACTATTGTAAGACAGATACCTAATCTTAACAAGCCTGTAGTTACAGTTGCCTTATCTAGGGTCTATTTCTAATCAAAATCTAATCTCCTTATCTAATTATGTTCTAGTCTCCTGAACTACAGTCTCACCTACATTTTTCCTTAAGTCTATTTATAGTCTTACCTAAAATGTGCAACAGCTCCTGCACCAAAAAGAAGAATGCAGGGAAGAACTCATCATGTTCCTTCACCTTGAAAATAATACTGACACACACACACACACACACACACTTTAACCCCAGGCAGCTGCTTTTAAAACACAATTACTACTTTACACAAAACAAACAGAAGGAACTGATAGTAACAGCTGCTACCTACCTGTCAATATCACTGGTCCCCAGGAGGTTGTGGAGGTCACGGGACACAGAGACTGCTGGGTAATTGACCAGGCTGGCAACATGGTTTACGACCTCGCTAGGCGGCGCTCTGTCATCTGAAACAATCGTTTGGTTAGAAGCGGGAAAGAAATTCCGTCCATCCGCCAAGTAACCTCTGGGCAACACAAAACAACCAGTACAGTATGGGGCACGTACACCAAGGGAAATGTGTGTGTAAATGTGATTGAAGGGTAATTCTGAGAAGACTACCCAGAGCCAGGACATCCCTGAGGTTTCTCATGGCATTGGTCATCTCCCCCAGCCTGGCGTAGACCTCGTTCATTCGTGGGTACACGCCGCTGAGGGAGGTGATGTCAAACAGCTTCTGGAAGTGGGTCACCATGCACTGTAGGGTGTTCTTAGTGGGGCTCCTCAGCACCTTGTTGGCGATGGGGGGGGGGGGGGGTCACATCAAACTCAAACTACATATGGTATATTGAAAATCTTGGGCGGCTTTCATCAATATTCACGACATTCCAGCGGCTGGTCATGAAACCACCAACCTTGTCTTCCTCGGAGTTGGCCTCGTCCAACAGCGTGTCCACCAGTAGCATCAGGTCCTCCACCCGAACAACTTCGACAGGACTGGCTCCTGCTGGCTGCCAGGGTAACAGCCTCAGTGTCAACTTACTCAGGGCGCGGTGAAGGTCCTAGGCAGAGAGGGAAACCAGAAGGAAAGCACTCTGTCAACTGTTGAAGGTCAAAGATCAAAAGGATCTGTCAACGTTTGTATATGTTATAGTCTGTGGAGATTTTTTATTTTTATTTATAATGTTATTTCTCCCCAATTCTGGATCACTGCCTGGTCCTGTCAACTATGTTCTAAGACCTAATTATTCCAGACCTTTAAAGTATTGGGTCATACTATTTTGAAGCTTAACCTGTTAAAAAGTAATTACAACTTTTTCTTTCAACCTCATTTTCAAAAAAGGTGACACCCAAAGGCATAGGTCTTCAACCCTCTCCTGGGGACCCCCCAGCCATTCCATCTATTAGATGTATCCCAGAGCTTGCACACCTGAATCAACTTAACTAATTAACAAGCCCTTACCTGTTTAATAAGGTGAGCTAGTTCAGGGCTAAAACTAAACTGTGAGATGGCTGGGGGGGGTCCCTTGGAGAAGGTTGAAGACCTATGCCCTAAGGATTTTCAATCCCTAGTTAGAAAAACAGGGATGTTGACAAATCACTGTGGTAGAAACACAGTTGTCTATATAACCCAACCACACAGAACTAAAACTTTAAGTTACTCCAAACAACACTGTAACCGTTGGCTTTGATTGCATTTGTAATGGATCAATTCACCAAAGGATAGACAGTAACTAACTCTCACCTTCAGTGAAGCCAGTTGTCCAGCCCACATCTCCAGAGTGGACAGAATTTCGGCAGACTCTACCATCTCTGAGGTACTGTTGGACAGCTGATGTCTGGTTGGCGGCCTCTGTCTGTGGAGCCGAAGCGGAGCCCCAGAGGTTGTCAGAACCGCTCCGATGTCGTTAAGGACCTGATAGCCAGGCAAGGGTAATACTCCATTAATCTCACTTGAAAATACACAGTGAGTTGAAACATTTCCCCTAACATTTTGTGATATCCAATTGGGAATTAAGGCCCTGCTTCATTGCAAAACTCCCATCTGACTCAGGAAAGTAGATGTTGAAATGTGTCTGCTGAAATACTGCCATCATGATTATTTTCATGCAGCTTGCTCAACCAGGAAGTCTAGATCAGAATGCTCATGCACCAGAAGGGGGCGCTCCGGCCTTCTACCTTCATTAAGCTCAGGTCCCCAGGTTCTCTAGACCGGCGCGAGGCAAGAAATCCCTTTTCAATTACTAACCCCGAAACACAGACGGTGCTGGTCAATTGTGACGCCCGTCGCAGAACCACTGGGCTAATCGTTGAACAGGATTTGAACCCTTGTCTCGCAATAATGGTTTGACATTGGAGTAAAAATGGAGCACCTTCTCATATTTGGTAATCAAGGCTGCTTCTTCAGCTCTTCCCTTCACCACGTCCTGGTTGGCCAATGTAACACTCTCCTCTTTGGCCTCCTGAGCAGACCTGTGGTAAAGTGAAATACGACATGAATACTAATACAGTAGGTCAGTGTTAGTCAAGGTAAGGAAGGGGTTAACTACAGCCTGCTGTGCTCATCACCCCCCCCCCCCAAAAAAAATGCTCTCACCTCAAGTTACTCTGTTGAATAAGTCTGTCCATGCGTCTTAGTTGTACTTTGTAGGACTTCAGCTCCTTCACTGTGGGTCTAGACGCCAAATCTTTCTTCAACTGCTGAATTTCTTTTCTAAGCTCCTCCCTCTGAGCTTTGGTCTCCTTTAACTGTTCCTGATATGACTATCGGAAGGAAAATTCAGCAGGAATTCAGGAGGAATAGTCATTACGCTGTTCAAGTCATCCAGAAACCATGGAAACATATGTTGTACATCAAGTCCATGAGGTACGAAGTCACCTTCAGGAGAGGTTTGTAACTGGGGGAGACCCCACCAGCGCTGCTCTTGTTGCTCTGTGATTGGTCAGATGCATTTGAGTCCCCTGAATCCCCTCTGAGGGTCCTGGGGAAGAAGGAAAAGACTGACTGGTGAGAGGCAGCTCAAATGTCTTTACTCTTCATTAATAAAAATTACTAAGTGGAAATATACCTTAGCTTATTTCGTAGCTGTTCCATTTGGACCTCGTAGACGTCAATCACATCCAGCACCCTGGGAAGAGACGTTTATCAATCCTCTACTTCTGGTCATCAACGTGCATTACACTCAACGGGCAACAACAGGTGGGGTTAAGTCCTAGTGAGCCATAATCTTATCACATCAGTCTTACTGCTGGTCCACGGGTGAATTTGGCCGGGCAGATCTCTTGTGTATCTGCTGGAACACCTGGTTCTGCCTGGCAACCCGCTTCTCCTCTTCTGACACTGTGAAGTAGAGCTTTCTCTGCAGCTGGGAAACCACGTCTCTCTCCTCAGACAGCTTCTGCTCCAGGGCCTGGCAGCGTTTCTACCAGCAGCAATGCACACAAACAAAACAATACCACAACTAGACAATTACAGGGAGGAATAGACGCCCAAAAGTGAGGCTAGTTACAAAGCAATCTCAATGGAAAGTGATTTCTAATCCAGGGCTAGGTTTCTCCTGTCTGACAGTAAAGCAGGGTTAGGGTGCCAGCAACCTGCACGTCTCTTTTGTCCTGCTGTAGTTGATGCACTTGGCTGTGTTGCTGTGAGGCCTTGCCGATGTAACGGTCTTCCAGGTTTTGTACTTTTCCCTTCACCCCTTCCAGGACTCCCTCCAACTCTGCCACCCTCTGGGACTGGCGGACTGCCCGGCTAATGTGCTGACGAGCTTCTTCTCTGTAACAAAGGCAATTATTATGCAATTCAAATTTGAAAAATAATTATATATAATACTAGCCCTTGGAACACACAATTAACCCATACTAAACGATTAACATTTAATAAGATTGTGAAATCTCATGTAAGCCTGTTTAATTAAATTTAAAATTAAATAACATAATTAGTTAGAATAAGTAGATGTCAAACAATATCTCTGACGGAGAATAACGGTTAAGGGAATCCAAGTGATATCAATACCATGTCGAAGAAAACCGTCAAAAGAACACGCCAATTAGCTTCCTAGGGGGGAGAAGCTAAAGAGAGGTAGCCTGAAATATGACCCAATGTTTCGGTGAAAGAGACCGTTTCAGTTTGGATTCCAGGCTATAGAGACAGGTTTAATGTGGTGATCGATTGACAGTCAGGCCAGCTGCCAGGTGGTCCCGCTCAGTCACGCCCCGGTGGTTAAACCTGCCTGGCTTAGCAACCTCAGCTACAGCCCTCTCCATCTCACTGTATTAGCCATCCTACTCATCTGCCCGAAGCTATTGGGTGACGACAGGTGGCTGGTGCATGATCATGGATCTACATTATTAAGAAGATGGGTTAACTACAGATCTGAAAGAAAGCGTGCATTTCTGGGATGGAGGATTTATGTTAGTTATCAGATAAGGGTGTGCGTGGATGGAGGACTGTTTTGAGAGTTAGGTGAGGAACAGGCCTTTAAGTGTCTACAGGGTGTGCTGGTGGATCAATAATTCATAGGACACTATTTAATATTTAGTTGTATTGCGGCCTGTTTACTTCAGTCGGTTGTTGGACTGGATGAGCTCCTGAATCAAGGTCTGTCTCCTCTCGGAATCTGTCAGCATCGTCCTCAGCATCGTCCGGATGTCACAAGCAGACTTCTTCTCAAGAAGGACCAAGTCTAGGACAGAGATGACACATCATAGAAGAATCCTTAATGGACAAATTCATTACAGTTTGAAGACATTTTGTTATTGTTCTTAAAAACAACTTCGGGTACCGTGACCCTGGCTCTTAAATCCAGTAGGTATCCATAAACAGTGAGGCCCTGACTGGACACCTACTGGGGATTTAAGAGCCAGGGAGTGGAGGAGGAGCTATACAGAGCCTGTTAATGCTCATCATACAGAATGGAGTTGAAGCATTTCACTTACATGAGACAACACTCAGTAACCAGTTTATTAGGTACAACACCCCATTTACTAAAACAGTGAGTTCTTGTCACATGGTTGTGGCAATTGCTATATAATTATGTAGACTGGCATCAAAGCATTCTGTTACTGTTCAAATGAGCGTGTAGACGTGCAAATCAAGTGACCTAAGAGACTTTGAGAGTTGTTTAGATGCAGTGGGAGATGGCTGGCCATAACAAACCGACTAGAGTGTAGCCCCAATACAACCACTTCCACACACAGAAACAAAAAACAAACGGCAGCATGCCGAGTAGCGTCTGAAGCGTTACCACCTCTCACGGACTCAGCATGATCATATTTACAATACGTAGCAGGCATTCAAAATGTTACGGCAAGAATATGGCGTAAAACTAAACCATTACCTGCAAGGTTCTTATTCTCAAGGGGATCCGCAAAGTGAACAGGCTTGAACCCGTGATGCTGTAGGAGCCTGTTCACGGTATCCCACTCTGTCTGCTCATGCTGCGAATACCAAACACACACAAAAAAAAATCTGATTTCACAAGGTAGATGTATTGCAAATTGCAAGGCACGTACTAGAGAACTTCCAGTGACCGTGTCTAAACAAAATATAAACACTTTACATAAGTGCCACCTGGAACTGCCTGTAGGTCCACAAAAACACATAGGTCTTGTCTCTTGACTGAAATACAGCATTTGTGTTCTCACTGTCCATCTCCTCTTTGGCTAAATTGGTCCCTCTTCTACCCAGTAGCCTGTACGGGCAACAACGCCTCCCTGCTCGTTCCTGATGAGATTAACTGAAATTCCACGAGGTCCACCTGCTCTATCTGCTATTTGACAGCAGGCTGTCAGCGAGCGAGTGTTGCTACTGTAGTCGGTACTCCTCCCCCAGTCGACACCTATACCATTATGGGGTTATCAAATTACTTGCCGTTAGCCCCCTTTAAGCACACGCTGCCAACACAGACACGGTTGTAATACATGTTCCATTTTCTCTCGACGTGCAGCAGAGAAAAATATGTTCGTTTACTACCTAGATGTCGGCAGTGGTGCTAAACCAGCCTCTATTCTCTGGTTATGATGAGGCATTTTAATCCTATTTTACGTTAGCTAGCAAGGTAATGGTTAGCCAAAGTTGATCGTTTGTAATATCCCGTTTTGCAAGTTTTCACTTTACTAGGATTACATTTGAAAATAAAATATTTACCATTTTTGAATGAGGCCAACTTTCAAACAAGCAGCGCGGAAGTAAAGTATTGTTTATTGTAGTCCATTTCGACCAATAATATTTAACAAATTGTAGAGTGATAGTTCATGCAGGATTTTGATTGGTGCTTGTAGTTCTCGTCAGTTGGGTGGGTGGATTTTGTGCCTGCGCTCCAGTTCAATCCATTCAAGCTACGAATAATGAGCGATAATGAGGGAGACAGAGAATGTACGTATTGTTGAAAAGTCGTAGAATAGCGTAGAATAATTTGAATGTATTTCTACAGAACGTTTTTCTGTGTATTTAGTATAGTTACTTAGTGACTTGAGCCACAAGATGGCAAGCATGCTTCACACAATTACCCATCACGTTGTGCCTTACAGAACTAAATGTTGGAATTTTCAAAATGACACCAATGCTTTACAACCACATTAAATCAGTAGCGTACACATGCCATGTCAGACATCGTTATTTAAACACAAGCTTTAATGATAGAGTTATATGAGTACAATTTATGTGACCGCTTGCCTAAGAGGAAGTACTTCTGTCACCTACCTAAAATACATTTTATATTTATAATTTTCTAATATTACTGAATTGTGTTAAGAATAAAAAAGTAATGCAGCATACTGTAGCCACTGCTTCAGGTGCACATATACTAAGCATATAACAGAGCTACAGTGGATATAAAAAGTCTACACACCCCTATTAAAATGCCAGGTTCTTGTAATGTAAAAGAATGATAAATCATGTCAGAACTTTTTCCACCTTTAATGGGACCTACAACGTAAAGAATTCAATTGAAAAACAAACTGAAATCTTTGAGGGGGAAAAAAATAAAATAAAAAACTCACAATAACCTGGTTGCATAAGTGTGCACACCCTTAAAGTAATTATTTGCACCTTTTGATTTTTTTACAACACTCTTTTTGGGTAGGAGTCTTTTAGCATGGCATATCTTGACATGGCAATATTTGCCCACTCTTTGCAAAAGCTCTCCAAATCTGTCAGATTGCGAGGACATCTCCTGTGCACAGCCCTCTTCAGATCACCCCACAGATGTTCAGTTGGATTCAGGTCTGGGCTCTGGCTGGGCCATTCCAAAACGTTAATCTTCTTCTGGTGAAGCCATGCTTTTGGGGATTTGGATGTGTGCTTTGGGTCGTTATCGTGCTGAAAGCTGAACTTCATCTAACGGACACCTGAAGGTTTTGTGCCAAAATAGCCTGTTATTTGGAACTGTTCGTAATTCCCTCCACCCTGACTAAGGCACTAGTTCCAGCTGAAGAAAAACAGCCCCAAAGAATGATGCTCCCATCACCATGCTACACTGTGGGTATTGTGTTCTTTGGGTGACGTGCAGTGTTGTGTTTGCGCCAAACATACCTTTTGGAATTATGGCCAAAAAGTTCAACCATGGTTTCATCAGACCATAACACATTTTCCCACATGCTTTTGGGAAACTTGATGTTTGTTTTTGCAAACTTCAGCTGGGCTTGGATGCTTTTCTTTGTAAGAATAGGCTTCCGTCTTGCCACCCTTCCCCATAGCCCATTCATATGAAGCATACGGGAGATTGTTGTCACATGTAGCACACAGCCACTACTAAATTCCTGCAGTTCCTTTAATATTGCTGTAGGCCTCTTGGAAGCTCCCTGACCACTTTTCTTCTCGTATTTCATCAATTTTGGAGGGACTTCCAGTTCTTGGTAATGTCTCTGTTGTGCCATATTTTCTCCACTTGATGATGACTGTCTTCACTGTGTTCCACGGTATATATAATGCTTTGGAAATTCTTTTGAACCCTTCTCCTGACTGATATCTTTCAACAATGAGATCCCTCTGATGCTTTGGAAGCTCTCTGCGGACCATGGCGTTTGCTCTGAGAGGCAACTAAGAAAATGTCAGGAAACTCCTACTATTGTTTTTCAATTGAACTGTTCACATTATAGGTCACATTAAAAGTGGAAACATTTCTGACATGATTTGTCTCATTTTTTTACATCACAAAAACCTGGCATTTTAATAGGGGTGTGTAGACTTTTTATATCCACTGTATATATTCAGCATGGGATTGATTCTGGTTTACTGTTAGTTAAATGAGAATTTAAAGGTGAGGTTTAAAAACAGTAGTCCAACCTGAATTCTACTTTTGGGAACACAAAACATTTTTGAGATCAGATGTTTCAACTGTAAATAAAGTGGCAAAATGTGATACCAGTTCCATCTCAATCCACAGGCTTCCACTGACCAGGCACTGGGCTTGACAACCTTGATGTTTTAAATGTTTATACATTCAGTGCCGATTTTCTTCATTAAGCTTGATTTTTTTGTCCAAGACTTTCTATGTGTGACTTTATGAGAGCTAAGTCTTGTTGCTGGTTCTCAATATCTGCAATGCTTCTCAGAGCAAAATCCTTTTGTTCACTTTTTTAAATATCATTATATGTCCTGATCACTTTTTGTATTTAAATAGTGGCTTAAGTTAGATAAAGTTTGGAATATCTGTTTTAAGAAATCTGAGTCATAGCATATAGTTGCTCTTGGCACATAGATTGCTTTCAGGGTAATGAATAATCTAACATCAAGTTGGAAAAACATTTAATACTCCTTTAAGCACTCTCCTAGTATTTCTTATTTCCTATCCTTTATCAATATCAACACAAACATTTTCACAAACTATATTGAACAAAATACAATTAAATGAGCCATAGATGGGTCAACATCTTACTAATCATGCGCTTTTGCAAGCTGGTGACATTTGATGTCTTTCTTCAGGTACCAGTCAGGGCCAATAGTGGAAAGGGCCAACCCATAATTGAATTATGAATGTCAAAATGCAAATTTTAGACAGCACACTATCATCTACATATTTTACCCATGAATGAAAAGTGTTTTTCTTAATTATTCTGTCTGCTGAACCCTTCCAGGCTTGTAGCATAGTAATAGCCAGAAAGGTAAATGCTGTCCATTCATAAAAATCCCATATTCATACAAAATCCTTTGTTTAGATCCAAATACAGTGAGTTCTAAATGTATATGGACATGTATGTCTTCCACAAATATGTTTTAATGAACATTTATTTTCATCATGTTGGCTGGTCTGTTTAGAAATTACAGCACTTTTTGTACATAAAGAACAGGGCAAAAGTGTTGGGAACCTGAAATTCATACTAAACCCATTTATTTGGGTAGTAAGTGTTTATTTGAAATATATATATGTATATATTATTATAAATAAACAAGGTGGATAAGCAACTGACAAATAAACTCTGTTGATAAGCAACTACCACGTTTACATTTAGAAAAAGGTTTAGAGTAAGGTTTAGGCTAATGGTTTAGGCTAATGGCTTAGGATAATGACTTAGGATGGGCTTAGAATAAAGGTAAAGGTTAGGGTTTTGGACTAACAGATAGTTGATAGTCTCTAATCAACTATAATATTACATTACATGGAGTTTTGACCACCTCCAGTCCCTAGAGAAATATTTGATTAAAAAAATGTTGTACCGGGAATGGCCTGCTGTCTGTTGTGAAGCCTGAAGTTCAAAGAAGAAAGGTTGTACCTATTCAATAGTAATAAATATTGTTGGAATAGAAAATGACCGCAGAGCTTCCATGGTCACTCACTGTCGTGCCACATATATCAAATCCACGGAGCAGAAAATTAAAATGGAAATGTAGGCCTTGATCGAGTGTGAATCCTGTTGACGTAACATACATTATGGTAGATGGGTGGTCCCTGAAATGATACCTGGGGAAATAAATGGATAAGGCATAGAGGAGAATCACATTGAGCACATTGAGCTTCATGAATAATTGTCTTCCAATTTCTAGGAAAACCATTTTTTCTTATTTACTTTCACACTTTTAAAATCCATTTGGTGGTTCTGTCTAAAATGTTAAATGCCAAGTGATTTTGCCAAACAGTGATTGCAAATGCCAAGGGCTGACATTCACATCGTCTCGTCCAGAGGCGGCTATTCAAGGTTCTATATAATTTCACACTGTACTTCATTAGGAAAACTTTGTGTTTGTGTAATGATAAAATAAGGTTACACTTTTTATAATTAACTATTGAATTGTAATACGTTTCTAACGCATGTCACCTAGCTTCCTTTTCAAAGCTGTAAATATATTTTAAATAAAACACAGGTATGTGGATTCACTTTATGAGCCCTGGCTGATGGTATTGCAATGTGTTTCTTTCTGCAGTCTCAACAGAAAACCTTTCATTAGCTTCCGTTCTGCTGGTCTGTTCTTTTTCAGGTCCAAGGAGTCTTATTCCATTAAATAAGATACTAAGCTACTTGTAATTTGCCATCTGAAATCCAATGGCTATTTACACAAGGAACCTTGTACATTCTGCTGTGGCTTACTCTTTTGCTGAGCAATAACCCATATACTGTACAGAACCAGCAGTTTATCACGATTTGGATATGTGACGCTCCCAAAAAGAACATTAGTAGACACACCAGTTTGGCTGCAGGGTGTGAGTCTCTGTGTGTGTGTGTGTGTGTGTGTGTGTGTCTGGTATACTGCTGATAAGTGTTTCCTGATTATGTTCGAAATGCAGCTGTTAAGATCCCAAGTTTCTTTTTGTAAAGCGCGTGCATGGTGCTGGGTCTCAGGGGGGAAGAAAACACTGCTGAGGTAAAGTTCTGTTTCCTTACCATCTGTTATGGACCAGTAACTGGATGCACTGTACATTGGGTCCACGGCTCCATTAGCTGGGTAATGGAGGTTGATCATCGTCATCAGGGGTAGCAAGCTGTGACAAATGAATAATTTGGAGGGAATATTGAGCTACTATTCTAGAAGTGGAGCCGGTCGCTCAAACAGTAAAACATTACAGGTGCTGTTACTCAGCAGTGTTGTTGGAAAGTCCCGGATACAGCTTCTCTTTGAACGTATTCTTCAACCATATAATACTGTATGCATTGGTTAACATAAGTGCAACTATTTGTTAAACGTCCAATTATTATTTACATAAGTGCAATTTGCATTATGTGGGCACAATTGCAAAAGAGAATTTCTTCTGTCTGACTGCAAACATACACGTCCATGAGTTGATCTAGACAGGAGAAATAGGCTACAATAAATCTGTGCAGCTATGCTGGACAAGGACATAGAGAGGCAGAACCATTCATTTTTCACCTTTTAGAGACTTAACTTCCTTAAACATAATTTGCAGATAAAACATGAAAGTTGGGCAGGCATGAAGTGTCCTTCTCACTAATCCTACTTCACCTCCACTCCCCAACATCGTTCATTCATTTTTTCATTTAATATTATTCACCATTTCATTATTTTAAAAACCAAATGTAGTAAAAGAATAAATGAAAAAAAAACACTTCCAGAACACAAATTTGGAACAAATGGACAGATTTGTAGTGATATTTGGACATAAACATGAAAAGACACCAACAATAAAAATGGGAATAGTAACAGCCTGATTATTAGGGTCTCTCTCTCTCACTCTCTCTCTCTCTCTCTCTATATATATATATTTTTTTTTTTTTTTATATATATATATATATATTTTCTGTTTGTTTTGATCCCTGTTGAGGCAGAAAGGAGAGGTAATCCATGCTGAGATTACCATTGGCTCTCATGTTGCACAGGTGCTAGAGGCTGATATGACACAAAGTAATATTCCTGCACCGCCTCACGTGGAGATAGTGGTGAGGATTGTCCAGATAACATTTAATACAGACAGCAGCTGCCTACCACCGTGTCAACAGCACCGCTGCTGAGGTGTCTTCACGGTTTCTATAAAATCCTCATGGCAACACTTTGGACTTTTCATACATTTCTGTGTCACATTCCTTCTTGTTTTGTATTGTCACGGTCGACATGCCTTGTCCGTGCATGAAGTAGCAATTACAGTGAGGTGAAGGAAACAATCAACAATTTCCAAAATCAAACAGTGTTCATATTTATTGTATATGTTAACTTGTAGGTGTATGATTTTTTCTCTCCATTTGGTTCATTTTATTTTCCTCATGCTTTATAATGAAACGTCATGCAGTAGGATGGTTCACATCCTTCACACGTTAGTGGACCGGGCACATCAATGGAACATTTCAACATTTCAACAAGATGGAAAAAAAAGACCCAGTCGACGTTCACGGTCAACATTCACAGTCAATGTTTCACAACTCGGTCAAAGAAAGCAGACGTACGTAAACCAGTTCAACAGCAACAACAACAACAACAACAAAACAAAAAAAAACACACAGGTTGTGCTTGGTCCCCTTTTAAAAAACTGCAATAGCCTTGATTCTTGTGGATTCCAACAACTTTTTTAAATAAACAAAGAAGGAAACATGCCAAGAACGAAAGCACTGAGAATGCATGAGGGGGATAAATACAAAATAGGGTTGTGAACAGGAGTCAAATTTTGATGGGAATACTTGGATACACTACATCAACATTAGCAAGGCTGATATAATTACATTTTGGGTGTATCCCATTTTTTGGAGGGCAACGTTAACTGTTTAAAATTGACACAAAACACGTCAAAATCATTAACAGTTTCATATTTTTGAATTGCAAAGTTAATACAGGGGGAAAAATCTAAATAAATGGTCCAAATAGGTGACACTGCGCTATGTAATCAACACAGTAATCCAAATTAAGTGACCAGAAACTTGGTACGGACATCATACATCACAGAATAACCAAAAGCAAATACAAATATTATTTAGTGAGGTAAGGCGGCGTACGATAAGACAAGGAGAACAAACTACAGACACGTCAACACAAATGGCAGAACATGAGCTAAAATAATTTCTGTCGTTTTCTGTCAAGCTCTCAACAAATGGTACACACTGATAAAACGTTGTTTGGGTAGGGAAATAAAAAAAATGGATGTAGTCCACCACATCTGACTGGGAACCATCAGTGTGAGTCATCCAGAAATTGCATAGCAGATAACCGAGCTGCAAGAATGTATGCCCAAAGAAATTTTACTTTCAAAGGCCATATATTCTTTAGCGATGTAATTTGCTGTAAAGGGAAAAAGGAATTAAATATTTCTGAAAAGTTATAGAATTTAGACAGATAAAATGTAATTATCGGTATAGAAAGCATTCTCAGTCGAATTTTCAAACTCAAAAAACATGTCTACTATTGTAAAAAAGACATATTGTCCTCAGAGAGGGCAATGGTTTACATCTCACCGAAGACAGAAAGAAAACACTGCGCTTAAAAAGTGCAAGAAAAGATGTCCACCTTCAAGAAAAGATGAGGAATGGACACATCACTATTTTTAATAAAGAATACAGCAACATTTTTATTGTCATGACCACTGCTGTGAAGTAATCTGGAAAGCTTTCTACATATTATGAATCACACAGTGAATGTGGGCAAAGTTTTGTCTTAGACAACCAACTAATTTCAGCCGATCGTTGCAAGTACATGTATTGACTCATTAAACGAATGCCCTGACAAAAACTAAAATCTCCAGTTTTACAGTTGTCAGATTTCATGTGTCAAGTCCTCAAGTGGAATGAAGACCATGAAATTAACAAAACGTAAACAACGATCGGAATGTTAAAACTCCAAATTCAATATCTTAAGGTGAAAATTAAATGATTGGGGGGGGGGGGCGGTTTGGGTGAGAGTCATCCATAAACAGAACAAATGAAGTCTAAACGGCTGGTAGTGGTAATATTCATTCATGGTAGCCTCCTCTTCCTCCCATGAAAGTGACCATACAAATATAATCACTAAGTCATTCTAGACTAAGATAGTGATTATGTCTCTATAACAGCGATCCGCTCAGGTCTGGAGTGAAAACTGATCTTGTTCAATGGGCTTCTTGACCCAGGCTCCAAGGCCTGCCTTTTGGAATTCCTTGGTCAGAGTCTGCTTCGCGGCGTGGTACTCCAACGCAGCCTGTTTGGCATCATGGTACAAGCTGGGCTTGGCACCTTTTATCCTCAGAGTCTGTGAAAGCTAAAGGCAACAAGAGACAGGTTTCAATTGGTCAATAATTAGACGTAATTAGATGCAAACCACAGGCAATCAACTGAACAAACAAATGGAGATCTTGGGAAAGCGCATTAAAGAGCCGGTGGGTACTCAGCCGACCTTGCAGTACAAGCGCACCCAGCGGCTGTAGAGGGCGTGCTTGCAGAGCCTTGAGGGCCGCCCCAAGTCGTCTTTGCCAGTCATGGCATTTATAACCTCAAGCCCTTGGTCCCCAACGGTCCAGTTCACACTGAAGTTTGGAGCTTTCCCCGGCTGCCGCGCCTCTGCGTTGCTGATTCCTGCAGGAAGGGGAAGGTTAGAAATATCCCTATCCGAAATCTACAGCACCAGGCAAAAGATTAGACACACCTACTCATTCAAGGGTATTTCATCAGTTTCACTGTATCCTGTACTGTTAAATATTAGTGACATAAAAACCTTAAGATAACACATATAGAATCACAGAGCAAACATAAAAGTGTTAAACTGATCAAATCACATCATATTGTAGATTCTTCAAAGTAACCACCCCTTTGCCTTGATGACAGCTTGACAAACTCTCTGTGTGTGATTTATTTAGAATTCAAGGTTCACTCAACCAGCATGGCCACCATAGCATCATCCCACCTGGTTTGCGCTTAGCGTGACTATCATTTGTTTTTCAACAGGACAGTGACCAAAAAACACCTCCTGCGTAAGGGCCATTTGACCAAGAAGGAGACTGATAGAGTGCTGCATCGGACGACACAATCACCCTACATCAACCCAATTAGTATGGTCTGAGATCAGTTGGACCATAGAGTGAAGGAAAAGAAAACTACAAGTTCTCAGCATACATGGGAACGTAAGACTGTTGAAGAAGCATTCCAGGTGACTACCTTATGAAGCTGGTTGAGAGAATGCCGAGTTTGAGCAAGGCTGTCATGAAGGCAAAGGGCGGCAAAAACCTTTTATTGGTACTGTATATGTTTCCGGTACAAGTGCTTTGCTTGACGAAACTCAGTAGTAACATGTAGGAGTACCACTAGAGTAGCCGGGCAACCGAGCTGCTTACCGCTCAGAAGTGGCCGGTTGAGGTTGAATGTCTGAGGCAGGTCCTCAATGTCGGCGATTCTCTGGTACATGGCTCTAGAGAGGTGGTCGGCGTGGTACAAACTGCCAAGGATAATGCTGGAGAAATAGATCGGCTCTGTGAAGTAGCTCATCAGGGAGCCTTGGATCCCGACCACGTTCCACCTGAGAGATTCATAAGGGCTGCTTTTGAGTCTCACAACCCTTTGAGTCTTACCATCACAAAGTACAGAATGTCCAGAGTGCAAGACACAGATACAGTAAGACCCTGGTCTGTGTTAAAAATCGACACATCTCTGATTTTACCCTGAACGAATCATCTCCGCATGCAGTTTTGAATTAGATTTTTCCCCCTATTTTTCCCTGTTTTTCACCCAGCTAATAATGCAACCTGTGTTGAAGAAAATACGATGTAATAGCCTCTCTGTTGGACATTTCTTATTTTTCAAATATTAAGCTCCACTTGTAGTGATGAAGGGTGTTTATTGTCTGGAATAAGAAACTATTCAAATGGTTCTGATTAGTGCATTCCTCAGGCTATCTCCTAACACTCCACGGCCTCCCCCCACCTCTCAAGTCCCAATCACTTGTGTATCACTACGCCGGCAGAGCAGTGCTCCAGGTGTGATTAGGCTAGAGCCGTGATTAGGCCTTTGATTAGTTTTCACGGAAACGGCATCCCCGCTGGCAGTGCCCAAGGAGCAGAAAGAGCTCAGACTGCAGGATGATAATCATGAACAATATTGTTGATTTGTACACTTTAAAGCTCAGGAAAGTTTGTCAGATCGTTTGTTAAAGGCATATTCTTAGGGCACATGTGATTGGCCAAAGCTAATGCCTTTGTGGAGATATCTGACTTCAGAAAACATCCGCCGTAGTCGACAATAACGGGATCATCTGCAGCTTTGCGTTGTTGGCGTTCTTACAGTCATCCAGTTCAACACATACACTTTACGAAAATGAGATATATAATAAATAAATACAAGTACTAAAAATGAGTGCTGGAGATGGAGACAGACCTGGCGATCTTGTCACTGCAGGACATAGTGAGGAGCCTCTCCCCCTGCAGTACTCCGTCCCAGGTCTGGATGGTGTTGCTGACCTTCACCGGGATGGTCCCCTCCCCAGACTCTATCTTCGTCCTCAGCTGACCACGGGCTTTTCTGTTAGGATGCTTGTCCCCCTGATCTGTGGACGGAGCGAAAGCAGCGCGTTGAAAACGAAGCAGGGTCCGTGTTTCAGAATGAGGATGATCAGAAGGGAGGACTAGCGAGGTTTTTAAAAGGAAGAGCATGAGAAAGGAGACAGAAACGAGAAGGAGATTAAAGCCAGCTAGGGAGATGTTTTACCCTCAAAGGCAGCCTCGTGGGGTGAGAAGATGCGAGCGTCTCCGCAGGGCGACGTGCTGATGTACAGGTGGAACAGCACGTTGTCTTTCAGACGGAAACCCTGCTTGTTCTCACACTTCATAAATATCGACTTCTGGTGATCCTCCCTATTGTTGCTATGGGAGACAGGCAGGTGGGACAGACAGATGCTTGGAAAGATGAGGGTCATTCATTCTCCATATCGCCGGTTTGTGTCTTACAGTAAATTTCAAACCACTTGTTTCGTTGTACCGGCCGGTTCGTTCTTACGCCGACTCCGCGGTTACAGTGACTCACCTGAGGAAGTGTTCGAGCTGTGCGTACAGGTACCTAACCAGGGACCGGCGAGCGATGATCTCGGCATGGCAGTCGTTCAACGCCAGGCCGCGGTCACTCATGTACTCGCCGTTTATACACTTGGTCCCCGTGGAGACACAGATCACCTGTGCTTCCTTGACATCACTGCCTGGAGGGACATGTGACACTTTAAAAAGGTATCTACAGTAAACTAGTCAAGTGAATACAGCATGTTCAGTATATGATAAGATCGACTAGGCAATGTGAAGCGGTAGCTAACCGATGAAAACTAGGCCTGTTTCACTCTATAGGACCTTCTCAGTGTGATGCACGAAGCTCCGACTGGGCCTCCCTGATTTCACAGACATTGGCAATCAAGTCATAATTTTCTCATAAGTTCCTCCAAAAGTACCTGTTGTCATGACAACACCTGCTAGGACTTTCCGTCGTGCGTGCGGAGATGTGAAGTTATCCGTCAGCTCACTGAACTTGTCAACTACCAGACCGGACACAGCGTCGGCTAGAACCTGAGGTAACCACCAAGCATTACATGAGATACCAGGTTTTGGCATCATAACATCAAAAGAAAAAACAGGAGCAGTATACAAGTGACTTTAAACATAGATAGACCAGAAGGTAGGACACAGGAATGATGAAGAGATTTCAATTGAAAGCCAGTAATCAAGTAAATATGTAAGATAGTCATCCATCTGTGTACAAGTTATCCTGAAACAGCCTTCAGAGGTTCCTGAAACTACAGCTGTAGTTGTAATTTAGCTGGAATTTAAGGCCAGGTAAATACTGTGCTGGTGCGGGTGGGCAGCTGTCAACGTTTTCATATCTAGCAGTGTAAAATGTCCTAAACCATCTTGCTGCCTAATGAATACATTGATGTTTTTGAATTGTACGTCTTTGCATTTGATTTTGTAGTTACCTCAGACAATATTTTAATAAAACAAACTTGAATAGATTCACAGGTTGGAAATCACAGAGGTTACGGCAAACTGGGGCACTGAGACACAGGCATTCTCGAACCCGAAGCGCCGGTGGGAGAACAGAAGATGCACTAGTGAAGTGTGACAGACCAACCTACCTGTTAAGTGACGAGACACACTGGCTGCAGATCAATACGTTTGGATAAGGATGACTGACAGACAAGGCTCCCGGGGAGCTTAAATTCTGCGACGCAAATCATCCATCCATTTCACTGACTGATTTGATCTAAAACAGGCTAACAGAGCAGGCGGGTTGTCCAATCAATAGGTGTGTTTGAATAGCATTCAGGAGCTGATGTTAATTAAGATTACCGTTTAGTTCACCTCGCCTCATCAGTTGTTATCTCCGACAGGAGGGATTAAGGGTCCGGGATTAAGTGATGTGTAAATAGATTTCAGTGTACACATAGCTACGTGGAAGGTTTCAGGATTTAATGCATCACTGTCTCTCAAAGCCTCGTCTCCTTTTCAATTAAGCCTTGTCGGAGGGCTTATAACGACGCTGACGCTGGTTAGGCCATCACGTCGGTTACACAAAGAGGAGTTAATAGGAGGTGAGGGGCGGCACACTGCCTGCAACGGGGGGATGAGCTGAACGGACGGCGCCGGGCCATTGTTCTCTTATTTCATCGAATTGGACATGTCTGAACATGCTGCTTCCCCACTTTGGACAATTAGTGACAACAATTTAAACCCTTGTATATGGACGTTGTTGCCAGTGTTTGGTCTTGTCTGTGTTTCCAACATGAGCGCATATTTGGCCCAATACAATACTGTGTGGAAGGACGCGCCCATGCTACGACAGAAGCACGTCCATGGTCCCCCCCCCCCCCCCCCCAATTTCAGACAACAAGCCTGTCAGATAAATCAGTGTGGGCGGTAGCAGCAGTTCTTACCTGGGGCAGGTGCAGTTGGAGTCCTTCCCTTGGTATGGGTTGCCTGGACGGCGTCTGGTCCAGCTGCATGTTAAAGAGGGCCGAGAGGGCCGCCTGTGCCGCCCGAGCCTTGGCCAGCTTCTTGTTGCGTCCGGAGCCCTGGAACGTCTGAGCGTCCACCACCACCGACATGACAAAGTTCTTGGCGTGGCTCTCTCCGCTCTCCGACACAAAGTCATACTTTAGCCCGGGTCGTAGTTCGTTGAGGATCATAACGGGGTTCTTGGCAATAGAGGGGGAGACAAAGGCCGGGGCGGAGGGGTTTGGCGGCAGGGCTATCGAGGACTGGCTCAGGGCGGTAGTTCCCGAGTTAGCCACCAGGGGGTACTCTCCCAGTCCCAGTGTGCTGAAGGAGCCGCTGCTACCGTTAGAGAGCAAGTAGAAGGACTCCTCCGATGGCGCGGGTGTCTCGAACCCGTTAAACAACATGTCCGGGAAGTCGGCCTGGTCCGACGTGAAGTCTGTGTTCACCGTCAGAGTCCTACCCATGGCCATGTGCGCCTCGGAGGCGTTGGGGAACTGAACAAAAGAGCGCAGAGCCTTCTCGGCCGAGTTCAGCTTGGCCTTCTTCTTGGTGGGACCGGAGCCCTCGAAGAGCTGACCGTTGACCTCGACGGTCATGACAAACACGGGCGCGTGGACCGGGCCGGTCTGGGACAGCAGCTTGTACTGCAGCCCCGGCTTGATCTCGTTGAGTTGCATCAGGGCGTTCTTGGGCAGAATGGGCCCAGGCGTTTTCTTACGCTTCTTGGGCCTGTATTTGTTGTTGTGATGCCCGTTATTTCCCTCCTCCAGGGGGCGCTTCCTGCCCCCTCCCCCCCCTGCACTGCCCCCATTAGGGAGGTGAGCTGCCCCCTCACCACCCACCCCCTCCTTGGAGGAGAAGACCACGTTGTCCAGGTTGCGGTTTTCCTTAACGTCGGTGCTGCTCGAACCTGCGGTGCCCAGAAAGAGTAACTTACAACGCCTTCGTTGCAGGATCTTGTAAATGTAAAATTTATAGATTCCTTTATCTCTCTTTGTAACTGGACAAGTGATGTGTGTTCCTCTGTAAATTAGATTGTCTAAGGAGCTAAGTAATAAGTAGTCATTACAAAAACATAAACCTTGCTGTATGTCAAAGACATACTTACTGTCAAACATTAACCTTTAATAAAATCTATAGGGGGGGGGCTGAAAAACATGACTAGAGGATTTCAGAGAGGATTTCTACCGATAACGTGTGAACTATCTACCTGAAAAAGGACTACCAAGGACAGGTGTAAGGAAAAAAAGTTGCCTCGTCAAAATGTCCAAACATTTTAATGTTTTCATCTAGTTTCTGAAAAAATCTGTACTGAGACAGACTGTGACCAATTTAACCGCAAAGCTTGTATATATCTTGACATCAAATTATTATGTGTAGGTGTGGGTGAAGGAACACATTTCAACACGTCCTGATTACAAAGCCGATGGAACTTGGGTGTAAATTTTCATTTATAACATCCTCCAGCAAAAGCTCGATAGGTTACTCCTTTCGGCGCTCAGGGATAGAATACACCCTTGAATAAAATGCAGGAGGAGAGAAGAAGGCAGCGACAGAGAGCTTGAAGAGGGACACGATGAGGCTGTGGCCCCTCCCAAAGTAGAGACGCTAAAAACAGAGAAACCTGTGATTTCTGGCATAACCATGCAACACTAGCATTTACATCATAAGTTTGCTCTGGAACAAGTTGTCAATCGTCATTTTCTGAAAAAAAGGGTTCGATAGTTGATTGCAAATGTTATATCTTCTGGATTGTACTGTAGTTTTAGTCAAACAAACAAGCATGCGGGAGGACAACAATGCAACAACAGAACGCTACTATCACCCAGGGCAACAGGAGGGGTGAGTGATTACAACCCTGTTGGGAGATGACTTAACAATACAGCATTGAAACTGACCACTGTGCGTCACCAACAATGCTCAGTTCTGACCCACATTTGGATGTACAGACACACACACACAAACACACACACAGAAAGCCCTTGAGTAACCTTGGTGTCATTCGCCCAAAGGCCTGTAACCAACTCCTACCTGAGAGCTGTGCGGGGAGGACGTCCCTGAGCAAGACAGTCTTCCAAACACGCTCATCCTGGGTCTAACTTGGCATCGCAGCGCAGCGGGAGGATTAGGGCTGTCCTAACACACATGTTCTAACATAATGCACGCGGAAAGTGTGTAATGGGATCTATGTGAAAGCCCTGGGCCCTAGCACTGCCAGGCAAAGCACTGGGCTGTATTCAACATCTGCTCCTAACAGCTCCATCCTACTGGCCCACAATGCATCCTGTCTGGCTCTCCTCTTCCTGGAACGTAACAATATTGAGCCAGTGTTTTTGAAGGGGGAAATAAAGTGTTGTTCCCAAACCCAGTAATTTCACTGTAGAAAGAGCATAGTTTCCTCGTAACCTGGTTTCCTGGCTTATTATGGACAGTTTAAGGCTGAGCTATAACAGACCAGGCACTCTGTGGCGTTTAGGAAGCTTTTTGAGGGGAGCAGGGGGTCAAGCCCAGAATCCGTCTCTTAAAACGGTCTGAAATAACGCCAGAGATATATCCTCATCTCCCCTGAACAGGGGATTAAACTCTGATCCTACTTCCTGAGCCTGGAAACACAGTCAGATGGCCTTTTCTCAAGGTCAATCCAACACAAAGCAAATCAGCGGTATGAAAGAGTTCGAACACAGTCACAGAAAACAGGGGACGTCTTGGGAGACGTCACGGCACAACTTCCCAATGACCCAAGGACGTCCTATTTACTAGAAATGCATATGGTAGCTGAATTCAACTCTGAAACAGACCACAACTTATTAATTTATATTAGTGTGAAAGAGGTCTACTCCAGACTCTGGAAGTATAACACAGGTAGCGAGCAAATCAGAGGAATGGGGTATTTGTGTGTGTGTGTTTGTGAGACTCACTCATGCTCTCCTCTTCATCTCCCTCCATGGTGAAGAACCTCGGCTGGTTACGAGGTAGCCGTGCACCAGCTCGTCCTGTAGGACACAAACTGTATAAGTGATACTACTATAAATATTACAAATCCTCCTTAAGATTTCACTGCCTGCTTTCCAGGAAGGTAAATCTATCCATCTCGTTCGGCTGAACAAAATATCCTGAAATATAATAATAATCCTGAAATATGTTTAAGTGGTGGAAATTGGCTGTTCCTTAAAGGTTCATCTCAGAGTAAATAAAATCCTGTGCATAATCAGCAGCTGGACTCATTCTGTCCATGCTGACTGGCTGTTTTGGGCAGTTTTTTTTTAACTAATATCTGCCCCACTATTCCTTGTTCGCAACTAGACTAAAAAAAATAAAACATTATTTACACACTTTGACATCACTGTCCCCAGTGTGTCTCTAATGTGTTTATTTGAGAATATTTCCCCAGATTGTTAAGAAGAAGGTTATCTTTCATACATATACATGCTACAGTATACAAGATTGAAGCACTCTGATGGAATGGTGTTTCAGATGTCTGTAAGTAGCATTCAGAGCATATAACACGAACAAACGTGAATGACAGTGATAGCAATTGCAGGAAGCAATGGACAGCGCGATATAGCCTTTTCATTGGGGGAAATTACCACCGACGGTGGCAACCTAAGATACTAAATCAACACACAAACAGGCCGAGAGAAAAGCCAGGGACAGAAGGCAAAGAAGGAAATCAATATAATAATTGTAAAACAAAAGAAAAAACTGCCTTAAGGGAAAATTACTTTAACTCAACTGTTCAATTTCATACAGGACATTCTTCCAGCCAATTACCATATCGTCACAGAGCATTAAGCAAGCCGTCGCATATACTTTATTAATTTTCGGAGGATATAATATCATTAAATAATGATTGAATTTAAAGCCCTTATACCTCAGCTAATCAGTCAATGCAAGCTATACGGTATTGGGCATATTCTTCTTTTATTATATCTGGACCGAAGCAAAGCAATGTAGAAAAGTAGTAGAATTACAAAGGTTGTTCTGTTCTCTGTGTTTCTCCTTAAGTATCTCCTTTGTATTCTGTAGTCCCACTCTCTGTGGAATGGTGGGATAACACCACAGTAGTCAACTTTGAATGAGATGCAGTCACTTCATAGGAACACTGAAATGAAAACCAACTGCACTTCAAGTAAAATAAAGTCCTCCTGTGTTGTTCACAGGCACAGTTCTTCTTCTGATGAGAGGGGAGTGAGACCCTTGAATGACAATTGGAAAAAGCCGAACAGAGGCAGAGATTTGTCGGGCATACTTTCTAAGTTTCAGAGAGCGGACATCCAACTGCCAAAGGAAACAAAGTATGTCAAAACACTGTTGGATCAATAGTCACACATTTTTTGTCAGGAACAGAAATGACTTTCAAATAGATACTTATACTACGTGTTCACAGAAATCCTTCACATAGACCTGGACCGTATAATTGACGTCAACTCTCCCTTAAAAGAAACCAACGCAAAATCGTCCCGCAGATGTGAGACGGAGATCTGTGACTTTGGCAGCAGCATATCTTCAGTGCCAGAGCTTTGAAGTGGAAGCATTTGATAAGCAATCCCACAGAAAAGCAGCCTGCTGAAGCTATCCAATCAAGCCAGCCACAAGCACAGACATAGCTGGAGTGATAGAGGAATACCATGGAGAGGGAAAGAAGTCTCAAATGTGTTGCGGTGCCATTTTAGCATCTGTTCCAGTATGTGCAGCACTACTGAGGCTATTTCCATGTTAAATAAATTAATGTTAGATTAATTAATTGGCTGATACAGGCTGAAGACCAGGTCGAAGTCATCACAAGACATGTCGTCAGATGACCAGTAAAAAAATGTAAGTCCCACCCAGTTGACTACATTGAAATTGCAGCTGCCCTTAACGACAATGTAAATTCTAGAAAGCTTTTACTCCCAGGTCATATCCTCCAACCATGTCTATGGGGGATTCAGACTATGCTCCATCAGTAACATAGTGAATGCTTAGCTAGCCAGAACGATGGTGCTAATGTACACTAATAACTAACTCAACCATGTATTGGCAATGCACGATTTCTCTCTTCAAAAACAAACTAAAAGATGAGGCTTAGCAAAAACAATCTGTCTAAGAAAGCAGACAATGACACTTGATTTAGACTGACCATATTGTTCTGATCCCCCTCATCTGTCAGTTAGCATTGCACATGTTGCAGCAAACTGCCTTTTTTAACGTATTCAATGTAAAGTGTTCCCATACTTTAGACAACTTTGTACACAACTTTCCACTAGTGTAGCTGTAACAGTGTGTCTTCGTTGCGTGTGTTTTTTTAAAAAAGGAGTCGAATGCAGGGAGGCAGTCAAAGTCAATGTATTGCGTTCTTCTGACAAACAAGGCACGTAATACTCAACTAATGCACAAGCGCAAAAACAACCGCGCACGGCAAATACTGAACATAGAACAATACCACACAAAGACGCCCAGAAACAAGGGAACTAATATAGGCAACCTAATGAGGGAATGGACACCAGGTGCGTGCAATTACAAGACATGACAGTGCCGTGGGAGGAGGAGCGGCGTGACTAGAAGGCCGGCGATGACGCACGCCGAATATCACGTCGGGGGGGATGGCGCGCGTCTTCCACGCGCGTCCTCGTTACAGTAGCCTCAGCCATCTGTCACTTTTTTGGGGTTAGTGAAACGATCATGAAATATGTTCTTTTAAATTATCAATGAGGCCAATTAGTCATTGCACCCCTATCACAACCTGGATTCGTTTTCCTTTAGGTACCACATTTCAAAACAAACATTTGTTCCCATTACAAAATAATGTAGGTGTAACTGTGTAGGTAGGCTGTTTGAATGCAATGGAAAAAAACAAACATATTCCATCTGTTTTAATACAAATAAATTAAAGGGGCTTAACTGAAACGCTAGTGGTTTACAGCAAAACAGTGTTTCACAGTGCAAGTTTCATTTAAGTGTTAGATAACACCATGTTGTAGCAGTACATACACTAAGGAACAAGCTACTGTATTGATTGTGACAAGAGGTATGAGGGCTAACTCATAAAACCCATATTTTCAGATGCTGAAAAAGTATATTAAATATTGTAAGTAAAATCAAATAAAACACAGATTAAGCCTAGCCCTGGACTTAAACAAATTAAGCAACACTTTTAAACCAAGGACTAAGGTTAACCTGTGTCTGTGAAACCTGCCCTTGGTATGAGTACTAAAATAAGCCCAAAGAATATATGGAAAATGTGATTATCTGAAGGTCTTCTGACAGGCAGGAAGTAGTAGCACTTCCATCACTTAACATAAGCAAATCTGTTTGGCATAAAACGTTACATGGAAGTAACAAGCATATACATTAGAAGAGACATTAAACATTTTCTTTCTTTACGATTTCAAATCCAAACACAATAGTGGGCTTAAAGGGTACATGGGCTTAATATTTACACTCACCCTATAGCTTAAACTCTTTCAGGAGAAAGAGGTTATAAAATAACACAACCGGATATGTAACCCATAAGATATCAAACTGAAACATTTGAAATTCCGGTAGGGAACAAAATGTAAATGGTTTGACATCCAAAATAAACAGCAATAATTATATGATTAAAAATAAAAGACAACATGAAAGAGCAGGCAATATTAAAAGGCATTTAGTCGGTGCTATGCAGTAGCCCACGTACTGAGCCTAAGCTATGCCGTAGCCCCCCACACACACACACATACACACACACACACACACACTCCCTCAGCCCAATCCCCCCGAACACACATCAACCTGTCTTAAGCCATCCCTCTTATAATAAGCGCTCACCTTCCAGAACGATAAGAAAAGCAGCGCTTCTGTTATTAACGTTAGGTTAATCAGCAAACTGCCACTCTATATGTCATCCACCAGGCGGAAAATAAATAAATGGCCACCGTGCGAAAATGACTAGATAATTATCATCTCTTTTTTGTGGTTCCGACTACTGGTGATGGGAACAGTTTTTCACTTTGACACTCTTAGCTCGGGAATAGGAACATTGATTTCCTGGCAAAGGGCTGCCAGGAGGACACTCTCTATCTGTGAAACTCTTTAGCAGGGGACCTTGCCGGCGAAGCGGGTCACTTCCTGGGGAGTGGCCTTGTGGGTAATAATGGCATTTCCGTGACAGAGGTCAGGGGAGAGACAGCTTCATATTTGCATCACTGAAGATTCATGGAAGTCTGGGTTGAATTACGGTCCTACTCGTTACTTTCTCTAAATGTCACCCTCATTTGACGCTCTCGCCTTCAGATGGGCAGAAGCTGAATTAAGTACCCGGTCTTAGGGTTACGATGACAGTGCCTTGGCCCCTGCCTGGAGATATCAGTTTAGCCATGTGACTAAAGCCCGTGTCAAAGCTAAAATGGCCTCCCTTGTATCAAGTGATACTCAACGATGCTGTAACGGCAGCATCCGTCCTGGAGACGTTGCAGGAAACCAGCTGCGAACCAGGCACCGTGCCGAACGACAGCGTGCTGCCGGCTCCACGTGTGTCAGAGCCGTAATGGCCGGGTGCGGGAGGCCTGATGGGTATTCCTGAGAGGGCATCTGCCGCGGCCACCGGGATTGGTTTCATTAGGAACGCGGATCCCGCATCACGCTCACCCGCCCGGACGGCGTCGGCACCGCACGGCTCACCGGAAAAAAAAGAGCGGCAGACTCAGGACGGCAGACCACCGAGATGACCAGAAGCGTGGCGATAAGCATGCTGTGCTAATGTGTTTGGTGCCGTACTTCCCAAGCCCATATACACGGCTGTCGACAGCTAAGCGCCACATAGCTAAGAGTTAATATTCACTGTAGGGCTCCAACAGCAATCTGAATCAGCATGGTGGTCCATTTAGGTGTAGTAAGTTAGTGTTGGGGCAAAGAGAGCTCACCTAGAATAGGACGGGGCTTTTCCTTTTTGGCATCATAGTTATACAGTAATTACACAATCTAGGCCTTTTTGCCTTCAGTACTGTATTGGTTCCAGAGGGCTTTTGTCAACTATAGGCCTACTTGGTTGTTCTTGGCAGTCAGAATTTCTTAGGTGCTTGGTTTTAGACAGTGTGAAGACAGTAGTGGCACCCACAGTAGTGAACATCTTAAAGTAGAAGTCAATCACGAGAATTCTTCAGTAGAGGCAAGTATGCCTTGTTGTTAAGCCGCTTTGGTTGGTGGAGAAAAAAAGGAACAGAACTGACTTTTGTGTTAACCAACCAGTCTCTCTCTCTCTCTCTCCCTCTCTCTCTGTCTCTGACAGCCTGTACAGTGTAATCTCCTTTCTCTCTCTGCCTGTGACAAGAAGTGGCCTTGTACCCTGCCGCCACTCAACTCTGTCCTTCCAAACATTAGCTCTGACAATGTTATCTGTCTGACGAGCCCTGGCGCCTCACTGGAAACGTTGCCTCCTCGCTTTGTGTGTGTCGGACAGGCGGAGACCGAAGCTTAGGTTGCCACTCGCTCACAAAGATAATGGGCGACAGAAATTAGCTGGGTGGAATGAGAAAATGTCAACAAATGGAGTTATCTGTGAGTGAGTTTGAATACACATGTTTGAAGAAGGGGGCCATAGTGAGACAGACTTCAAGGATTAGGAGGGGCATTCTGTTCCCTGTCAAAGCTCACAGACATCAACATCGTATCATAACCACATGACAGACTTGCAAGACTGTACAGCCTTCTGTGGCCATTCAGGGATTCACATTAAAACATGACTGAAGTTGTTTCCAAGCGTACAGCATCAACACATAAACCTACACATTATTCACAGTCACACTGTCCCAAAGCTTAATATCACACCACGATATTAGCAAACAAATGTCAACAGACTATTCCATCCTGGCGGCCGATATGTGAAAGGCTTAATGGAGCCATATGCATTTGATGATTAACCATAACATACAGTACAGGCCAAAAGTTTGGACACACCTTCTCATTCAATGCGTTTTCTTTATTTTCATGACTATTTACATTGTAGATTCTCACTGAAGGCATCAAAACTATGAATGAACACATTTGGAATTATGTACTTAACAGAAAAAGTGTGAAATAACTGAAAACGTCTTATATTTTAGATTCCTCAAAGTAGCCACCCTTTGCTTTTTTGATAGCGCTGCAAACCCTTGGTGTTCTCTCAATAAGCTTCATGAGGTAGTCACCTGAAATTGTTTTCACTTCACAGGTGTGCCTTGTCAGGGTTAATTTGTGGCATTTTCTCCCTTATTAATGGGGTTGGGACCATCAGTTGTGTTGTGCAGAAGTCAGGTTGATACACAGCCGACAGCCCTATTGGACAACTGTTAGAATTCATATTATGGCAAGAACCAATCAGCTAAGTAAAGAGAAACGAGTGGCCATCATTACTTTAACAAATGAAGGTCAGTCAGTCCGGAAAATTGCAAAAACTTTGAATGTGTCCTCAAGTGCAGTCGCAAAAACCATCAAGCGCCACAACGAAACTGGCTCACATGAGTACCGCCCCAGGAAAGGAAGACCAAGAGTCACCTCTGCTGCTGAGGATAAGTTCATCTGAGTCACCAGCCTCAGAAATCGGAGGTTAACAGCAGCTCAGATTAGAGGCCAGTTGAATGCCACACTGAGTTCAAGCAGCAGACACATCTCTAGAACAACTGTTAAGAGGAGACTGCGCAAATCAGGCTTTCATGGTCAAGTACCTGCTAGGAAACCACTGTTAAGGAGAGGCAACAAGCAGAAGAGATTTGTTTGGGCCAAGAAACACAAATAATGGACATTAGACCAGTGGAAATCTGTGCTTTGGTCTGATGAGTCCAAATTTTTTATCTTTGGTTCCAACCGCCGTGTCTTTGTGCGACGCAGAAAAGGTAAACGGATGGATTCTACATGCCTGGTTCCCACCGTGAAGCATGGAGGAGGAGGTGTGATGGTGTGGGGGTGCTTTGCTGATGAAACGGTTGGGGATTTATTCAAAAAGGCATACTGAACCAGCATGGCTACCACAGCATCCTGCAGCGACATGCGTTCCCATCCGGTTTGCGTTTAGTTGGACCATCATTAATTTTTCAACAGGACAATGACCCCAAACACACCTCCAGGCTGTGTAAGGGCTATTTGACCAAGAAGGAGAGTGATGGAGTGCTGCGCCAGATGACCTGGCCTCCACGGTCACCGGACCTGAACCCAATCGAGATGGTTTGGGGTGAGCTGGACCACAGAGTGAAGGCAAAGGGGCCAACAGGTGCTAAGCATCTCTGGGAACTCCTTCAAGACTGTTTGAAAACCATTTCAGGTGACTACGTCTTGAAGCTCATCAAGAGAATGCCAAGAGTGTGCAAAGCAGTAATCAGAGAAAAGGGTGGCTATTTTGAAGAAACTAGAATATAAGACATGTTTTCAGTTATTTCACACTTTTTTGTTAAGTACATAATTCCATGTGTTCATTCATAGTTTTGATGCCTTCAGTGAGAATCTACAATGTAAAAAGTCATGAAAATAAAGGAAACGCATTGAAGGAGAAGGTGTGTCCAAACTTTTGGCCTGTGCTGTATATGGTGGTAGTGCATTATCTACAGTATAGCAACATATTCTGTATCTACTCGTACAGACATTTCTTATGTAGATCTATCTGAAGGCTGTTAAGCTAGATGCTTTTTCCCCACCCCAAAAATGTGTACCTACAGAAAACATTAATTAAAAGACATGTTTTGTAGGGGTTATACAACTTTAAAATTAAGCTTTAAATGTTTGCATTTCATCCAGTTCTGGAAAAATCCCTGCAACAACAGGTTGATCTATTTAAGACACAGCATCTAACACTGCCATCTCACTCTCCAGTCTTAGACACCTGTCTCACTCTCTTTCTCAACTCTTTCATAGACTCCGGTCTCATTATCCTGTCTCACTCTCCAGTCTTAGACGCCTGTCTCACTCTCTTTTCTCAAAACTTTCATAGACTCCGGTCTCATTATCCTGTCTTTGACTCCTGTCTCACTCTACGGTCTCAGATTCCTGTTTCACTGTCCTGTCTCAAGACACCTGTCTCACTTTCCTGTCTCAAGACTCCTGTCTCTCTCTCCTGTCTCACTCTCCAGTCTTACTCTTCAGTCTTAGGCTCCTGTCTCACTCTCCTTTATCAAGACTCCTGTCTCACCTTAAGGTTTCACTCCTGTCTCACTCTCCTGTCTCAGTCACAGGTCTCACATGGAGGTATTTCAAGCAGCACTGCATACAGATCCAGCACACAGAGCACATCTTACTGGGTATGTTCAGTTAAGACACTCACTGGCGCAAACTTACATTACACATATAACAGACAATGTGAAGTGGTTGGACCGCATTGTAGTTTATTAAAGTGGCACAGATCTTGACAATGGATGCACCCAACATACCTCCTGTCATCGTTTTGCTGATGACACCTATGAAGAGAAGAAAAAAGCAGAATATTATTATTATGGATATAATAATAATAATATTCTATAGGTGCTAAGCCATTGTCACTTGAAGGGATAAAACCAATTCCAAGCTTCTGGAGATGAAGAAGAACAATTCAAATGTTCAGGGGAGAAATCTGAGAGGTTTAGGCCCGGGAATTGTCAAGCAGCTTGCGATAGCAGATCATGACAATGCTTAGATGTCCATACAAAATGACACAGTAGATTAAAAAAACCTGATTCAGTAAAGAATGTACCTGCCAGTTAAACCCTCAGTAAACTCGTATCCCATCAGAAGAAAAGCCATGACGCCCCAGTCATGATGATGCTCTTCACCTGGGGCCACAGGACCTCTAGAGATCATGTATTTCAGGTCTTAGCAGCAAAACACTGAGTTGGGTAATTTGATGAATATTTCCTGTCTCTCCGGCCCCGCTACAATCATACTTTTCCAGTCCTATAAATGTAAGTTACCATCAGGCTTTGCGGCAGGCACAGCGTCGCAATCGAGCGACGCTGTGCCTGCCGCACCAACGCTGCTGTTGTGAAAAGGACAACGTTGAATATTGTCTTCGCAATACTTGGCTTATTATAAACACGTGCTGTAATACGACAGCAAGTCCGTTTTTTGCCACTTTCTTGTTTTAGAAACATGATACCAACCTCCATCTCAAATGAGGGCCAGGGTCGGATTTATTCTTTTGTTACATGTACATATTATAGACTTGTTTACTTGCTTCGACATGATACAGTACAACAATATTAAAATCACCATCTACACATGTAATCTACTTTCGTCATGTTCACAATTTCCTGACATAGTTTAGAATGTTATAATAATATCAATGCCAATGCATAATGTCATTAGGGAGGCCTATGTGAACGGGAAGAGGACATTGTTGGGGGACAAGTTGCGTTATTGTACATAATACTATTCTACACAGATCCCCTTTAAGAGACGAGACACACCTTTTTGCTTGCTTGATTGGGGGGGTTGTGTTTTAGACATTAGATCGACAACCATATATTAAATTAAGGTCCTTGAATATTATTACGAAGTCCTTGAAAATGCTTGAACTAAACTGTCCTTATGAACCCTGTATTACCTTCTATATTCCACTGTTGGCCTATATACAACCCATTTGGAAAATGGGTCGCTGTGTAAAATGTAAAGAAAAACATTTAAACACTATATTCAATAGAAAATAGCACAAAGACAACATATAAAATGTTGAAACTGAGACATTTTAATGTTTTTTGAAAAATATATGTCCACTTTGAATTTGATGCATTTGGGACAGAGGCAACAAAAGACAGAAAAAGTTGTGCTATGCTAAAAAACTAAACCTGGGGGAATATCACTCGAATAATTAGGTCAATTGGCAACAGGTCAGTAACATGATTGGGTATTAAAAATAATTCCAGAGAGGATGGGTAGGTCAGAAGTGAAGATGGGGAGGGGTTCACCACAACAATTTGAGGATAACGTTTTTCAACATAAGTGTTTAATGATCTACAGAACATAATATCATAAAAATATTCAGAGAATCCAGAGAAATCTCTGTATGCAAGGAACAAGGCCAAAAAAGCAATACTGGATGGTGGTGGTCTTTGGGCCATCAGGCGGCACAGTTTGTTATCAGTGCACAGTTCAAAAGGTAGCATCCGTGATGGTATGGGGGTGCATTAGTACACATGGCATGGTGAACAATATATACAAGTTTAGGGGCAACTTATGCGGCCATCCAGACGACATCTTTTTCAGGGAAGGCTTTGCTTATTTCAATATGACAATGTAGACCCTGAAATTCTACATCAGCACCTGAAATTCTACATCAAGCAAGAATGGGAAAACATTTCACTCTCAAAACTACAACAACTGGTCTCCTCAGTTCCAAAACGCTTACAGAGTATTGTAAAAAGAAGAGGTGATGCAACACAGTGGTAAGCATGCTCCTGTCCCAACTTTTTTGAAAGGTGTTGCTTGCTTCAAATTCAAAACGGGTATGTATTTTCCCAAAAAAATTACATTTCTCAGTTTCAACATTTTATTTTTCATTTTATACAACTGTTTTTGGAAACAGGGTTGTAATACTAAATAGTGCTGCCTATATACATACACAGTACAAAATATCCAATAGGGGGCTCCTACAGCCAATTTGGGGGTCGTTGATGTGAAAAAGTGAGACATCAACCAGAGGTGTTAGGGCTAGCCAGACAACTGGGAAGGAGATCCTGAGGGATGGATTCTGGGAGAGTTAGGGTTCTATAAGTAGAACAGTTTAACAGCCAGGTGGGGAATTCTGAAACCAACTGTCAGAGCAACCCTGTCGTCTAAAGCAGAAGGATTGATCTAGAGGGTTCGACCGGAATGGGAGGCGGGGTAACACGTGGGAGGCGGGGTAACACGAGGGTTCGACCGGAACATGAAGCTTTCTCAAAGCTGCCGGAGGCAGCAGCCTATATTTCTCTCACACATTCTCCATTTTTGCAGGCGTCAAATGTCATTTTTAGACACGCTGGATGGGACGTTAGACCAGGCCCCGTCGAGCCACAGGCGTGACTTATCAATGTGTCGTGGAGAGTTGATGAGATGGAGGAAGGAAGACGGTGGAGACTGCAAGCTGGAAAGAGCCGACACAGAGCATCGCTATATTGTTTATTTGCTGCCCCTTGAACAGGTAGAAAAGGTCATTCCACACATGAGCTGTATCGAACTATTAGGCCACCCAAATCATCAGAATACCTTGTACCTCATTCTTCATTGTAAATGGTTATGACATTAAAATCAACTAACAGAGAATAAGAGCAAACTTTGCTGTAGAAACAGTGTTTCATTTCCTTTTCATCAGTAAAAAATGTGTAGGGCAGGCTATCAACTGACAAAGCTAATTGAAGGTATATCAAGGACACATTATTAACAGCCAACTTATGATGCAATCTACAAAATAATACTGAAACATAATGCTGCCTCGAAAACAAAGACATCTGAAGAAATTTCACCAACAAAATTTAACAAAAGCTTATTGGTTGACCTTTTCCAGTTTGTCAGACACAAATGGTGTGGCTATTAGCCCCGAAAGTCCAAATAAAAAATTTAAATTAAAAAAAAAACTCGCTCAGATATTCTTAGAATTGTCGATGGAAATGTGACATTTAGGGCAAAACCATGTGGAGATTAAAAAAAAGTCTGCCTATCTAAACCATGAAATGATGGTACTCGGGGCGGATCTGCCTGACACCTGTCCTCCACAGGCAGATAACTACTCCCCGAAGGGGGACTCTAACCGGGGGACAGTCCAGCCTCATGAAGGGAGGTTAGTACTGGTGATAACGAAGTCAGAGCATCTTTCTGTCCCGGACGTGGTGGCGTGCTAAAGGGAGGACTCTGCGGGCGCACTTTTGGATGTGAGAAAGGGATTGACTAAAGGAGCTCCGGCAGGCTGGTGCCGATCGTTCCAGGCAGGACAGACCATCACCTGCGTGTGGTTAACAAATTAGAATGTGGCATATTTAACAGTTTTAGTCTGTATAATGACAGAGATTAGATAGATTAGATAGATAGATAGATAGATAGATAGATAGATAGATAGGTCTAATTCCACTAATGTTTGCAAAGGAACCCCTGAAGGTCAGTGCTGTCATTGCTACAAAGCATTTACAGTGGAGCCTGTGAAATCCACATGACGTGTGTAATTTACGATACGGACTGGATGCCTGGAGGACACAGGGTGACGGGGACACAGTATCAATTCCACTTAGCGGAGCAGGGTCGGGGGTGGGCCCCTAGAGGTCCTTCTACACCGGGACTGTAGCTCTCAGATCAATCTGCTGACAATGACACTGACACACACACACACACACACACACACCTAGGCAGAGCGGAGAGGTCGAGGGTCAACCAGCAGTCATAAGTAGTTTCGGTCTCAGCCTCCAGTTTCCAGGGACGACAAGGACAAGGACAGACCACTAGGGAATGGGAATCATATTCACTAGCTGTCGTTGCGAATACCAATGGAATCACACTGGAGCCCGAAATACCATCTTGAATTCTCCAAACCACTCGGGCCCCTGAAACCATGCAACTCCCCTAGACAGCCCCAGCTTCCTCTCTCCCTATCCCCTCTGCACTATTCACCAGTCTGGCAGCCAGTCAGATCAAATCCATGTAACGCTATCGCAGGTAGCTAGCCTTCCCAGGCAGCCTCCAGTGCTGAAAATAGCTGCTTACTAAATGCCTCAGAGGCAGGTGCTTTAATGAGGTTTTCCAAACTGCTGGACACACACCTTCGGTGCAGATGAATAAATATTTGCTATGATGTCGGGGCGGACGAAATGTCTGGAGGAAAACATAGGGTTGCGTTACTGTCCGATGCCCATTTTACTTCACTCTCTACAATCGACTGTAAATAGTAACAATCGAGGAGGCACCTGGAACTTCAACCAACGCCAACACAGAAACTGTTACGGGCGCATTGTTCTCTTGGCCCAGAGGCTCAGCCTGCAGGCCAGTACTGAACATTCAGACGAGAGAGACCAGATCCTCGGCTCTGCCCAGAAGCGCGTCTCTCCTCCCCGCTCCCCAGCCATTCTCTCCGCGCCACTACCCCCGTAGCTCCACAACAGATGACTATCGCCGTCCTTCCCTGCCTGCCACCGTCAAGGCCAGGACTGGCGCTCCTCTATCTCCAGGTGAGGAGGGAGGGATGGGGAGGCGAAGTAGGGGGGGTAGTTGAATTTCATACCCCACGGCTCCTGGATTAACCAGGTCTGGAGGTAATGTTGATGGACAGGCCAGCTAGCCAGGAGTGGGGCGGGGGAGGTTGCGGCGGGTTGTTGGGGGTGGGGGGGTTGGATTTAACATCAGGATTTAACATAGACTGCTGCATGAGCCGAGGCTACAACACAAACCTACGGCCGTTAAACCCAGTGACACCTGTAACAGCTGAGGCGGATCCAAATGAAATCCGTAGATGTGAGAGCTGTCGTCTTTCCTAGACTTCGGGCACGGAGCTGCAAACCAACCGGCATTCATTTCACTCGACGCCACCTAGAACCGAATAAACAACCCGGAAACAACCTAGAACCACCCAGAACCACCTGGAGCAACGTGGAACAGAGCGCCGCCGTCGTGGGGTCGCGGTTTGACGGACAGCGGCACGGACACACCCCTTTGTGCTGCGCTTGCACGCAGATCACAGAGCAGCTGACGGTTCGGTCGCATCCTGGAATTCACTTCCCTTCACAGCAAATTGAACTCACACTTCACCTCACCTGGCAGCACACGGCAGTGGACGTGAAGGTTCTTAAACCTCCCCAGACTACTGAGTGCTAACAGACTAGTGACACTTGCTTGCATTTTTACCTCGTCTTACGACGGCTTAAATTGAATCAAATTATTTTTTATTTAGGGACAGTGGAATCGCTGTATGAAGCGCATTTCTGCCAACTGAGGTACCCTACGTAGATGGTGAGGGTGAAGCCCACCTTTCCCCAACAGCAAATGGTAGCAACAAATATGTGCTAAAACATTTAATACAAACTGCTGAGGTGGATAGGTGAGGACTTGTATATAGCAGTAAGGAATTTAGGGCAACACTGCCAAGTGTTTAGAGAATCCGATCAGCAACCAAAAGATGGTTAGATACAATCCCGGATTCGGCAAGGAAAAATCTCTCTCTTTCTCTTTCCCTCAGCTAACCGATCAATCGTAATCGCTCCCAGGTCGTTGATAAAAATGAGAATGTGTTCTTAGTCCAACTTACCTGGAAATGTATGGGTAAAAATGTTTTGGTGGCCATGATGGGAATAGGGTCTGGGTTGGGTTCAACACCGGGTTTAACACCACTAACTGACCATCACAACGGAGAGACGTCTCCCTGCAAAAGACAATGTCACCTTCCCTGCTCTGGGCCCTTCAATCAAGTGTAGAGGGAACAGCGCCCCCTGATGGCCTACCAACACCACTTCCAGCAGCATCTGGTCTCCCAAACCGGGACCAACCCTGCTCAGCTGGATGTGCGAGCAGTCAGTCCAAACGGGGTAAAAGTCATTACTGCGTTGCCTTCTGAGTGTTTAATGAAGATAGGGAATTTGCATTAAAATATTAAGTGAGAGGTGGGCAAAGGACGCTTTGGAGTTTATTGAGAGTATTTAACTGCTGAAAGATTAGCAGCCATTGACAATCACGTCGAAAGCCCAACGAAGCAAGGATTTTACAAAAATGACTTCAGCCGTAAGCGCCATACATAACAGATAATGTCCTGAGAGACTCAACAATATCTTCAATGCCAAAAACACTTGGAGCTAAATGTTCCAACACAGCAGATGTGATTTATGTTGTTTGGCAGTTGGAGGCTGCTTTATGTCATGATGCTGTGTCTAATAACGAAAAGGTTCTGCTGAACTTTAAGTAATTAATAAAGTGTGATTAATATGCTAAGGTTGCGGCGTCTTATTGTTTAGCTCTTGACAGACTATTACAGCAACAAAGCAATAATCCCTATCACCTTCCTTCCAATTACATTAACAGATTATTCCTCAGCTCTTTATGGAGCCAGACCAAGCACTTCAAGAAATCCTTTAAGACTGGGGCAAGGAATTTTTCCTAATGTTTCTTTTGAAGTAAGACATTGTACCTCACTGTGAGACATTGTACCTCACTGTGAGACATTATACCTCACTGTGAGACATTGTACCTCACTGTGAGACATTGTGAGACTTTTTACCTCACTGTGCTACCTCACTGTGAGTGTTTTAGGAAACAGCCTATATGATACGGATTCCATCCGTAACACATTACTGCCTGTCACGTTTAGTTCTCGTTGGACAACACAGAAGAATCGAAACTCCTATCTGCTTACCTGACCTGAAGGTAAGAACACCACCCACCCCCAACAAGGTCCAGGAAGTCAATTTGAAGGCGAATTCACCTGCATAGTTTCTTTTAACCAAAGCAACGGGAGTGGAACTGATGTCATGGAAAAAGACAGAAGTCGTCACGCGTAGCGTACAGTGCGCAAAAGCGGCTCTGAATGTGAGAGGTTCAGAGGAAAAACGCAGTAAGACAGCGCCGTTACACAGTGTACAAACTCATTTGCGTGGTTTTTAGACAGTCCTTGTTTTGAAACATAACACAAGTACTGAACCAAAAATAGAAACATTTCTGTTACGGTGGACACAGCAGGAGAACATTATTCAAGGCATTGAACATTTCTATCAAATGCACATATCGGATCTTCCTCAGCTCCGAAGGAGATGAAGTTCCATAATTCTACTTTCTCCGGGTTAAAACTCCGGAAATGCTGAATAAACAAACCCACCGGTACAATCAATACTTGGTGCTCTATTCCACAGCACATCAATCACACATCAATTTGACAAGCTGTTGCACACACGCCTCACAGACCCAGACCGGCTCTCCCACGCAGCGCACACACAAAGCCTTGTCCAACCAAGCCGCCCCGGAGCTGGTACCTTTGCGCTCCGAGCGTTTCTTGCGCCTCCTCTTGAACCTCCTCCGGATCAAGCAGTAATAGGCCCCCAGTGTCTGGGAGCCATCCAGAAACAGAGCCATTCAGTCGCGCTCAGGCAGGCCTTTAGCCCCTAAAGCCACCCCGTTGACCCAGAAGGCTGGTCTGGAGGTTCTGACGCCGGCTGTTGTGTAGCCCCAGGAGCTTCTTAACGTGCAAGGTCTAGTGTAGTTCGCACTTCCAGTTCCTTCTTCTCCCCTTTGAAAGCCGGTGCTACCCGACAGTCCTGGATTATCTAGTGGTGTGGTCTGAATGCACAGCACTCTGTCGCTCCTCCCTCACACGGTTTCTCTCCCTGCTAAGTACTGTTCAGGCACCAAGCACAGACCCTTTCTCCTTCCCCTCACATTCAACTTTGGGAGCAGCAGAAGGGGAGGGGGGATAAGTGGAGGAGCGGTCGGTCTGTTTCAGAGGAGAAGGAGGTGCTGTCTGGCACGGTGATTCAGCATGGTAAATAGCTGTCAAATGAATGGCGCAAAAATATCACTCGTGTTCTCTCTATCCTCGTTCCTCTCCTGTTTTTCGCTCACACCCTCCGATGTGACATGAGCTTTGCCAGGGGGTACGTTTATATGAATGCTAGAAAAGGGACGTCACTCCAGTGGCAGCCAATCTCACTGTCTTTTCTGAGACCCTCACACACACACACACAACACACACACCTACACCTTATCACCGCTGTCCGATCCTGGTCGTGAACCAACCCCAAACCCGTGCCCTTTCACACGAATAAAATGCATTTATTGAACCTCTTGAGCCTCTATACTGAACAGGTGGACCCCAGGCTGGTTCTTCACCCAGAGCTGCGGAAAATGGTCTTATTGTAAAATGCGTTCTCACTCTGCCAACGAGAGGGGTTTGAACAATGCAAGTTCTGTGGGAGTTGGGTTTGGTAACTGCACCAGTAAAGTACAATATTCATTCGGACCTTTGAATGCTAGGAAATAGCATTGTGACCGGAAACATAATTATTTCCGCACCCCCTGGGCTTTGATGTGAGCGCCCGCTCGACCTGCTGCGATGTCACCGTCACCCCGGTCCAATCCATTCCAGCATTCCAAGCAGGCGGAAACGAATTTCCCCAAATGCACTTCACGGACCCACTGCCGGCTCCGGGAGAGCGTTTCCCTGTGTCAGCGTTCCAGGCCTCGGCTGTGCCAGTCCCCCAGGCAGACCTCACTAATCCTGGGGGTAATTATTGTCCCGACATGCACCAGCGACCGTACCAGCCACACACCATTTAACGGACGCCGACCCAGTATCTACTTCTTCCCGTAACGGCTAATGGGGCGCCTAATAAAACCCACAGAGATGGATAGAGGACTCGCCTCGGCTGGAGCTCCATTTCGGTATGGACATCACCATCGGCGGACATGTGCTATTTTGCAGGACAGACTGTGGAGGCGAGGCGGCACATGACAATGATTTGGAGTGTTCTTGTATTGTATCCACGCTGCCTTTTGCTGGTTCCCTGAGACATTAACAGGTTGGTGGGTCAGATGTCGTCATGTTATTATGAACTGGGCTAAATATGTAAATGAGAATGCTTCGGACATTCCACATGTATTTTGTTCTAGGACTGACATCATGACGTCCGGCTGTGTCCGTCGACATGAGAGAAATGTCCCACGGCAGGGGACTTTTACAAATGTTGACAAAAAGTATAATGGTTTAACTACTAAGTACTATGATTCAGGCATCGGAAACAGTTCTTATACTCTTCTGCCTCATAAAGAGACGATGTTTAACTGTAATTTTGTGAAGCCTCGGTTAATAAACACAAAAATGCCTACAAAATCTATATAAAAAAAACATGTTATTTCATAAGGACAAGCGGTTAAAATAAAATATGCCTAGTGCATTGTGGGTCTGGTGAAAACATAAAAAGCCTAATTCACTAGATTAGAAAGCCCTTTCTGCCCTCCAGTGATGTTCAACGCAACACAGATATTCTGGACCCAAAATATGACTGATAGAAATAATAAAGTTTCAGGAACCGAAACAGCCCTTTTCTTTTTTCTATCCAGGCAGTTCTCCTAGGGTTTCTGGTTTGAAAGTGGAACAGTCTCACATGAAAAATTGTTTCTCAAGCCTATACTGCCCCCGGGTGGAAAGTCTTGGTGTGGTGGATCACTTCAACATGAAGACATCGGCACATCTCCAAGGTACGGTATTATTGTCTGACATGCAAAGCCATTACATTTATGTCAAATACACATTTATATTTAAAACAAAAACATCAAATATTTTGTTCACCCAGAATGGACTTTTTCAACAGGAAAAATAAAAGAGAAAGAAAAACATAGGTCATCTACCTTTATAATTGCTGTAGGTTCTGAGGGGACTCCGTGGATCCAGTGATCTGAAACAATAAACAGCAGTATGTAAACCTCCTGCCAAGTCTTGGCTATTGTCCATTCTGTCTGTGGTAACATTGGACAGTGCGACACATCATGCAGTAATAGCATCGAATATCCACTAGATGGAACTCTTGCAACGCTTGCATTTGAACAAAAAAAGCTTTTTCTGTTGACTGGTAGAACACATCGCAGTGCGGTGGTGTGATTGCTGGAAGCCACAAGGGGGTATTCATTAATCACGCTTCTTGGTCAGCTAGATGCATGAGATGAGTCACACCAGTAATGGTGTCTGCAGACAATATAACCCTACAAGTGTTCCAATTGTCTAGAACCGTCAGATTCTAATTGTCCACAGCAGTGGAATATTAGGACAGCGGTTTAACGGCGACTGTGCCAAAATCAAATACAGACAAGATCTAATTAAAAAGTGTGAAAACATAAGCTGTCGTGATGGAACAGAGAGATGTACTGTAGCTTTCACCATTACGCTACAGAGCTGTCCGAGGCAACTATTTAGAGTCAGGTGTCAGGTGGCCAGGTTAAATGTGATTGGAAACAGGGACACAGATCTGTTAGTTGCTCATCCGCCCGAAGGCTGCTCTGAGAAACACCTCATGAGGACAGGTACATCCCACTTGTTACACACTCACCACTGTATCTGGCTGTTACACTGTAGCCTGCTAAGGGCAGTAAATAGTGTGGGGTGTGGAGGGTAACAGAAATGGCTGACGTCGAGGGGTGCGACGGCATGACCATATGGATCGCTTGTTTGTCTCAGTGCCACAGGGTCCAGCTATCTAACAGTGGAGCCGTCGACTCTGACCTCAGCCTTCAAATAAGGACAAAACGAACTGAGAAGACGACGTCGAATATCCCCTTTCATCGATTTTCAACTGGCGAAACTCAAAAGTCAAAGTGAAAACGTCCAGTTCGGAGGCAGAGGAATTTCACTTTAAAGGGGCCACATGAGATTATTATGGTACTACTACATAAATACAAGCACAAATGACCAGACGACATCTGCAGTTAATGCTTTAAGTTAATGTTTCAAGTGCCTGAGATATTCCCATATAAACATCCTCCCCCGTTCGTATATCAGTGTGCACTGATGTGATATCTCCTCATAACCACATTACAGAGTCACAATACTAACCCCCCACGCCACCCTGGACTAACTAATACTATCCCCCCACGCCACCCTGGACTAACTAATACTATCCCCCCACGCCACCCTGGACTAACTAATACTATCCCCCCACGCCACCCTGGACTAACTAATACTATCCCCCCACGCCACCCTAGACTAACTAATACTATCCCCCCACACCACCCTGGACTAACCAATACTATCCCCCCACACCACCCTGGACTAACTAATACTATCCCCCCACACCACCCTGGACTAACTAATACTATCCCCCCACGCCACCCTGGACTAACTAATACTATCCCCCCACCCTAAACCACCCTGGACTAACTAATACTATCCCCCACCCTAAACCACCCTGGACTAACTAATACTATCCCCCCACGCCACCCTGGACTAACGAATACTATCCCCCCATGCCACCCTGGACTAACTAATACTATCCCCCCACGCCACCCTGGACTAACTAATACTATCCCCCCACACCACCCTGGACTAACTAATACTATCCCCCCACACAACCTTGGACTAACTAATACTATCCCCCCACGCCACCCTTGACTAACTAATACTATCCCCCCACGCCACCCTGGACTAACTAATACTATCCCCCCACACCACCCTGGACTAACTAATACTATCCCCCCACGCCACCCTGGACTAACTAATACTATCCCCCCACACAACCTTGGACTAACTAATACTATCCCCCCACCCTAAACCACCCTGGACTAACTAATACTATCCCCCCACACCACCCTGGACTAACTAATACTATCCCCCACCCTAAACCACCCTGGACTAACTGATACTATCCCCCCACCCTAAACCACCCTGGACTAACTAATACTATCCCCCCACCCTAAACCACCTGGACTAACTAATACTATCCCCCCACCCTAAACCACCCTGGACTAACTAATACTATCCCCCCACCCTAAACCACCCTGGACTAACTAATACTATCCCCCCACACCACCCTGGACTAACTAATACTATCCCCCCACCCTAAACCACCCTGGACTAACTAATACTATCCCCCCACACCACCCTGGACTAACTAATACTATCCCCCCACCCTAAACCACCCTGGACTAACTAATACTATCCCCCCACCCTAAACCACCCTGGACTAACTAATACTATCCCCTCACCCTAAACCACCCTGGACTAACTAATACTATCCCCCCACACCACCCTGGACTAACTGATACTATCCCCCCACCCTAAACCACCCTGGACTAACTGATACTATCCCCCCACCCTAAACCACCCTGGACTAACTGATACTATCCCCCCACCCTAAACCACCCTGGACTAACTGATACTATCCCCCCACCCTAAACCACCCTGGACTAACTAATACTATCCCCCCACCCTAAACCACCCTGGACTAACTGATACTATCCCCCCACCCTAAACCACCCTGGACTAACTAATACTATCCCCCCACCCTAAACCACCCTGGACTAACTAATACTACCCCCCCACCCTAAACCACCCTGGACTAACTAATACTACCCCCCCACCCTAAACCACCCTGGACTAACTGATACTATCCCCCCACCCTAAACCACCCTGGACTAACTGATACTATCCCCCCACCCTAAACCACCCTGGACTAACTGATACTATCCCCCCACACCACCCTGGACTAACTAATACTATCCCCTCACCCTAAACCACCCTGGACTAACTGATACTATCCCCCACCCTAAACCACCCTGGACTAACTAATACTATCCCCCCACCCTAAACCACCCTGGACTAACTAATACTATCCCCCCACCCTAAACCACCCTGGACTAACTAATACTACCCCCCACCTTAAACCACCCTGGACTAACTAATACTATCCCCCCACCCTAAACCACCCTGGACTAACTAATACTATCCCCTCACCCTAAACCACCCTGGACTAACTAATACTATCCCCCACCCTAAACCACCCTGGACTAACTAATACTATCCCCCCACCCCACACCACCCTGGACTAACTAATACTATCCCCCCACACCACCCTGGACTAACTGATACTACCCCCCCACCCTAAACCACCCTGGACTAACTGATACTATCCCCCACCCTAAACCACCCTGGACTAACTGATACTATCCCCCCACACCACCCTGGACAAACTGATACTATCCCCCCACACCACCCTGGACTAACTAATACTATCCCCCCACACCACCCTGGACTAACTGATACTACCCCCCCACCCTAAACCACCCTGGACTAACTGATACTATCCCCCCACACCACCCTGGACTAACTAATACTATCCCCCCACACCACCCTGGACTAACTAATACTATCCCCCCACGCCACCCTGGACTAACTGATACTACCCCCCCACCCTAAACCACCCTGGACTAACTGATACTATCCCCCACCCTAAACCACCCTGGACTAACTGATACTATCCCCCCACACCACCCTGGACTAACTGATACTATCCCCCCACACCACCCTGGACTAACTGATACTACCCCCCACCTTAAGGCAGGATTCTACACGGTGTCCCTTTAAACATAACGAGGGACTCGACATCCGTGTCTAATTAACCAACGCCTGTGCGCCCGCGGTGTTTGAGCGTGGGCATCTTATTCACAACAGCGGAGTTGAATTCAAGGCCACAGATAAATGTATCAACGCAATGTGCTTCCTTTGAAAGGTCCAGACTTCCTCCCTGGACAGCTGGGGACACCCAGGCAACCCCTGTACAGTTCTGTACGCTCCTGTCCAGCATCGCAGATGAAGTATAAGGAGTGTAAGGCTTTGTACCCTGGCTCCGACATCTAAACAGTACGCAAATCTGACCTTTTGCCTATTATAACGTTCTTTATCTAAGCAGTTATATCTGTTTGCCACAATTCATCATATTGCAGGTGAGAGTTTCAGGTAATATCTCAGAACATGTATTCATAACAATACTACAGATATTAGTTCATGCATTGCACAGATAGTCATCTACAGATGGGTAATGACAAAGAAAAGACACTATATTACATAAAACAATGTTATAAACGTATAAATACAGTGAAAAAGTACACCCCCTGGAGCGTTGCCTTTTTTATTTTTATATTTGGTCACATGGACAGCTAAATTCAAATAACATTAGTATAAAGTGTAATGCAATTTACTTTTGGAGAAAAAGTTAGTACCCCCCTCAACGGTGTTACTATCTACAGAGCATCTATTCATGGAGGCCGGGACTGTCAAAATGAAGTGTTACTTCCCCTCTTTCTCCCCGATCCTATCTGCATGCAGGCCCCACCAATACATCCACCATTAATGACTTTAATTAGTTACTGCTGTCAGCTGCATCATTTTGCTCTCCCCGCACATCATCGCGTCGGGCTCATAAAACACCTGTCTTCCAAATGGCCTCCTATTCCCTACCTAGTGCCCTAGCCCTTCCCCTTCGGTGCCTAAACACTGTGCACCGGGAGGGGAGTAGGGTGCTGTTGGGACCGCAGACCAGCTGGCTCGGGGTCTGTGGGACAGGTCACCCAGACACAACCACAGCAGATGTGCTGAAAGTAATTTGGTACACCAGTGATTCCATTTGGTTGTTTGATGGAGCATATTGGTTGGAGTCGTTTCCCACGGCGTGGAGCGAGAGCGAGAGACATGGACTGTGGACTAGGGTTTTGATAGCCCAGTGTGTTATATTGGAGTTCTGGCACAGTTTACACAGTCTATAGTCATGCTGTTATTGTATGTAGCTTTTACGTGCCTCTATTTTTGTCCAGGCACCTATTAAACCAGAATAAACGTTTACCTTGAATACACTACAAATGTGGACTGCCTCTTGCGACCAGAGGATGATCAAACTAAGATACGGCATCAGTAGCTACTGCACTTGCTCTGTCTAAAAAGACCGCAGGTCTCCTCACAGAGCCGCGCGGAGGAATCAAACATTCCAGCAGCCTGCTGTTGAAAAGAAGCACAGACTGTCTCTTCCCGGAATGGGCCTCTCATGAATGGCACACAGACCTGTCACTGTTCCCCATTTGACACCAATGAATAAAAGCTACTGAGGAGAGGAGTAAGGACATATTGGCAGGGTTAGCAGAATGTTGCAGCGGGCCCATGTTAACACACTGTCAAACTGCATTGTGTGAAGAGTTCACAGATTCTTCTGCCTCTTTTCTTCCTGAGGGCAGTTCATTATGTCCCCCGTCTGTTCAGACCTCATGGCCTGTACGAGCCCGGGCCTCGCACTCCAGTGCACTTGGCGAAACGCATCCAGTTCTACGCTCCTCGAAAGAGCAGGCGGAGCCTATCGCCACATCGACGCAAGTCATGTGTGCAGAACAAAACAACCCCCAGTTGGTGACTCAACATGGAGGAATAAGACAATGGCAGCGGCGATAGATGGCGGGTAGGGTGAAGTGGTAAGATAAGCAGTGATGGTGTCTTCGTGTAGGTGCTACTAAGGGCCATTTTAAACAAGCGCATAAGGCCATGTGTTGTGAAAGCAGATCTATTTATTTTTTACAGACAAAGTGAGTTCTATGTCACACAAAGTTATAATGTAGGACACCCCCCCCCCCCCACACACACACACACACACACATACAGTTTCCATTGATGGAGAGGAATTACTATATGGTTTATGATATTGACAAGCTAGCACACACCAGTGAGTGGCTGTTCTCAGTAGAAACGGATTCCCTTGTGAATATCGACCCTTTCACTTCTCTGAACAGTGCAACAAATTACTGATTACTATGGATTTTCTTTATGCACATGTCTAAAATGACTATTCATTAATACATCACTGGTAGCATATCCTTTAAATGATGGTGGGAACAGCGTACCGGCGGAGATATAAAGCTGCAGAGTGCATGGTATTCTTAAATACAGCATTCTGCAACAGCAAACCTTCTAAACACCGATCCCCATTGATATTACATGACAATGTGTCTGGTAGAATCAGCACTGACCAATAGCGAAGCACATAACATACAGACAGAAAAGGTGCTTCCCCAGCTGCTCTTATGCGTACTGTGTTTATGTTCCTATGCCTGCAATCCCTTCATGCAAAGGCTTTCGTTCAATGTACCTGATTTTGTAACGTTTTTAGTTTCGCCTGGAATGTATGTCTTGCTACAAGTGTCAAACTGCAGGAAGGTTGGCCGTCGCCACGAAAAAGAAAAAACGGAACATTTTTTAAGGTTATCCGTCATAGCAGAAGGAGAAACTCCTGCAGCGCAGCGCATTTTATCATCTCATTGGTGCTCGGATCCGCATGTTCTCATGGGGGTGGGGTCCACTGAGGCAGATGGTGGTGGTGGGGGGGTGGGGGTTCTGCTTCCGCTGCCTTTAATCTGTTTTCTAAAATCATTTCCAAGGAAGGAGATTAAGATTTAAATTTATTTAGGTTTATATTTACTGGATCTACTGTACAAAGGATGGATGATGAACACCTGCCGTGGGGGTTTTCAGAGGGAAAATAATCCACACAGAAATAAATAATCTGCACCCCCCCCCCCCCCCCAGAGGAAATAAACCAGAGATTCAGGAGAGGGAGCTTGCAGCCCGGCACTTGAATGCCAAAATCTTAGTTGCTCGTTATGTAAGCGATTACATGGAAAACACAGTAAGCATCATTGCATACTACCTTTTTTGAATACCCTGTGGGAGACGAATGACGCGACAAATGGGAGGGTGTTGCCTTTGCATCCTTTTGATGTTTTAAATAAGTGTGTGCAATTATAAACATTTTATATTTGTTCAATTAAGTGCCCTTAAGAACAGAAATCATGTTAAAATCTATAAATAAAAGCCTTACTAATGCGCCAAACTTCAGTATTCATCAACCCTGTGCCAATTCCGTTAAGCCAATGTTTCTTAATCCTGGACCTCGGGACCCAAAGGGGTGCAGGTTTTTGTTTTCGCCCTGGCACTCACACACCTGTTTCAAATGTTGCCCTACCCCATACACACTTGTTTAACATAATCAACCTGTCATCAAGTCTTTAATTTGAATCAGGTGTGTGAGTGCTAGGGCCAAAACTAAAACGTGCACCCTTTGGGTCCCCAGGACCAGGATTAAGAAACACTGCTCTAAGCTTTCAATCCATTTAATTTCAAAATTATATCACAGTTTTTTTTATATACAGTTAGACTTTTCCAAAAGGAGAATTGATGTAAAAACCCAAGAAGACACATCTTGAGTCTTTTTAGAGAAGTGTAAAAAAAATTTACCTGTAAAATAACCTCTAGACAAAGTAGAAAACCTAGTAGAAGTAAAACCTACAATCAGCTCTTCTCTGTCCAGATAATCACATTCATTACGAACTAACTAGCAACACTCGGACACTTAGTCAGATAACACAGAGCCTCTGACCTTCAGACCTGAGCTCTTTCTTGAAACAAAATCACAAATTTCCAAGAGTCGCTTCGGAAACACTTTTACAGCCACACTGCATTCTGTCAGAACACATAACAAGCGTCTCCAATCCAGACAGACGGATTCTTGTACATTAGGAGACACGATACATGGAGTGACCTGCGAATCTGTGTAACTCTGTCTGCTCCAGGGACTCGTTCGCTCTGGAGGCTGTGAAGAGAACAGCTTTGAGAAATGAAACAAAGGTAATAATCCTGTCTGAGAAAATGAAGAGCAAGAACGTGAAATGAACTTAATGCTCTAAAAAGCTGAGGGGGGGTCTTTTAACATAGAGATACCAAGAAAAGGACTCTACACAGTCTAAAAGCCAAGTTAACCATTGCTGAACAAGCGTTATTCTTTGAACTTCATACAGACAAGAACTCGAGCTGATGCATGATGTTGTTGAAAGGGCAGCAGGCCGGACTTGAACCCATGCCACAGCAGTACATCTGAAGCAGCGGTTCAGACAAGTTGACAACTCTAAGCCACTGAATTTGGAAAAGTTTACTGAGTAGAATTAGAATTGTAATGTCTGACTTCAGAAGACAAAACTGTCAGCTCAGCTCCATGCCCAAATGTTGCACAAACTCACAATCCTCTTTCTGCTGTATGTCGACCGTGACCTTGAATCAGTAAACTTTGCTCGAAGTGGGATTAATTTTAACAAGCGTCGGGTAAAATTAGAAGCAAATGTTTGCTCAAAATCCCAGCTATCACTTCCCAGCATGCCCTATTGTGGGGTGGTTTTCAGAATTGTTTATTTGAACAACTGACTGTGTTTTGTACATTGGTAAGAAAAGACTATTCTGTACAAAGAAATTACATATTTTCTATACAAATCAAATCTGTAAATGTTCTTGTTTTACTTTTTGCAACCATTAAATATGATTTAGGCAGTCTCAGTGGTGTAACCTCCCTAGTCAAATAGCCATTCTCAATGCAGGTAGCTGCAGATGATGAAAGGAGTTTGCTGTTGGGCTCAATTCCAGTTACTTTGTAAGCCAGCCGTGAGGTATGTGTTAGACAACCCACGTACAACGGGCTTGTGAGATTGCTCTGTCTGTCTTCCCAGTATTCAAGTGAATGGTTTAGCGTGTCCAAACGTTGACTGGTACTGTATGTCTGCCATGATGGCCCGCACGTCTGGTTTAGCGTGTCCAAACGTTGACTGGTACTGTATGTCTGCCATGATGGCCCGCACGTCTGGTTTAGCGTGTCCAAACGTTGACTGGTACTGTATGTCTGCCATGATGGCCCGCACGTCTGGTTTAGCGTGTCCAAACGTTGACTGGTACTGTATGTCTGCCATGATGGCCCGCACGTCTGGTTTAGCGTGTCCAAACGTTGACTGGTACTGTATGTCTGCCATGATGGCCCGCACGTCTGGTTTAGCGTGTCCAAACGTTGACTGGTACTGTATGTCTGCCATGATGGCCCGCACGTCTGGTTTAGCGTGTCCAAACGTTGACTGGTACTGTATGTCTGCCATGATGGCCCGCACGTCTGGTTTAGCGTGTCCAAACGTTGACTGGTACTGTATGTCTGCCATGACTACACCGTTTTTCGCCCACAGACACACTCAGGCAACGCACACACCAACAGACAAAAACACACACACACATACACACAGTTCACACCCCAGGCAGGGTTGACCATGATCGATAGAGCACGCAGTGTGACGCAGTGTGACGCAGTGTGACGCAGTGTGACGCAGTGTGACGCAGTGGCTCACAGCCTTTGGAAACTCTCTTGGTCGGACGTCCATCTGACAGTCTAGTCCACACGGCCCCCCGCAGACATTCGCCAGCGAAGACTCCAGACAGACACACAGGTTTCCCCCAGGTCTGGTGTCTGACACTGTGACAGGGAGGGAGCGGGGGGAGGGAGCGGGGGGAGACATAGAACAGTTGTCCCCTCCGGTGGTTAAGTGATGTCAATCTCAGACTGAAAGGCGAGCGAGACTCCGCGTGGTTTCCATCAGCACGGCCGTGTCTCGCCCCCCCACTGAACAAATAAACGCTGACCGATAACGGTGAGGAAAACTGACAGCTATGCTTGGGTTGGGCTGACTTCCTTTCTGCTTGTTTACTTGGGAGCGGGGCTTTGTGTTTGAATATGGGGACGGCTGGACAAAGGTCAACAGGCCGGATTCATGCCCGCTCCGATTCCCCGGGCGTGTTCGGGGCAGCGCCATAGACTGCTGGATCACTCTGGGCCAATTTCAGAGGCCATTAAGCACGGCAGTTAAGCTGTTGAGGTGTAACACACTCATCACTGTTCTCACCAGGAAGGGAGAAAACGTACAGTCAAGCAAAACCTGGCTTGGAAGGATGCAGACTCAGTGGAAGACTGCCGGTACTCCTTTACAGAGCACAGGGTGACGGTGACGGATGCGACTGCACTGTTCTAGAAATAGCCGATATGTGTTGGGTGCTGTGGCTGCTCACTATGTTCAGAAGGGTGACACCCCATCTGACATCACCCAGCACACCCCATCTGACATCACACAGTACACCACATCTGACATCACACAGTACACCCCATCTGACATCACACAGTACACCACATCTGACATCACACAGTACACCACATCTGACATCACACAGTACACCACATCTGACATCACACAGTACACCACATCTGACATCACACAGTACACCACATCTGACATCACACAGTACACCCCATCTGACATCACACAGTACACCACATCTGACATCACACAGTACACCACATCTGACATCACACAGTACACCCCATCTGACATCACACAGTACACCACATCTGACATCACGGGAAAACCTTCCCTTCCTCCCCGCCGGGCCGCCATCCGACCAAAAGGGCAAAAGGGTGAGGCACAATGACTCAGCGCCTTCCAGGCCGGGACCGGGAGGAAAGCGTTGACTGGCGTTTGACTCAGCGAATACAGCCCCCAGACTCAGGGCACGAGGACTCGCTGTCCCGTCATGACTGAGGAGCAAACCAGCCGAGTCACATAGAGACCCTCGGCTTCCTGGTGAACCACGGGGAAACCAGACGATCGACAACCCGACGGGAGGATATCACAGACAATGCCTGGAGGTTTGCGGTCAGGGTGAAACACCCAGGCTATTCTTCCAGACGTGTGACACATCCAAACAACGGACTCAGCTTTGATGAGCCACAAACTCAACAGATTCAAAAGGAAATAGATTCAACTCATCGCAATAATATTTCATTCTCAGACTCAGACTTAGTCGGAAGCAGAGAACTATATCAGAACTCTGAGTCTTACAGAGGAGAAGCGGGAGGAAGATCTGGGTCAAGGATCACCAGTCAGTTTCTCTCTGTTATGCATGATCAGTACATCCCTGTAAAAAAAAAAAAAGCTAACACAGCAACGTTAAGTAAACCGCTTGAGCAGGCAGCTAAACTAGAGCCTCTGACCTATATGGGAACTGATAAGAGAACAGTTGCGCTGCTGGGTGCCTGGTAGTATCTGAAGCCCTGAAGCACATCGGACCAGAAATCACTTAGCTCAGTGTTTCAGTACAGATTGGTGCTCGGTAATGAAACAACTACGCCAGGCTCATATTCTAATAGATTTTCACAGCCGCATGTCTCTGCGTGGAGAACGAAGGGCAGAGCACGTCTGTAGATCAGGTCTAAAACAAGCCACGGTAACTTGCCAACATTTTCTAGAGATCCTGGTTAACATTTTAGTTATCACACTGACGCCCTTATACAGAGCGACTAATAGTAGTATGCTAATATATTTTGCCGTAGTCCCCCATGGGAATTGAATCCAGGAACTGTGGCAACGTAAGCTCCATGCTCTACCAACTGAGCAATACGGGACTATCCCTGAAATCAGGAGTGAACTTGAAGGGATCTGGGGGAAATTACCAGAATATTGCCACCTTAGACCTGACATGCCATCAGAGGTCTGGAACAGACGCTGGAAAATCCAGAGCAATAATTAAAGACCTCCTCCGTATAACATTGTATTTTAATTTTATATGTCCTATTAATATTTATGCATTTCATTCACGTTGTGTTTTACAATGATGATTTGGACACCAGGATGCTTTATTCATTGCTTTTAGCGACGAATGGGAACGCTACTAAATATACTGAAGTCCTATAGCACAGAGACGGTCACACAGTCAGCAGACCCATTGTCTTCAACATGACGCCCATCACCAGTGCAGCAAAGGCAAGTCAAAGCCCAGCTGGCAAAGGGTGACCATGTTCTACCATGTAGATCAGGAAGACCGATGGCAGACTAATTTGGCTGCTAATGTTTCAGACGTCGTTTCTAAAACTCAACCAGTTCCTCAGTGCAAGAGATGACTCCTGTAGAGACAAGACATTTAAATTATTAAACGCATGTCTTATTTTTTTATGTGTTGGGCTTGATCATTTTTTTGTTTTCAAATTAAGAAACAACATCTGTACTGTGATGAAACATTGATGAAGGCGGTTGAAACGTTGCTCGTTAGTTTTCAGGGCGTTGTGGCTTGGGCAGACTCATCCCGGGAGGAACCATTTTTATCATTCCTTTTTTCTTTTACATCCTTATAAATTAACTACGTTAAATTTGACTGTATTTTTTGGGTAACAAGCTGACAGATTTGGTCTGAAAAGCAGAGAGTGGTGGAGCAAGCTAGCCTACAATAACCAACATTTAAATCCTCAGTTTAAATTGTGAGTGAAAATCCAGTAATTCTGTAGACACTGAAAAAATCATCTAATGATTCATGGACAAATCTCTCCACATCGCAGTCACTAATTTATCAGTAATTTTTGGAGAAACAGAATAAATATAATTGGGCGTACAATTCTTATCAGTGCATCTGACAAACCACACACAGGGAAACACCATACGTTTTTGCCATAGCCTAGTTTCAGTCCAACTGGCCGTCGACTCTGGAATAACACAAAACTACACTCTCCGTCTCAGACAGGCCTGCAGAGCCGGATAATCTGCCCGCCACAGACTCAAAGGCTGTATTAATAGTAGCCCAACATAATTTATAATTCATCGATGCTGAATGGCTACTAAGTGCAGGGCCGGCCATAATGGAACAGTTCGGAACAACGGGCCATCAGTCTCCCTGTGTCAGAGGTTCCAGCTGGCCTGGCACATTACACTATATCTTCAAAGTCAGTGTGGCCGAGAAAGAGAAGGGAGAGAGGAAGAGGAGAGAGAAAAGGGAGAGAGGAAGAGGAGGGAGAGGGAAGGAAAAGAGCAACAATGATGGAGTAAGGTTGACAGAAGCATCTAGAAATGTTCATGGGAATACAGTATGGACCGGGCAGTCAACATCAACTTCAAAAAAAAAAAAGAGTTATGACCTTTCGAGAAAAGAAAGCTGGCAATGAGAGTCTGGTCTATGGTACATCAACCTGGGACAAACTATCGCCTTTTCTGTTGGCTTTGGTCTGGCAGCAAATTTAATTTCCAGGTTCCAAAATAAATATTTAAAATATTTAAAATAATTAAAATATTGTGGAAATGATGAATGATGTCATTTTGTATTTAAGATTATAAGCTTTGGGAGGAAAACTCATTAGAATATCTGCTTACAGAATTGTGTAGAAATATTCAAAATATCCAAAAGAATAACAGTACTAACTAATTTGCACAGAGCAAAGCTCAGACAATTCCCTCTAACTGTTAATATAAAGAAAAGTACACTTCAATTTTGTCAACATTTATAATTAAGCCTCAAAACATTCCTTCAATTGAAAAGACTTGAAATCCAAAAGCAGAACCCTGGAAATAGTTGCCCATGTCAGCTGTTATAAACATTTAGCAAATCTATTATCCAAAAACAGGGAACTCGGGCTGTTAAAAGTCCCTATTTGACAAATCAAAAAAAGTCTACAAGAAACACGTAATGAACTACATAGCTATTTGTACCTAAAAAAAAGATAACAGAAATTGACAGAATATAGCTCTGTAGCTCTACCAGAGAAACAGACAAATCCAGACCAAATACCGACTGGCTGTAAGAAAGACACCAAAAGACATGGCTGTTCACAGTGGTGTGATCACAGCACAGTAGGAGAGAGAGACACGGCCTCCTTCGTTGGCAAGACGTTCTTCAGCAATAGTCCTTTTCCAGTGGAATTACTCAACATGTTCCAAATTGTAAACTAATAAAACCAGAAGGACATTTTGAAATACAATGTCCCCTCTTCAAGCGAGATATGTGTATACTCTATTTAGTTGCCTGGCTGATGCACCTTGAGTAACTATGTCTGTCTCAATAGGCAGAAACACTTGCTACTAACATGATTTTTATCATTACTTTATTGCTTTTATTAGCATAGTTCACTCTTCAACTATTACAGTGAAATCACTGTACACATAGCAATAATAATAGAACATTTAAAATGACTATCTTATTGAAACTGATGTGTGCAAAGTTTACTTAGAACACTTTTTTATAATTTTTTCATGCCTTGGCAATGGAAAGAAATATCCCCCATGCAAATAAAGCCCTTTACATTTAAAATCAGTTAAGGAATACAGCCCAAGGTAGAGACAGGGACAGAGAGATACACAGAGAGAGAGAGAGAGAGAGAAGAGACAGAAAGCAAGAGACGGAGACAGACAAGAGAGAGAGAGCAAAACAGAAAGATAGAAACACAGAGGGAGAGGGGGAAAGACATACAGAGAGAGACATGAACACCGCACTTCATACAAATTACACATATCAGCAGTAACGCCACTTCCATGTGATACATTTCTTACTCTTTAATGTAAATGTTGTCCCTTATTCAAACGAACCAACACACACACATACATACACTCAGTGTAAAGAGCACCGTCTGAGGAAAATCACACAGTGTTAAATGATTCAGTGGGTAGAATCTGAGTGTTGGGTGTAGGATCTCAACACACACACACACACACAAAATTCACTCCGGGCCTCTTCGCAATCTCTATTAAAGAAACCAGTTTCGCCTGTTCTGTTCACCATCTCTGGTTAGGTTAAAAGACCACGGGAACACATCACAGACACGGGATCTCTGCGTTACTAAACAGCACCGGGAGACGGACGAGGATTGATCCGCTCTGGTTCTGTGTCGCAGACAGAGGGGAGAAGGTGTGACGCAGGACACCGTGGACCTTGTCTCATTATCAGAGGCAGACCAGATAATGCGTGCATGCGTGTGGAAACCGAATATTCTCCAGCCCAAAAAGATCACGAAACCAGTCAAAGTCATTCATGTTTAACGCTGCTGACCCATTGAGTCACGGCAATAACACGACATGATATTTGAGGCCTGAAGCTCATTCTGGTTGTGTGTCGAGGTCTTATGGAGCGATAAAGCCATCCTGACGGTTGAAACAGCCCGGCATTGGGTGTTTTCTCTGCTCTGCCTTACCATCATGCACAGGCACCCTCGCCCTGTCTAGTAACGACCCAGTGTCTGTGGTACGCACAGTCAAACAGAGGGTGTAAGATGAAAGCAGGGACACAACACACAGAACACAGAGAGCTAAAGTCTGACCTTTAGTTTGAACACAGGCGCTCTCTCCGGGCTCCCGCGGAATGAACAATAACCCTCTCTGATTGAATCGTAATCAAAACCGTAATATTTCCAAGGATCTGATCACCATCAGTCAGAGCATTCGTTTGTCTGTCTCTCTCCCTGCCTGTCAGTCCATCATACGGCAGCTGTGCGTCGGACTCGTACCTCAGTGTATTACTACCGAGGACTAATATTAGCCTGTTATTATTGCCTGAAATAGAGGAGAGCCCTCACTCTTTCTTTCCCTATTAGCACGTTAATGAAGACAAGCCTCCCAGAATAGCAGAGTAGTTCATTTGGAATACAAACTGAATAATGAAAAGGGGGATATTGCACTGCAGTATTCCAGGGGTCCCCAACCGTTTCCGTTTACTGTGCCACTTGTTCAAAGTTGCCCTGCCGGGTACCCGAGAAGGATTGCTTAAAAGTGCATTTTACCAGTAAGTCAATCATCTCAAGTACCCCCTGTCGATAGGCCAAGTACCCCCTTTGGTCCTAGTCGCCCCCGGTTGGAAAACAGTTCTGCCCCAAATGCACGGAAGGTCTGGTTAACCAATCCGTCAAACTTGGCCTCCATTAGTCAATTACAATTTCGTATGAAATTCCCAAACTAATGGTGTTGGTGGTCTACACAACCATCTAAGGGCGTAGGTTTGTGTTACATATTGTGGGGTCAGGGTCTTTTCCATTGACAGCTCCCTAGACAGACCACTGTGGAGGGGAGGCGGCATGGTCTCTGGGGAATCCTTTGTCTCCTCGCTTCCTCTTCAGCTCCTGCTTTGCTGGAGGAGAGCCAGCATTGACGGCAGCAGGCTTTGGCATAGACCGTGTCACCTTGGTGTCTTCTTCTTCTCTGTCTCCCCTGGTCTGCTCTTCTGGGGCCTCCTTACATTCCTCCACACAAGGTCCGGGTGGCAGGCAGCTGTGTAGGGCAGGGGCTGGCCCAGCTGGCCGCCTCTGGAATGTTCCCGGGGACCTGACCCTGTTTTCTTTGAGGAGGCATTTGTGCGAAACTGTTGCAGACTCCTTGACTTCAGTCTACGGAACAATTTCCCCCAACAACACCTCCCCCCGTATGTTCGTTTGACACAATCAAAAGTCAGAAATGGTCACACCTGCTATGGCTAACCTCAAATGGTTGTGGTCCCAGGATTAAATACACAGTCGCCTGGGGAAGAGGTTCTAGACAATGTGAATCATTTGGCCCATTGAGCATCCATGTACCCACTTTGAAGGGGAACTAGAGTTGAACTAAAAGGGTGAGAGAGGATGATGGAGAGAAGCTCTGGGACATATAAAACTGTGTAATACTGACGACAGGAGCACATCTTTTACCTATTTTCCAGTGACGGGGATTCATCTGATGGAAAACCAAAGGCTAGGAGGTCTACACTGCTGTTGCTACGAGATAGTTACACAGCATTAAACATCTTCATGGGGAAGCTAAATGCAACCAGTGACAGTACACAGATTCCTTAGATGTCAATGAACAAGAGTACGTTGATGAATCCAGGAATAGAACAAAGTGGCCACTATATCGCTTACTTTTTAGTCCTGGCAGTTTTCTGGTGGGAAACAGAGATTAAGGTAGAGCGGGACAAAGAGGAATATTGAGAGAGAGATCAAAAGAGAAAGAGACTGAAAAAGAAAAATACTGAGAGAGACTGTGAGGGAGGAGGGGATAAAGAGATACTGTGTGATAGAGAGAGAGAGGGGAGGGTAGATGGAAAGATGCTAGAATCGAAGAAGGTACACATGAATCATGACAGAGGAGATGAGCCCTCTGAGGTAGATTTAAAGAGTTCTGGTGTTGTCACTAGCATTCACTCACAAAAACAGCACACACATATGCACACATAAATCTGAAATTACAATTGCAAAGAATAGTTAAACAAAGTATTAGTTTGTACAAACAATTGCTAGTCCTTGTTATTTGATTAACGGCACTGTGATAAGAGTGAAGGTTGTCTTACATTAATAAGAAATATTGGCACATTAAAATTCCCGAGTCATAGGTAGACATAGATTCAAGGTCCAAGTTTTAAAAAGCATTTTGTTAAAACAACAGCTCTTATCTGCAATTTAAGATGATTATTAATTCTCTTCTCACAAATCATTTCCTGAAGTTTAAAGAAATGCAGCGAGTGTGACAGTGTGAGAAAACAATTTGGCTTCACGTCCCGTACAAGTTGCACAATCCACAAGTAACCTGAATTATTACTGATCCTTCATTAGTTTATGTCCCATCAGTCACAGCAATTTCAATATTACTGTAGCAGGTCCTCGAGTCAGGGCTGGTCACGTTAAAATTATGACTGCCTGTCCTGAGGTCCATGTACTAAAAATACCTCAGAATGAGTACCTCAGTCAGGGAGAGACACAAACACTAGAGGTAGAGACCCGCACTTTCTGGTAGGCGATTTTGGGTACTTTGTTACATAAAGAATCAGACCATTAGCATGGCCCCTGGAGTGGATGACTGACTTTAATGCATTATGAAAATGTGTCTAAGCCTGTTATAAAATGCTCATAAACACTCCAAACCAACTCATATTACATTAGAATCACATCCTGGATGTCCCTGCAACAAAACAAAACGAGCTGTTTCACTACGCAATAAATTCAGATTTGAAAGCTCCTGCTTATAACAACCACATAAATATACAAATCCAGATTAATAAGAAAACTGATTTATTTAATTTGAATTTAGTTTAGAGACTATAATGATCTATTACGATATTCTAATGTAATTTAAGTTGATGTGGAGTGTTTTAGAACATTAATAACATGTTTTATATTGCATTGTAGTCAATAGAAAATGATGATTCAGCAAAACGCGACACACAATTATCTCTAAAACAACACATCAAAACAAAATAAACAGTTTCAAGTATCAATTGCAGGTACAAAAACAGTAAAAAAGGCTACATGTAAAAATTATGAAGTAAACCTATACACCCTTATGTGTTGATGGTACAGAATTTTCGAGATTTGACTAAAGGTGTCAATTTCTTGTGGATCCACAAATAACAACCATTATATTTGTTTGATTAATTGGGGGCTGGGTTTTTGTGAGTCAAAAGGCAAATACAGAATAGCTGAGTATTCACTTATAAAAAAAACAATATTATTTATATATATATATATATTTTTTTTTTTATTATGCAACAAGGAAATCTGTTTTCTTTAACGCCATCCACAAACCACACAGAAGTAGTTAAAATGTAAAGAACATATTCAATTGTAAGCTGGGAGGTGTGTCTCTGTAAAACAGTGTGTTAGGATAAAAGCTGCACAAGAAAGCTTCCCTTAAATCCCTACAGCAAGCATGCGTTCAGACCACACCGCCTCTATAACCTCTTCTTGTCTTGTCTATTGCTAGGCTATCCATAACATCCTTCTGCACTAAAAACACTCATTTGAAGCCATTTGTCTACTTTAGAACCATTTGTCTACTTTAGAACCATGTATCTACTTTAGAACCATTTGTCTACTTTAGAACCATTTGTCCAATTTCCTTGGTCATCAATGTGCCTAGCAATATAGAACTTGAGCACATTCAAAACATGTCTTTTAACTATAACATTTAGTCAACAATTGAAACTATAGTTTTTAAATTATAAAAATGTTAAATTAAGACTCTTAAGACTTTTATAAAACTGCAACAAAGCACTATGAATGAATGAAATACATGTTGGTCTATTAACACTTTAAATTGAAAGGTTTTTGACGGCTTTGTTTTCAATTCTTCTGTGTTTCCAGTATTCAGCAAGATAAAAGATGCTCTCAGTTATCACCTCAAATTAAGAGATCTACTGATCTCAAAACAAAGATCAATATAATTACTGCAACGACAAACAAGAATAAAATATACAATTTCAAAATAAGCATGAATAAAAGCAAATTAATATTCCAAATAATGGTCTCCAGTAGGTTAATAAGCTCACAGTTTTGCACAGAGCACTAACCTTGGTAACACATTGAAATACCCAATAAGTCAACTGAGGATGTTGAGAGCCCGAAGCACTAACCGCCGATTGGCCAAAAAGACAGACGGTCAGAAAGGACATTGATTTTGTCAGCTGACTGACTAGTATTGTCAGTGGTGTGTTGAGCTCTAACGCAATTATACCGGTTGAAATTCATACATTCGTACCACATTCCTGACCCAGGGCAGGCCGTTAACGTTTTTTTTTTAGGAAAAATAAATGCACTAAGTTCATTTTCATGTGTAATTCTTTTTTTTTAAAGACCAAAAATATATACATTAGAAAACATTTAATAAACACCTGGCTGGCTTATTTTATTTAACTTTAAGCAGTAACACCTATTCCCTATGTTTATTAAAACATATATAGTATTTTACTCAATATCATTTATAAGGGATAACAATGAGTTGCTTCACCAGAGCATCCCATTCCTGTTTGGCAGGCCTATACAACGCAGCATTTAGGAACCTGTAAACTTAAGCGCCGGTCACAGCTGCTGTGTGATGTGCACAGAATGCCCTTATGGAAAGTCAAAGTAGAGAGGCGACTGGCATTTACTCTAATCATTATGACCTCTTCTGGCTTAAAAGAACTGTTTCATGATGAAGAGCTTTGGTTGATATAAAATACAACCATCCCACGATCACAGGACTTTACTGGAAGCCTCGATTATTAATAGTCAGCTAATTACGTATATTTCTGAATATTAACACATTGGTTTTGTGAAGCAAGGCCAGTGATGTTGCCTCTTTCGTCATACAATTTGGTTGGCGCACAATTTATAGATACTGTAACACTGCATGGCGTGCCATGCGAAATGTAAAATACACTAGGAAGATTATTTTGGAGGGTTATGTAATTTTATAAACAAAGGCAAAACAAAAATACGCTGCTCAAACAACAATAGCCCACTATTAAGAATGGCTGTTAGAACACATATGTGGTAACAAGTGTACATAGATAAAAACATCGATCTGCATAAAACAACTGATGATCCCATACAATGGGTAATATAAGACGCCGGTACTTACAAAATCTGGGGCAGCGAAATCGGTATTGTTCTTCTCAAACCTTGCTCAATCAACAGTCGCTCGTCCTACGTCAAAAGGCGCTAACTACACACTTGACAGCTTTGTCTGGTGCAGATGAGGGTTCGAACGTGCGTACGCTATTAGTACCAAGCAAAACAATGGTGGTGGACGGCAGCTAAGGTTGCCAGACACAAAATCCACGCAGCACGAAAGAAAAATCTAACGCACTGATTTCATTGGATAAGAAAACGTTGGACCCGTGCTGTGGCTTCCCCGGGAACTTAATGAGGCTACATTCTAGTCAGTTTACGCATGTCCGGATTGGATAGGAGAAGAGAGGTGGATACGAAGAAATGGGACCAGATTGGGGTACGCGAAATACGCATTGACAAGTGAATTGGGCCCGCGGATTGGACGCAATCATACTCATCATTGATTGAAAACATGTGCCTATTTATTATATTGAACGATATAGCTATCTTTATAAAAACGTCATACAGGCTAATAATCATGTACATAAAATACAACACAATTTTAGGCATACCTATAAATATTCTGAAGAATGACATGCTTCCATAAAGCGATTTTGCCCTGAAATTCACAAAAGGTTATATTAACACTATTGATTTAAAATGGTCTGCAATAAAAGTCGGAGCAGAAAGTTAAATAGTTAATAGTTTAATGACAGCTCTAAACTCCTGTAAATAGTAGTTTTAGTAAGACCATCATTCAGGCACAGGGCATGTGTATTGTATTGCTATGGCTGTAATAGTCTTACTGTGCATTGTCATCCTGGGGATGTGAGACAGGCTCAAAATGCCCTTTGCTCATAATCTCCCAAATATCTGTAATTCTCATGAATGGCAAATTTAGTACTGTGAATCAATTTCCTCTGAAACAAAGCAGTGTCAAAACAAAGCAGTGTATAGTAGTGAATTTTAATTTCCTGTGTAATAATGTATCTTTTTTTATTAGTTTGTTATTGTGTGCTTTAGGCTTATTGTAATATTCAATGTTTACCAGAATATGGATGCAGCTTCATCAGTCAATATCTAGGCTAAAGTATGCTTATAGATTGTGAATTAATACATCTGAATAGAAAATATGCTTTCACAAGCACGTGCTCTGACAGTCGCCACACATTAAGCATGCAATCTCATTCATTATTGACAGGTCTTCACTGCCCTGAAATGCGCTCGGTGTGAGTGAGTTGCACTGAATCATTTCAACTGCCCATTGGGAGTGAGATTCATTGCAAGCATTCATGTCTGCCGACAGCCCTGAAGATGTTCCACAGGAGCCAGTTGGACTTAACACGCACACACACAAAAACACACACACGCCACTGCTGGCTTTATGCATGAATCAGATAATAGCTGCACTCTCCAGTGAGTCATCCCCAATGTCACTACTTGTTAGTTAAGGCATTAGGATAATAAGGCTTTATTCTATAAGTAGGGCTATTTACTGCAGTTTAGGTTAGTTTTTGTTGTGGTTTACTAGCGGACGCCTGTGTTGAAGACAGACCCTAATGAACCAGTCATACAGTTTGTTCTTTCCTGTCTCTACCCAGCATGGTCCTGGAGCAAGAGTTATGTATGAAAAATAGGCCAGCTGGAAAGATAGAGACAAAAGGGTAAGACAAGAGCCATAACAATCAGCTCTCATATACCCTGAGATTTAAAAAAAAAAAAGAAGCGCATTCTAGGACCTACTTGAGTCTCTTTGGCTGTGCCCTTAGGAGAACGTTTTAAAGAACACTGTTTTCGATAGAACCAGTTCAGAACTTGATCCAGAGCAAAAAAGAGGACCAGAGAAAAACAGAGAACCAAGATAAACAAACAAACACAAATTTATTGACACATTCTGTGATGCGTATTGTCCTAAAGCACTTAGACTTTGTATAATGACCATAAAATGTCTTAACACCCGGATGTCTTATATCACAATCATCTCATCAAGCAGGTTCTTACGTTCAATTAAAATTCAATGATTGATCTGTGGTAAGAGATGTTTAGAGATGCATTCATCCCTATCGATTCCTTCTGCTAAATTGAGGTCAATTGTTAGGCTGTTGCTTAGTTGCAACCTATTAGACAGGCAGAGGCGGTGAGTGCGTCCCTCAATGTGTGTGCGTGTGTGTGTGTGTGTGTGTGTGTGTGTCTGCGCACGTGCAAGCATTCGTACTCGCGTGTGAATGTTCAGACCAAGGCCAGAGGGAGTATTAACCCCTTAAGCACTTAGACAAGGCTGACATTGGGTAGAAAGTAGCAGAGTCAGGAAGGCACTGTCCCCAATGCAGTCTTTGAGATTGTATTTATAAAGGGTAACTCTTAAACCCAATTCTATCTGGAGGGGCAATGCCCCCTTTTGACCCCCCCCCCCCAGGCAACGGGCCTGGATCTCTATAAACATCCATATAACAAAGGTGTAACATCGTTTTATACAAAAATCAAAGACACGTTTTAAATGTATTGTATTGCATTTTTAATATTGCCTATTACATTAGAAATGTGGAAGAGATACTGTACAAAATTTGAAAGAAGACTTCTGGATGACAGTTCTACTCTCAACATTTCATTCATTTTCATCCACAAAAGCGACCGTTCAACTACTCCAGCACTGCGGGCGTGATCAACTAAGTCCACCTGTATGTTTTACTGGTACAGAACACAAAGAACAAAACCACTTCAACCAACAGCTGTACTTTCTGGAGGTATGGCAGATTGGGGACAGGGATGCAGGCATCTGGGTTCCTCTTAAATAAAGGCAGGAGCTTTCTCACGCCATGGTCGTGTTAAGGAGCGTCACTCTTTGTACGACCTACACATACGGCAAAGTGCCAATCTCAAACACGACCGTGCCTTTGGGTAGTTGGTGGACAGCTCGACTGCAGATCCAAAACGGGACAATGCATCCAGTGTGTTAGCTGGGCTCTTGTTCCTCCTCTTGCTTCAGTCTCTTCCTGAGGTGTTCACCAATAGCTGTCAGAGGGTTGGTCGTGCTGTGTGCCAGGTTCTTCACAGCTTCACTAAACCGGCTGGTCTCACTTTCCCTGCGATGAAAACAAGTATGAAATATTTATGGCGACGAACATTTGCAATAATAAACAGGAACAAGTAAATGGAACGTGGGCATTATCTGGAATGCTCTCAGAATTAGCAAGCTTCACATCAAATGGTCTTCACATCAGGATATTGAAATGCAAGAAGGTGGTGGTGGGGGGGATATTTTGTTGGTCAAAATCAATTTCGCAGGCAAGAATTACACCATTGCTTCATACTTTAAATGTAGTTTAAAGAGTGGCTGGAAGGTTTCTTTAACCCACTTTTGTTATACTCAAAGCGATCACAGGCCAGATTGAATCTGTTTTCGAACCACAACTGGATCCCTTCTTAAGTAAGAGAATATTGAATGTGTAAGCAATGTAGTTTTAGGTCTGTTGGTGCGAGGTGGCGAAGAGGAGGGACAGACGAAGCACCGGCACCGTTGTCACTGGACAGCTGGTAGAGGGCCAAACTAAATTCAGATCGAGCTCATGTTACCAGCGCATGAGGGCAGTCACAGCAGACCGCTGAGATTACTTAAGGGAGTGGTTTTATTTCACATCGGTCGTGATCATCAGTGGTCATTTAATAGTGTTCAGGTACAGGTTAATGTCAGCAGGTTTTACAGGAGTTTGCGTTTCTGCGCTGGCTTCATCAAGCTGAAGTCTGTTGGTTCCGGCTTCTTCTTCACTGGCCTGAGGGAGACAAGGAGGCACAAGAGAAATTAATTTAACATGGAATTATTATGATTCTACACAAAGACACAGCTATAACAATGTGCAGCTGTCAGGACCTTAACGTTTCAAGTTTTACTTATCAGTGAAAAGGATGAATAAGGAACAGACCATTCAACAAAATACTTAATTGCAGGCATTGTCCACAACAATTATATTACAAAAAAATGCAAACTAAAACTAAAGCAAACTAATCAAGAAAATGTGTTAAGCTTGGTGTCTACAGCTTTGTTATGAGTTGAGGAAACAGCAGTGCTGAATCAGTATGAATAAAAAAAAAAGGAACAAAGAAAGCACAGGTATTGAGCTATATTGTACTCAATCTACAATTCAAGGTACAAAACCAAAGGTACACATTTCTGAAATGATATATGTACTTCCAAAAATACCATGGAGGAAAAAAATGAAATTCTATTGGCATCCTTGTTTTCAGGATTTTGCTGCAAGCATAAGAACACGGAGCCCTTTTCCTCTATCGTTTTTTTAAGATTGGAGAACACCCTGGAAGGGATCTTAGACCATTCCTCCATTCCTCACACTGCCCTCTTTAACACAAACCACATGTTTTCAAAAGGATTCAAGTATGAAGACAAAGTTGTCCACTGTTTGGGATAATACCGCCCAGTAAAATCTAAAATTTTAAACCATATTTTCCAATAGGAAGGAGGTTATTTTGTGCATGTTCATCCTTCTTTCAACACCAAACTGTACCCACTCCCTGATATTTGAATGAATACAGTCCCTTTAAGACTGATCATTTACTTATAAGAAAGTTAAAACAATCTTTAGAAGTGCCAATAATTTTACACAATTACTCTCTCTCTTAGCAATTGTATAAAATAATATAATTTCCCCATAAAAAAAAAATATTTAACAAGAGTGAAAATCATTGTGTGGATAGATTGACAAAACAGAAGGCTGATCGGCTGCTTCATGTAAAGATTGTGAGATGGAGACCGGCCAACTATGCTTATTCACCACGATACATTCTAGCTTTGTCCATCAATAAGCCGTGCTAAGAAGAAAAAGTCAAACAAAATATATATATATTTTTTTAACCAAAATCTAATCAACTGCATAAGCAATTACAGAAGGACTGTAATTGCTTTTGCCATACAAGGGTAAGAAGGTGAGGCAGAGCCTCAGTAGACTAATGGTAAACACATATTTACCAAGGAAACTGGAAACTGTCACAGAACATAAGTTAGGGTTTTCATACAGTAAAAATCTTCAAAACATTTATAAAAAAAAATAAATGTACTAGAAATATAAGTCAAAAATGTACTCATATTTAGTGCACGTCTGCAAAATTCTATATAACATGTCCCGTTCCAGCAAATAAAAAATTGACCAGCAAATAATGTATTAAACTATGGCAAGAGTTGAAAACAACTTTCAGTGAAGGTTCTTGAAACATCAGATAAATGTTTCTTGCCACCATTTTATAATCATCAGTACAATTAGACAGATCAGCGTTATGAAAACATTCCCGGGAACTTTCACAAAATCCAAGACAGGACAGCTACACAAGTTCTGTGGAATTAATCAAACAGTACAATAAATCTCTACTCTGCCTATAATAACACAGATGGAAGACGAATAAGGACTTGAGGTCTTTGGCAACTTGCATAGAGAATGTGTTGGCTTGTGATTAGATAGTCAATATTGCCTGAAGACTGCAGTTTATAGGACATATTGCAGATTCTACCTTAGTTGTTTCGAAACGCAGACAGAGTGGCAGGCAGAGAGGCAGACAGATGTAGATACAGTATACACCGTTTGAGAAAAAAACACTATTACATACATGACAAAAGGTTTTAAGTGGTCAGCGGTAGGCCAGTGTGGATAGGCCCTGTACTCCTGGGGGTGGGTTACAGTTCAGGTATAGTTCAACATATCGTAAAATAACAATTTAAAAAAAGATGTAAAGAGGTTTTGAAATAATGTGGAATTGGGGAGACATCAGTCTGACATGATGTCAAACAAATCATCAGATGAAAAAAGAACAAACGTGACCTGCCTGATCCCATTTCTGTCCGGATTTCTCCAACTGAGGAATATTCTAACTTCCGTGAGGGAGGAAGGAATTCCAGTATCACAAGGCTGAAGGAAATAACCCCGTCACGCCTATACTCATGTTATCATTCCCCTTCCGCGGTTCCAATACCTCCATCAGTAATCAGACTAGAGTCAGCAGTGCCGTCAGTTCAGATAAATCTAGCTGCTTAACTTCAACTTAACGCTGAAAGTAATTTACTGCATTTCAACAATACTTTAAAACTCTAAAATGCTATTTGTAGAACTGCCATTCTCATCTTAGGTTCCCAAAAGGGTTGGTGGGGAGATGTTCACACTGATCATCTAAAAATGACCACAATCTACAAATGAAGCTGGAGTCTCACAATTCAAAAATCATTAGGTTAAAATATAAACCATAATATAAAATTGGCTTAAGAACCAGGTGCAAAGTGGGCTAAGATATCCTCACCTCTCTTCTCAACAAACACACATCTGTCGTCTATTATACAGTCAGTTATCCCAAACTGCACACACAAATTTAATACAGCGAATTCCTTCAATCATAAACACACATTTGACTTAAAAGAAAATATAATCCATTCCTCAAAAGAGTGATAAACTGGTAGAGATTATACCATGCTCAATTGTAACAGTTGGAGATGTTTATCACAACTCTAGCTCCATCAGTAAGTGATTTACTGGTACCCAGCTTTACAAGCACCTTTGAGTGCAGGCATCTGTCCCACCACAAGGAGTCAGTAGAGCGCATTACGACAAGGCGGGCCTGTCCGACCAGTAACCGTCCACCCCAGGCAACAATCACGGCCCCGCCCTGTGGGCCCTTTGCATGTCCCTACAGGTTTAGAGTAGGCTACATAAATGCAGAGGAGATATTTCTCTAAACCTCAGGCAGTAGGATGAAGCAAAACCTGTTTCTCTCCACAGTCAGAGGAAGCCATCCTGTTGACACATTGAAAAAGTAACCACTGGTTTTGGCTGCTATGAACACTTTCAAATGAATACATGGTTACAGCTGATTCGCCCTAACACAGCACCAGGGCTCAAAACTGGTCAAGTCTTATGTCAAGTCAAACAGCTGTAGTCGGCCAAGGCATCTCAGCTATTTCTGCAGGGTGCACGGTTTTGGGAGTACAACTGTACTGTTCACCTGGCTACTGCATGCTCCTCCCCGAAAAGAGAGCATGCTGCAACAGCGCATTAAAAAACAAAACCAAGGCATTTGCCCCGAGGCACAGCGTCAGACAGACATTTATGGCCGAGTGAAAAAGTGCTCATCACAATAAAAAAGCTCCACAAAGGATTTCATGAGCTGAATTTGATTACTGTAATGAATAGCCCGGGATGGCAGAGGCTATAAAACTCCAGCTCCAAGCCAAGCAGGAGTGGTATAATGTATAATTGAAATTTCCCCAGAACTTGACCCAACATGATTTACTTGCAGCTCTGACATCGCCCTATTTTTTGGGGGGGGGTGCATTTTACGGCCTTATCTCACCCAGCACTCATCCTTCTCCCTCCGACTTGGACACCAGGCCGTTTCTGCCATATTATGTGCAACCATGTCCCAGAAGTCTAAATCGACCCTCTGCATCTCAGGGAACCTCGCCGACTCCATCCAGTTAGGAGTAAAACTGCAGTAAAACTGGCCTGGGTGTGGAGTTTACTGAGGTATCGTGATTCTGTACTGCGTGGGATTCGTGACCTCAGCAGCCCAGCACCAGCGTCTCCTCTGTGTTTGTGGGGCCACAGAGCACATTCCTGGCCTTGGAAGCGGAAACTTGGAGGCGGTGAGAATTCTATGGCACTTCCGGCCCGAGTTGACAGTGAACCCTGAGTCCACACCCGCTCTGAACGTTACAGTTAAAGAGTGCTGTGGATGCCAATCTAGGCCTATCAGAGAACCCTGCACAAAACAACAACATAGCGAATCTCAAACGTTGTACATAAGAATATAATTTGATTTCTACGTTATAACATTCAGCAGCCGATATTTTGCACAATGCAGGAGACTTATTGAAAAACGGAATTAGATTAAGGCTTGAGATTAAACTATTAATCTGGACAGCAAAACCACATCCTAAATAGGCGATTGCAAATTAGGTCGAATGATGCAAGAAACCAAATTGCAAAGGAATAATTAATTAAAAGATTATCCATCATAGGTTCTGCCAACTGGCCCGTTGAATCCAAGTTAGAGTTGTGTCACGCTGATGGATGGTTCAGCAAACGGGTTGTCTGTGAAATGAAAGTACCGCCAAGCACTCTCATTCCATTAACATGGACCAACATCACTGCGGAACGAAGCGCCACTTTGTAGAATCTACGCCCCGAAAAGAGGTTCTGCCGGCGGATGGGGTCTGACCCGTAACAAGGCTCCACAGATGTCTAGAAAACCCCCAGCTCACCCTGCTGGCTCCGGTCAGGGAATGATCCCGGAGACCGACCAAATACTTGGACGCTATACCTCATGTTATATCGCTCTGACAAAAATGCAAAGAATGACCTGAACCAGAGGAATTAAATCCACTTGAACAAACTGAACGAAAAACAGTCAAGGCATTGACAGTGCATCAACAGTGTAAAATATGACACAACCGTAATACAATTCTAAAAAAATACACAAAAAAAAAAAAAAAAAAACAATGATCACAGTTAATGGATGAAATAAGGCCACTAGTAGAAAACGCATTATAATGACAAAAACCGACAGCTGTAACAACAGCCAGTTGGGGGAGTAGAATGAGGAGGGGGCGGGACCAGACTAGTGGATGGACTCGCTCCAAGGCAACTGTACTTACACCCGGTTCTTCCTGGAGGCCTTCCTGGAGGTCTTGGTGGTCGAGGGGATGAGCTGGGAGAGTTCTGGAAGGGCATCCGCCAGCGGCCTCATGTCGCCCACAACGGGCATGGCCGCCCTCTTAGCCCGCGCCACCTGCTGCTCCTGGGCCAGCTTGATGGAGCTGATCTCTTTAAACGGGGACCGAGAGAAAACACGTCAGAACTACAACGGCCAACGCATTCCCCAGGCCTCTCGTCGAGTACACACCCGAGTCGGCAAACGACGGCCTAATGGCTGGCCGACGAGGATAAATACGGTTGGCTTTTTTGACCGGAACGCAAGGAACAGGCGGAACAGAGTTATGTCGCTCCTGTGGTTCGTTACGCGAACAGTCTCGCCCGTGTAATTGACCCTGTCCGTACCGGGGGGGGGGGGGCAAAGAAACACTCCTCGCTGCATTACCATACACATTACCAAGGGGAACATTCAAACCAGATGTCACCGGGGACGACCCACGGGTTCACCGGCAACTGAAAACTGAGCCGCACAGAACTTCCTGGTTTCAAGTGTAAATCCTGACTTTAGTGGATGCCGTCTTGAGAGGACGCGTCCAGGGTATTAAAAGTGCCGGCCACGAGATGATTCACAGTTCATGTCCTTTCCTCCTTTTTAGTGAGAGGAGGAGAGACTTAGGCTAATCCTTAGGCAGTGTCCAGGTCCTGCCAAGCTGAAGATAGACGCAAATGTGGCTTTGATTAAATCCTGCCCTCTTATTTAGGCTACACGCAACACATGGGACATTTGAGTCTCACACAGTGTTAACAATACGCCCGTATCTTGCAGATGGCCATCCGGACTGACCCTTGGGACGCCATGCCACAGACACAGTCGACATCGCCACGCCTGTTCCAGGAACACAGTCGCTTCCATGACAGAAAAGCAATTATCAGGCTTTTTTCCCCATTTCTGAAAAGTGGCAAGGCCCAAGTCTCACATTCTATCTCTGATTTCAGATGGAGTCAGAAAGACCATTAGCACCTAATCATATGCACAGAGGAGACATCTTCTGTTACACACAGAATTGATTGGATCAGCAGATTGAGTTACCCCGAGATCACAATTATAGACGAGGTGGTGTTAAAGTCACAATCTGGAATCCGGGAACATGCCCAACATTAATTTCGGAGGGCCGCCGTTTCTGCCGAGAAAAGGAATGGCAAATTGTAACTTTGAAAGTGGTTGTAATTACACAGGCACAGATAGCTAATTCTTGGACTCTGCCGGCAGACGCAACGCGGAAGAAGATGATGAGTGGGAATGGGACTAATGCAGTCCTGAAAGCCTGTGTGTATTGCCTTGAAAATCATTAAAAAGGACAGACATGTTTTCAACAGTATGACGACGACCACAGCCGTACTCACTGTTAAGCCAGCGGTCCCTCCTCTCTTTCATCTTCTCCTTCTTCGACTGCTGCTTCTTCACTTCAGGAGCTGAGAACAGGCAGACACACCCACATAAGTCAATTCACCTGCACCAAAAACCATTCATCGACAATAATATTTTGTTAAATTTTTCCACTGAAAAAGTTGAATTTGTCCATTGCAAAATATAAATCTTTTATATTTAAATGGAATAGTGACAGATGTGAGTTTGGGATATATCAATTCAAGTTTTCCAACTTTATAGCTTTATTTGACAGGAAGACTGTAGTATTTAATCTAGGAAATAACCCATGCCGGAACGCTAAATGCCAAAAGGACAAAAGCAATCGTAGCGGTGTTGTGAAGCTATAGCTAACAAAAGGCCATGTGGCTTGTGTTCCACCGCCAGTTCAAACACAACCAGACAGGACAGACAGAGATGGGGTTGGAAATGGAAAACACTACCCACAACATACACCAGTTTTTCCCCTCTCTAGAAAAACATCCTGTCCCAGGGTGGAAAGTTTTTAGTAATCAGGACAATCACCTTGAGCCCCCCCATGTGTAGTCTAGCCCCAGAGGGGAATCTGTGTGTGTGTGTGTGTGTGTGTGTGTGTGTAAAATACAATGAACATTTATTCCAATCCCTGCCCTTCCTGACACAGAGAAAGTTATCAAACACTGACACAGTGCGATAAGAGTGGAGGCTATGGTAGCTAATGGCATCTTCCTGTCGCAAAGTGACAATAACTCCGCCACTGCCCCTGGGTACACCACAATCTCCCCGTCACGTGTGGTGGAAATGTAAACATTCATAAGACAGCAGGCCACAAAACAATGACAAAATGTAGAGCCGCTTTACAAAAACCATGACCTACGATATTTGAAAAGGCTGAGGACGGATTTTTGTGACGCATGTGTTTTTTCTCTTTAAAATCCCTTAAATCCCATCTGTTGACCGCACGGGGCGAAACGGGATTGACGCGCTCCTCCGTGACCTTGGGGAAATGAAGCGGCCGTGCTGCAGCCTCGGTCCGTACGTAGCCGGCAGAGACGTGTGGAACTGGTTTTGTTATTAGCGATGCGGCAGTCCTTGACTGGCCTCTTTGAGGACAACGGTGGAGGATGACAGTGGGAGACTGTCGACATAGTGTCTGCAGGGAAACCTCTGCTTCTTGGTTTTTCCACATTTTCTCGACCAGATGTAAACATACGAGTGACACCCCGTTCGTTTCTCGGAAACACCTAGATTTTAAGCAACTATTTTTTTCATCTGGGCACAATGTCATGGCTGACTATCCAGTGATCCTGTGAGTATGCTGACAAGCGGAACAATACGATCCGTTCGGTTAGACAGATGTTTTGGACTCGACATCGCACTCGGCCTGCAAATCACAAGACCAGGACATACAGACGCATAACTTGCTAGAGCTAGTCATACAACACATTATTCCTCGCCATCATTACCGTGATATTCTAGATGGGATGTCGTTAGCGTTACATTAGAACCGTCCCATCATTGAATTGCTGCTTGGGGTTAAAGCCTTGTGCGGCGCAGAGACTTCTCCTCCCCGATCAATAGGGGCTCATTTAAAGACACAGACGAGGAGTCTGTGTTAGTAGTGAAGGGGGGTGGGGATTATCGGAACACAGATATAGGACCACACAGTGGAGTGTTAAAAGTAGTACTGGACCAGGAACTCATAGCACCATTATCGGCGATTTGGAGCAAATACAGCTCAACCACAACAATGCAGACCACTGTTTTAACCATTATTACGCTCGCCGTTGAAATGTACCGTTTGAAGACCTCATCCTCATGGTAGAAACAGGCGTTTCTGTTTCTACAACGAACGTGACGGCAACAAAATAAAAGCAGGGCGTGTGGGCTTCAACAGGGCCTTGGGGGCCTAATTACCGTTCTGGGTTGGATGTAGCCACTAGTGCAAGCCGCCAGCTGAGTTTAGCTGAGATCTGTCATTCTGTTTAACAAGGCTTAAAATAGACATGGCTATTCCCCTCGTGAGTCTCCACCAGACGACCAAAGCCCAGCCCATCTGCACAGTGGCTGGCCATCTTTGAATCAGTCTGCCTCGCAGACTTTATTTTAAAAGGGTCCTGCTGCCGCAATATGTTGGACATGGATACGCAGACCAGTGACGCATGGTAACAATTCCATATACACGCTAAGCTCCCCCATCAAACCCCCATACTGTGCTCTCACCTGTCTGTAACTCACACAAGTAAAAGGCTGGAAATAACATTGCCAGTCAAAAGTTGGCAATTCCATACAATACAGTCCGACACTGTAAATTCAAACCAATTCGTTGTTTAAAAAAATAAATAATAATTATATATATGTTTTGTTTTTCTCCATGATAGCAGTTTGAAAGCGAGTAGGCGTGGAGGAGTGGGCAGAACAGTTGGCAGGGGGACGGCAGGGTTGGCAGGGCTGTGCGCTGGTAGTTAATATCATTCAGCAGCAATGAAACTGTCAGTGTGGGAGTCAGAAAGCCAAGCGTGAAGACATTTATAGAGTGTTTTTAATTCCCCTACCGCCCCCTCAACCATCCCAGCAAGCGTTAAAACATCCGAAATTGTCCCTTTCCAAATAAATGTATCACTTTACTGTCGGTTATCACAATGACTTTCCGTTACATGTGTTTGTCGGGGCACTATACCAAAAAGATTGATTCGATATTACAAATAAATCGACATTTAGGTAATATCATCCATGTCTGTGCAATGCCCGGCCTAACGTGGTTAAAAGGGCCGGTGCTGATAGAGAAGGGTGCCACAACGGCCTGCTTTCTGTTCCGTCCCTTATCGATTGTCAAGCCAAACACACACACGCAAGGTTAAAAAGTTCAACAGCTAGCCAGCCAACAAATAGAGCGCCAGTCATTTCAATAACCACAGCATGCTTGATGAGCCCTGTGAATAAACCCGGCTGGGCCTGGCTAGCAGCAGTTCAGGTATTGATTGGTGGAACGACAGCGGCACCCGGCTCTTACTGCTTCACATTGATGGATCCACAGCAGAGCTCGTTCTCAGAGGACAGCGCCAGCTGGTTCGCCAACAGAGACCGGGGGGGGATTTTAGGTCAGCTGAACGAACAGCGACAGGGCCCATCTTTAATCTTAAAAAGGAAGCCCAACTGTAACACCGACTTCAACTAGCTAACATTATCTAATGACATTCCCTTTACTAGACACCTCCAATCAAAGAGGCTAGACTCAGCCGTGTGTACTTTCACTTGTATTGGTGGCCCTTGGCAATCGGCATTGCCATGACAATCGGCATTGCCATGACAATCAGTGGCGTCGGACTGAGGGCAAAGGGGTGCGGAGTATATAGGGCCCTAACATGTAGAGGGGTCCTCGAAAATGTTTGAATCTTGAATAAAGATGGGAGGGGGCCCTCAGAGACCACCTATGTACAAGGCCCAGAATTCTGTGCTACACCCCTGATGACGATAGACAGGTCAGGACGAGACCCCCCCCCCCCCCACATCACACAACAGGGTCAAGTATAATCCGTAGTAGTAGTCAACTAGTCAAGGTTTGTTGTGAAGCTATTGTGTAGTCAACTGTTGTGTAGTCAACTAGTCAAGGTTAAACTGCTGCTAAATAGCAGCAGTTTATCCCTAAAAATAACAAAAAGGGACTGTATAAAACTAGAAAACCCAGAATACCCAACAAAAAATACCATTATTTATTTTCCTTGTATATGTGCATCTTAAGCCCATCCTCAGGGAAAGCTCTTTGAGCAGTGCCATGCAGACCAGCTCTCATTGCGTCGCAATTACTTCCTGCCGGGTCCAATCTTGAATCTGCCACCGCAGTGTCAACTACAAATGTGTTGTCCTGCTGGAGCAGCAGAGATACAGCGGCCAGATAGCCATCTCTACTACTGCCACATCCCCATCCCAGACCAGCCCAGGTCCGTGACTGCTGATGGGAGATATCCAACCCGACCCCGGGCTGTTTGTGGTGGGGAAGATGGCCTTACTTACCACCTCCCTGGTCGTCCCGGGATCCCCAGAGAGCATCAGGTTCTCAGCACACAGTGAAATAGATAGCACCGTTTTAGGCTGTTTGATGAGTGGTGGGAGAATTCCATATTCCCTTTCCTGCTTGGCTGTTCCCCGCTTAGGCTCTCCCCTTTCCCCTAGCATCATCGACAGCTCTCTCTAAGGAGGAAGAGAAGCTGAGGGCTTTGGGGGGAGCTGATCCAAAGGTAAGGAGGCAGTCTTGCAGGGTCCTGGCTCAGAAACGGATACCTCCAATTAAAGTGCAGTGTGTGTTCATAGTCAGATCAATAGTTGGCAGGGATGATTGTAATGTGAAAAATTACACCCAACAATGAACAGAAATTTAATTTCCTTATGCATAGAAAGTGTATACACCCCTACCGTAATCACATAAAATGGCTAAAATCTGAATGACGTGCACCAAAAGAATCAGTCTCTAAGACATTTCTATGATTGTGGCAAGAGGGACCTACGGGCCTCTCTTGCCACAATGAATGTCGAAGTGCTTGAGTCAACTGTCGGAGACTTCAAACTTGGCCTTTATGGCAGGCGAGGAAGGAAGATGTCTCCGCTTTCAAAAACGTAATACCGAGACAACTGATGTTTGTCAGACAACCCCGGGTAAAGCCCTTAAACTACTGGAGCAATGTGCTCTGGACAGATGGGTCGAGGTGGCGTTGTTTTGCTGTGATGACAGACGCTACGTTTGGTGAAAATGCGTTTCTCTTGATTTTTTTTTTATAATAAGTGATTGCAAAGTATAATCTGTTATTTGTTCATTAGGTTATCTTGATCTGTCAGCAGTGTTGAAGTGAAGACTACATGTTCAAGTGCAAACGTAAGAAAATACAACTTTTTCACATGAGTGTCTCTCTTAAAAATCAGGCCATTGTGTGGTAGAGATCAGTTCAGCTCTTTGAGTTCATTGATTTAAGACTTAGAATAGGTAGCAAGGCAATCTAAAAGGCCTGGACGATAAACAATGTAAAGTGTGATTATTAAAATTATTTTGCCCAGACATAGGCAAGTACATGTGTACACACACACACCCACACACACACACACACACTTTAATTTTGCTGTCAACTAATATGCCAAGCACCAACGGTAAATGAGCATAGTAAAAACTAATTAAATCGATCCAATTAAAAGCAGATAGGAGTTTATATCTACTCAGCTTCCATCACCCAGGGGGGCCCACCATAACAGGCCATGGATGGGGAGACGCACACACAGAGGCAGCACATTATTCTATCAGTAAAAGTGGAGCGAAGCTCCAGCATATGGCTAGCTGGATAGATGGCCTGATGGGAAACCAGAGGGCTTGAATCCCTGCAGACTAACACACAGATGAGGACAACTTGCCCTCTAAGATGAGCCAAGACGGAGCACTAATGCAGTGGAGTCAGTGAAAGTACATCGGGGAACCTTGAGGTGAAATAGGACTATAAAGACAACACTGTGACGGTAGTTCGCTGAAGCGAAGAGGCGCAGATTTAAATAACCGCTCGGTTATGGCAGCCCCTGTCTTCTTTTCAAATGTTAGAAGACATCTCCTCTCAATGCAACAACCCCCACACCGCCACGATCACCCACTGGAATAAAATAAAATAGCCATGTTAATATTTACTTACAGCTTAATATTCTTCCCTCAATGCTGTAGTACACATTTTGATTTCAAAACCTAGCAACCATTTCATAAAGAGGTCAAAGTGATTGTCTCTTCGGATGCTGTTTCAGAAAAAGGCACACTGACAATTACTTCACCATGGAAACAGATGAAAAACTGCATCACTCATTGCAATGTCTTTTTTTATCTCACACTTCCGTCAGCAGCCAGGAAGGCAGTTTGTTTGATGTTTGGGCTAATCAATAGCCACAGCTAAATATAGCTGTTGTTAATAGCTTGTGCGCATTAAACTACTGAACACTGCAAGAAAAGAGTACTAATTAGCAGTGTGTGTGTTTGTTTGTATGTATGCACGTAAGTAAAAGAAAAGAAACAGAAAGATAAGCTGTTCCCATCTGGCTCACTAGCCACAGGGAGCAGCACGCAACCAACTAAAGAGACTGCGCCAGCCAGGAACCATAGGACCCCTGAACACCCCCCCCCCAGGCTTCCTGACATGCATTAGAGGGCACAAGCTAAACAGCAGGCACCTTAACAAGGTATCCAAACACAGACTGTGACCGTAATCCCTAACATCCACAAACCTCTCCAACAGGAAATCAACGGGGCACATGGCAGCACATGGCAGCCCGGTGACCCAGGACACGGCATCCAGAATCTGCTGCGCTGAGACCCGGATCTGACTGCAAGAGCAGCCTCCTTGTGGGGCCACGCATCGGAGTGGCGTCAGGGTGCAACAGCTGATGCAGGGCAGATGGGCAGCATAGCCGAAACGCTGATTTCGCACGTGATCTATTTAAATTGCAGCAAGGCTAGAAGCGGTCTCCCATTGTCTGGCAAGGCCGGATACCTGACGCAGCTCCACAGTGTCTGGGAGGACGACTCAGTCCGACTGCCTCTGACTTGTATTGGGCCGTCACGCATTAGTCTCTTTTAAAAAGCGAAGAAAGACTGCCACATCGCATGAAGCCTAAAAACATTTGTGCTTAAATGTGTTCCAATCTCTAATAGACCAACAATGTACATGGTTACTTTCTTTTGTATAGATAACCAGCTTACTTTGCATCAATCTTCCTTGAACCTGTTAAACCAACAAACCAGTAAAAACACTGCATAGACTGGGACCGTTGCCATTGCCACACATAGCAGCAAGTACTTTGGTGTGTAGTCATTACTTTGCATTATCTGCCATCTTGTGGTAGCAGAGGCTAACAGATTGTCAAGAATTTGGCAGAAGCTCTTACCCAGAGCAACATACATGACCAAGTAGGGTTCAGTGCTTAGCTCAAGGATTTGAATGAGTGAACATTTTGTAGCAGCCACTATGCACTAAACACCATCGGCCGACCCAAAATAAGTTGCCAGATGTGGCTAATGGCTGACTGATGTGTTACTGGAAAAAGGTTATGTCTCCTTAACATTTTGAGGTTGTCCAACAGAAATTAAATGCATGTACTTGAATTTAGATTAGGGTTAGAATTTAGACTTTTTACTTTTTCTCCCCAATTACATAATATCCAATTTGTTGAACTCCCAGCGAACTTGGGACAGTTAATGTCGAGACATGAGTCCCCAAAAAACACATCCGGTGCCGTTCTGGTGCTGATCACGTTGCTCACCCAACAACGAAGTCCATACCTGAATCTTTACCTGCCCGGAAGCAACACACTCCGGCCCTCTATCTCGATTGAACCCACAAGGAGTTGATAACGCATGGAGAGGCAAGTCAACCCCAGAATATAATTAAATATTTGACTGTTGGACAACGGTACCTTTCTGCGCAGGTGTTAGGATGTCAACGGAGGGTTCTTGAAACTTCAGAGTTTGGACAAGGGCTTCAGGGGTGATTTGTGTGCCAGCAAAGATTCCACTTGGAAAGGAACTCTGTGGGGTCGATTGGAACTAGAAGAGAACATCCACATTGATCGGCCAACAAAAATCTCTTATACGATAAAATTACATTTCACATTTATAATTGCTCTACTGTTAGCAGTGTAATGTTAATACAATTACGAATAGCTAGATTAACCAGAATCCTAACAGAAAAGAAACAACTTCTGACCGGGTCTCCTCTGCGCGCAGAATGTGGTTTACAACAGACAGTAGCAATTGAACGTTAGCTAACTGAATCAGCGACAATGGCTTTATTTTTGTTAGCTAGCATAGCTGCAGTACTGTTGGCTAAACGAGCTGGTAGAATGGTTCAACGCAACCGCAAAGTTGTCATTAAATGTATAATTATTTGTAGACATACCTTAGCGTGTTCTTCACTTTTTATCGGTAGATTTTCATTGTTCGTCTTGTTTACATCGAAAATGAATGAACCACTTGGTATCACAGCAGTCGGTGCCTTTTCTAAATCTTTGGATCTTGCTGCACCAGACTGTGTGCTGTCAAGCTTAACTGCAGCCTGGTGAAGCTTTTCGCGGACTCGTTTTATCTTTCCAACCATACTGCCTTTTAATTACGGAGTTGAATAAAGAAAACAATTATATTCGAAGACACATTCATGCTAAAGCTAGCAAACAACGTGGAAAATATTTTGACAACAAGAAAACGTGTGTCTTCTTGTGACCGGAGGAAACAATTCTGTACAGAACTACAGTTCCGCCTCTTCCGCTGATGATATTAGCGGTATGGGCACAGTACTATAAAACGTATGGCGAGTCTGTATTTGCCACGGAATAAATGTATTAGATTTAGTTAAATTTCTTAAATGTGTATGTAGCAACCTACAACATTAACGACCTGTGATGTTGTATGTACGGTATGGAAACGACATTTGGTGATTTTTAGCTTGATCAATGGCAGTCTAAAGCCGCTGCCTAATTGCTTTGTCTATCTGACGGGGATAAACGCGATAGAGATTTCACAGTGGTTAATGTTAATGAGATTAAATGTGTTTCTTTTTACATCCAATAGCTAATAATCGTATTTCATTGTGACCACAAGAATATAGGGCAGTAGGACAATAATGACGCAAACCCAGAGAAACCTACTGAGAGAAAGCTCAGCCCTTTGAGTTGTGGACTGTTGTGTATATGTTCCCAGTCACAGTTTATCCTGATGAAATGCAGTGTTACCGCAGATTACTGTTTATCCCTCATCCTCCCCAGGGCGAGTATATTAATTTAGAACCCAATTAGAAAAACTCAGACATTATTATAGCGCCCTGTCCAAAGGACACGAGTTTTACCTGGTTAGGTTAGTGGATCTGGAAAAACGAGGGGCAGTCCCGGGCTTGTGGTTCCACATCTGGGGTAAAAGTGATGCACGACCGCATATGAATTCAAAACATGTGCTTTGGTTCGTTTTATTTTTATATGTATAAATACGTGTTTGTTGAAAAATAAATAACGTGTTTCAGTCCTACTTAAGCTAATCTGAACAAGTTCTGAACTCTTTAGATACATGAAAATCATATTTATTTGCAAATGGATATGGCAAATAACTTACTACAGTAATACAGTATATGCATAGCCAAATAAACTGTATCTAAACAATTCATGTTCATAAAGTCTGAAATGGTCAGTTGTACAAAAATAATGAATAGATAAGTTATAATACTATAGGCTACACATGAAATACATAATGAACACACACAGTGTGAGTATAATATATAAAACTATTACACCAGCAGCAAATATTTACATCTTACATAAAATGATCCAATATAGATGACACAAGTCAAGGCCTTGAGTTCCCTGGAAGGGTTCTTAATACTAAAAATATTTGTTCAATATTATTAATGGAAATGAATGAAATGGAAATTCATCACAGTCAGAGAATGACAGATTGAGTAACAACAAAGAGAGAGAAATAGAGAGAATAGAAACAGAAGCTGTCATTTGCCTCATGACCTATCTGACAGCAAATCTTTCCCAAGGCTTGTCGATATGCAGAATGCACTCTATAGTCGTTGTGTGTGTACTATTTTGTGGGGATCCTAAAAAACTAAACTGATCTACATCAGGCTAATTGGAACTCCAACGAACAGCCTCGTTATTTTTTTACTTGCATTAGGTGCCAGGTTCATGGTAAATACTGTGCTAAGGAAACTTACAGAAATGATGTAGAAATCATTAGTCTTGGTGGCACATTTCTCTGCTACATGTATTTGCAACAAAACACATTGTAATCTCTGGTCCGCTCACATACTTGACCAGCATTTAAGGAATAAGAGTTTGAAAAGCAGCATCCTTTCATATCTAGTTCTTAAGTAGTACATCTGATTGGAAATACACACTATATATATAAAGAATACCAGGTCACAAGTGAAAACCACATAATGCATAATCATATATTATATAAGTAGATAAATACCTAATAGTTTGGCTTAGTAGATAAAATACATTACATGATCTGTTTAGGAAGTACTTAATGGAAGTAACAATTTAATTATTTTCATATCTAGCTCTTGAATGTCAAAACATACTCTTTCTTCATCCTGTCACTGTGACTGACGGTTTGTTTAGCCGTGCCCATCCAGGTCTACAGTCCTTGCAAGTGGCTGCGATTCCAGCGGGAATCTCAGATCTCCAGCTCACACAAGCTTAGTGACTCTGAGGTGTACAAACAAGGAAGCCGGATGGATACTGGTTCCGTCCCTAGATAAGAGGTGGATGTGCCGGTATCCTGAAAGTGAGGGTAGGTCAGCCGTACTAGTTCACTAATCCCACGTTCTTACACATTATTGTAAAGGCCTACTCATTTATTTTTCACTAAATGCTTAAACATGTGGTCTAGCCTTACCTTGCTGAATACATGAGAAAGGCAAGGTGTACTGTCCCACAAAATCATTCCTCGACGCCTTATCATAGTCCTCCACGACGAAGCGAACCAGGGCCAGTTCAGGAGCGTGGATGGTGAACCGCAGGGTGTCATACCACACAGGGTTAAAGCCTGAGCAAACACAACCCATGAACGCATGAGCAAACACTGCAGTTTGTGCAACAGAAATGCTATTAAAAGTCACACTGTGACCATTCATGTAATTGGTATTCAATGGGTGTGCGTGGTACCATTGTTGTCTATGTATCTGGTCTCTTGCTTGGCCTGGTCTAGAGGAACTCCATGGATCTCCACACGCACAAACGGGTCCACAACAGAGCTCTCCTTGATATTCACCTTTGGGAGCTGCTGTGCACTGATCACCTTGAAAACACACACGACGACAGAGCTCACGGTTTGACGACTGACTTACCTTTCCACTTGCTTAATGTTGTCTTCGTGTTTAGGCTCGGGAATGTGTTCGGTAGGGCTCCGTTTGTTATTAGTACCTGAATGCAGAAACTGAGTGGTTGGTAGCCATCCCGGTTCTGGGGTACCTCAGGATCGAACCTTTTATCTAACCTCCTCATGTATTCAGGTTTGAGGACATAGCCACATCCACCATTTTGACTGAACAGTCCATCGTTGAGGTCCATCTCGAGCCCTGCTGTCTGAAAGTTTAATGCAACTAAGTAAAGAGAGGAAAAACAGTGTTATCGGTAAACACTGTTTAGGTGTTTGAAAGAATTTCTGGCATGTAAAATACAGATTATTCCCAGTCATCAACAGTCAAAGTAAAAGAGGTATTATCTTAGTTTATATCACAAAGTTGTGTTTGGAAATTAGAATTTTCTTTAACCCCTGTGTCCCGCCCAAAAACAAGCTAAAATGCCCCTTGCCTATTTGCGTCCCTGTGTTCCACATCTCCTGAGGGTTGAAGTTGGAGGAGTCTGTTCTGAGGCCACTTGGGTAAACCCTGGTCAGCTGTCTGGCATTGTGAAGCACAAATTCCGCTCCTGGAAGAGAAAAGCATTCAGCAACACATCCAATGAACTTGAAGAACGGCAGACAGACGGACAAACACGCATCGCTTGTTTTCTTGTCCGCCCTTGCCTCTGAGTGAATGTTAGGACTCACTAGATCTAGTGAGACAACATTTTCTTTTAGTAACTCATCAACCATCTCTGTCCTGAGGGAAGTCCCTTTCTTTGCTAAGCACATTTACACAGCCAGTTTTATTTGGTCTAGAGTCGCTACTTGCGTTAAACTACATATACGGACAGAATACACAAAATCGACTTATCGTCACCACACACTGGCATACAACGCAGTGGCAAGCATATGACATGAAGGGATATGAATTGCAATAGTCTGAGGGGATCTAAATGTGTACAGGTTCAGGGCAAGTATCTTTGGCAGTCGTACAGCATAGCTGTTAGCTGATAAGAGACCCGTTGAGATTAGCAGGGCATTCGAGTGGCTGAAGGGAGCTGATGCCATCTTCATTCAGTGTAGTGAGTCAGGACCCACCTGCCTCTCTTAGGAGCTTACGGGCCTTGGACTCTGTGAAAGAGGAGATCTCGTAGAACTTGGAATGCATGCGGGAATGCTTGAAACTGCTGAAGTGGACACTCTTGCAGTAGACCACACAATCCGACAGCTCCTTGGATAAACGTTGCTTCGATTTCTGAGGAAGTGAAAGAAAGTGGAATTGGTACACTCGTTATTGGGGTGTTTCATATACTAAACCACATTCAACTTAACTACATCTATATTAGGTTGGGACAAATACTAGACACTAGAGGGATTGTGTAGCATAATGGTCCGCGAGCGAGGCAGCACTGGCAAACAATAAGGAGTGCGGCGTATAGCTAGCCATCGGTGAAAACGGGTGGACGCAGGCAAACCCCAACATGGAAATAAGTGACACTCCACTTAGCAGCCGACCCCAGCAGATCTACAGGCAGGCTTCAATGACTGTTATGTTCGGAGGCATGCAGACAGGCACCAGGCCAGACGAATAAACAGTGCAGCCAGAGGTCCAAGCAGCAGTGTACACCTGGGCTTCTTCTGTGTGTGAAAGCCGATCCGGAGCCACACAAGCAGACTCTGAGCTGCAGTCTGTCTTCAGGGCAGGACACGCACCATCAGAGTAACTTACACCGGTCTTTGCATTGTTCCCGCAGCTTACTGGCTTTCCGCTATTATCATATTTTAAAAAGGTTATCCTATAAAGAAATAAAGGTGATCCCTGCGATTGCCAGTGGCCATTAAAAGCGTTGGAAGGATCAAGTATCTCTTTAGAGGACGTCTTTATCTCTTCCCGCAACTTTGCACCCTGTCCTCAAACTATCTCATCTTTCATGTGAAATGGGTCCTGTCAGGAACCCCCAGGACTGATGTCATCCAACCCACCTACCTCCGTCCCTGAGTCCATCACTCTGGTGTTCAACATGGCACCATTAGGAGACACGCCCCAGTCCTTTCAGCCCTGTGTATTTTTTCATTTCATAAAAAACCCTAGTCTAATGGCCCAAAATAATGGCCCATATCAATTCCCAGGAGTTGACACCACAGCAGATTCTGATTAAGATGACACCCTTTTGCCGCCATGAATAAAAGGGACAAGTGAGGTGGGAGTGACCGACACCTTATGCAATGTGGATATAACAGTGAGAGGCAGAGTTCAGAAAGACTGACAAGGAAACAGACATTGGCCTACTTGCCAGGCTCAGTTTAGAAGGCAAGCTCCGAGCTCGGTGAGACAACGACGGACACCGCACAGGCAGAGCGCAGGAGGAAGTGAACATTTGGACCGCTCTTACAGGGGACCAGTCCATGTACGTCCACTGGGAGCCTACCTTGGCCCGGCGCCGGAGGCTGTTGCTATGGAGGTTGTCCTCATCGATTTCCGCTGCTTCGTCCTCGTCGCTCACCTCGCCAGTGAGGGTGTCTTCAGGCTCCATTAACCCGCTCAGACTGTCCTCCAGACCGCCAATCTTTTTCCCCTTCAGAAGAATCTTTCCCTTCAGCTCCTGTTGGTCAGAACCATCAGTCAAAGCGGTTTTGTCACCAGGGAATAGATTTTTAGCATGATTTCAGATCCCCTCCTGGCTGGAACACTCTCTCAGTCTCTACTGCGTACTAACAATTTACAATGTATAGATATGTGTACAATCACTGAGCACAGACAGGCCGAGTAATAAACCGACCCAGTGCAGTTTAGAAAGAGAGAGTTGAGAGAACGATCCATCATATTTCCTCGCCTGCCAAGGGATGGACAGAAGGAACAATATTATGGCTTTTTAATAATTCACAGCGCCAGTGTTCCACGCTACAGGAAATATGATATGGCCCCGGAGGCACTGACAGCCAAGCAGTCAGGCAGGTAGTGGGAAGTGAAGGTGAATCTACAGGTCAACCCACTGGAGGATTAGCCCGCCTGATGGAAAACTGCACCGACAGCAATACGAACGCATAGAAAACACAATTGCTAGAACGGACTCGGCCCTTCGGGACATGGAACCCCAGTAACCGTTGATCCACCCGTCAGAGAAAGGCAGAATCCAGGAATCGAAATTCACTGGAACAAATATAGCCACCAACATATTAAGTTAACCTAGCAGCCATGACTCTGCGAGTCGGATCAGAGCCAGTAGCCTGGCCCCCGGTGCTGGCTACTAGCTAACAGCCTCACCTCGGGAGAAGGAAAGCTAATGGGTATCTTTCTGTCCAGGGTGCTTTTCAGCAGCTTGTCCCCGAGGATGGTGTTGAGGTGATGGGCCATGACTCGCTGCTGCTCAACGCTGCAGTGGTTCTCCATGGACAGGATCACTGGGTACTCTGATACCTAAGGACGAGAGGAAAGGGCCAAGTGAATAATTCAACACAGGACTGTAGCTTCATCTGGGTGAGGAGAGCTACGCCTGCCACAGCCATCAATTCACATGCAGGTTCTCTGGTTGGGGGTAGACAGGTAAGGGGTCGCGTGGAGCCTGGCCCTGGCCACTGTCCAGTTGCAGACAAATAGCACCCTATCCCAATATAGTGAGTGGTTTCTAACCAGGGTGTCACTTCAAGACAGCCGTTCCCAACAGCAGGGTCGCCGGGGCTTGAAAGACTCGGGCCAAGCAGGATTTTATGTGGTACGCTAACCCGAAAGGGGTCACCGGGGATTTAGGACACAGCCTGTCATATGAGGTGATGCTTGCCCCACGGGGAGGACCGTTTTGGCACGGAAAAGGACACAGGTATTTCACTCTACAGGTCACATGCTGGTCTAGTTAGCGAGGGCTCAGCTTTCTGATGGTGCTGTGGCTTTCAGATCACACGACGGAATGATCTCCCTCCTGACTCATACACATATAATGAGGTGAGGTGCGGGGAGCGCGGTGATACTGAACGAGAATGCCGCTGAGCGGTTGTGCACTATACTGGTTAGTGGATGTTAATTTTTTTTCACACTGAACGGATCTGAGTGGACACAAACACCCCTGTGTTCTGCCATGACTATGTCCTGAAACGGTGGAGAATAGCCATGAAAGTATTAAGCTGCAGATTCGCTGCGTGAATAAATAAATACCTTGAAGGCGTATTTTCCCAGGGTGCTCACGACGTCTTTGAAGAGGATCTTGGAAGTGAACGTGTGTCCGTGGTAGACGATCGGTTCCCCGTTAGTACCGTCCCAACAGTCCACCTCCACACAGCGGCAGCCTCTCTTCAAGGCCCTGGATGTTGCAAGAAACACACGGGCGTTTGTTTTGTGCAGCCGGGTCGCTGCGTTTTAATGGACGGCGGTCAATCGCCGATTCTGTCTTCCAAATCTCGCGTTATAATTCAGCTCAAGACTGAGAAACTTTTCTTCCACACAAAGGACCTACATTTGTCAACAATCCCAACTGATCCTCTGATCCTAACCCTGACCCTCTCCACCTACCGGATGTACCCCTCAACACTGCTGGGTCCTCTGAGCTGGTCCTCCATCAGATAAGTGTTATGTGAGGAGGAGATGAAGTAGTGGCAGAGGGGCTGATTCATGTCCTGGTACAGGTTCTGCTGTCTCGGTCGGAAGACGGAGCCCACGGGAGACATCAGGTAGATCAGGAAACCATCGATAGACATGGCCTTCAGCGTCTTGGCTGCAAATTGCAAAGACCAGAAAGTGAACCGTGCTGTCAGTTTAAACTATATACTTGTATTTAGCCTTTCCGTGCACATACCGCGATATTCATTCAAATGCAAGTATAAATGTTTGATTGGTAATTATTAGTACCGAGTGATCTGTCAGCTTTAGCCACAAGGCTCAACAGGATAAGAGGTGAGTTGTACCTGTGTCAGAAGGTTCGTAGCGCTCAATGAGCTCCATGGCCAGCTGCTGGACCACGTCCACATCTTCTAGCTGTTCTTCTCGTAGAAACTCCTCCAGGTCGCTCAGCGAGAGCTTCTGCCCATCGCCAGAGTATTCCTGGAACACCCTGAGGACATCCTCCCTCTGGGTCAGCATCTTGTAGAACAGGACAAACTCATCGTCCTCCAGACTCCCCGTCTGAGACTTGTCAGCCATCTGTGGACAACATTTTTAATATTTTCAGGGCAGGTTCTCGACCGGCAACCTTCCAGCTCCGCAGCTGGTCGCATTGCCCTCTGCTCCAAATAGTGATCTCCCACGTAAAGGGGCGGTAGTGTGTGATAACGTGTGGCCTTACCAAGGTTGCTACAATGTCAGGCCTTAACAACAGTGTATCGGAATCAATATTATGAATCTTCCCGGGACACTTGCCATGAAGAGTCGATGAGCGTGGTGTTCGTTCATCTCCACGTTCATCATCTTTAGAAGGACTCGGACCTCCTGGAAGTTCATCCTGCCATCGTTGTTCTTATCAGCCTTTTTAAACCAGTCCCCGATCCACCTGGGCTCGTTGTTTAAGGGAAACAATGTCACATCCAACCAGAAGACCACTGTAAACACTTGGCACAAAACCCTGGCATACATCTTTACAGTAGACAGCATGAAGGCGTCAGCATTTGACAGTTTTCCCTTTATGCCCAACCGGTGTATATAAGACATCCATGGTGACGAGAGCAGAGGGAAATAGTTTTATCTTGTAGTAGACACGAGAGTGAGGAGAGAAAGTAAAAAAAAAGAAAAGTAGATGAAGACCGTTGGGAATTACGACCAAGGCCGTTGGGAAGGATACTGGTCTAGCTTCTCACTGTCTCCCATGTTTTCAAGGTTTTCTATGAGTTTTCTCATGCCCTTGATCCAGGACTGTGCCTCGTCTGCTGAGTCCGCCACCAGGTCCAGGTTGCCCCGGCGACCACGGAACACCAGCGTGAAGCAGCGATCTGGGGGAAACTCGTCCGCGATGCTCAGCAGGACCTCTGACTGATGGCCCTCGCGCACAGCCTCCACGTCGCTCACAGAGACTGAGGAGCAGGAGAGAGAAGATGCAGAATGCCACCAACACAAGTACTGTATGGAGCAATTCAAAACCATCACTCAGGTCTGATCGGTCATGCTGTCAAAACATGGAGCAGAAGAAGTATTATTGCCCACCAAGGAGGAAACGTGACACTCTCTCGCTACTCACATGTGGAGTGGGTGTTTCCTGTCTTCTTGGACTTGTACCAGATGGTCATGCAGTCCTCCTGCAGCCTAAAGTAGCGCTGCTTCTTCCAGGTGCGAGATTTGATCTTTCGCATCACCGTGCCAACGATCATGGACTGGAGGTTGTCGTCCCCCTGGATACCTGATCGCAGTGGAGATCATGGGTCAAAGGTGCACCTGGCCCCTAAAAACTCTCAGCACCAATCAAAAGTAGCCTGGTCTAAGATCTGTTTGTGCCCTCCTCGTCAGTGTGCATGTGTGTTTGTGTGGTCAAGTAAAGATCTGGGATTCATCTATGTCTACCGGGCATTAATCTCACTTAATGAAAAACCCATTATACATTCATACGCATTATTGTTTTAAAAACTCCATAATTTCTTCGTAAATAATCATACAGCCAATGCAAGACAATTCTTGTGGTATGCAACATTAACTCTCAAGAATAAACTCACGCAGGCCACTTCCCGTGGAAGACATTTAGGGTTGTTTCAAACTTTTTCCATCTGCTGTCCAGCAAAAAGGTTCACTGTAGAATGTCTAATAAAGGATCAGAAAAAGCAAAGGAATGGTTTCATTACAAGTAGTTCACAGTGCTGTTATAACAATACATAGAATTCATATAGAAACCACAGCAGACTTGTCAGAAGCACATCCATCTTAAGTATCACTCCTTCACTGCAGGTGCAGTTTTGGAGTCAACACTTAGCATCTGTGATGTATAGCTTGTTAAATTAAATTTTTGAACTGACTGAATGTAAACAGAATTGACCTCAGTACTGTTGAGCACAGACCTTTGAAAACCCAGGATCAGCAGCCTCTTTGTCCAACCGTAATCATCCTTACTTCATCCTCCATTCAGCTAACGGGCTGATTCAAAACACAGACTCTGCTTCTCTGCAATTCGCTGTGTCATGTTTTTGCTAAGTAGGTCTATTCTATGGCTTTGTACTCGTCTTCTTGTTTTGGGAGGTGGATTTCAGAGGGCATCAGACAAATATTTTTTAATCTCTGATGTGGTTGGGAATGGCATTTCTTTTATTTGTCAAAACAATGGCATTCATGTTGGTTTTTAAACTATGGATAAAAATAATAATCCCAACCTTTAACTTCTGTCCAGTCAACCACATTTTAATGGTTTATTCCTTGTGATAGGATATTAGAAGAACTTCATAACCAATGTATGCACCTAACCCTAACCATTTCAATAAACAATAAATAGCATATTATTTTAAAACTTTTAATTTTGCAGAGCAACAAGACAAGAGTAAATTCTACTTTATTTAAGTTGAATCCCTATTGTAAATCTGTGTTATTTTGTGTTAAATAACACACAACAAAAAATGTCAGGCATAACGTCTGCTATCTATGTGGTACTATTTGCAGAATGTTTTGTATCATCTATCATTTCACCTGTTACCAAATATAAGTCTAACAGCAAGTACTTTTCTAATAATAACACCTGTTATACACAATTATAAACTAGGTAGATTCCTGAAGACTGTGTAGGACAGATATAAAAACTGGTTAATATTTATTATAGTTTGGGGGGCAGTTGGACAATATACTGTCCAATAAGCTGTCCTACTTGCGTTTTTTTCTTTCCTTTTTTGCAGTGGTCTCTTAATTTTTTTCCGTATATACAGTGACAGTGTCTGTGATGGTGCATACATTGATTACATATATATATACAGCTCCAGAAAAAATTAAGAGACCACTGCACCTTTTTCTTTCCTCTCCAGTGGAGAACAGAAGGTTAAAAATGAAGAGAACACTGTAAATTGAACGCTTCTGTTCCTCACTCAAAACTTTCCTTTTCAACCTTTTTGTAAAGGAAAGTATAAGGTGCAATGATCTCTTAATTATATTATTTTTATTATACATATATATATATACTCTATGTACACACTGTGTTACAAACTATCCTTGCCACTGATTCAATATCTTCAACATCTTCTGAGTGCCTGGTCAGACAACAATTTATAACTGGGTTCGCAAAAATAAATAAATTCAATTAAAAAACAAATGAGCTAAAATGTAATCTAATTAATGAAATATAAAAAAATATATTAATTCAATTAATCCTTCTTATTTACGCCAGATACAACGCTCTCAGGCGTGGGGTAAAAAGGGACTGCTGGAGGTCAAGGTGGAGAGAGGTTAGTTGACGCCTTACCTGCTGGTGGAGCATCTCACCTGGGTCCTGTGGTCGAGGCTGATCTGGAGCTCCAGAGACAGGGAGAATCCCCCGGGGAGCTGGCCCCGTCGTTGGCCCCCGTCTGTCAGCCTGTGTCAGCTCGGCATGCCGGTGTGGACAAGTGATACCGGCAGGCAGGGACAGCTGATCCTGAGTGAACAATTATCAACAAGCTCCTCCCCTAATTCTTCTCTGTCCTTCCCTCCTATTGGTTGGCTCTCAGAGGGTCCTCTTTGGCATTGAATGGTTAGCCGATTTTAATGTAATAACCAGTGAAAATCACGTAACAGATACAACGCCAATACCAAAGTGTCTGCTGTTACATTAAGTTTCAGCTACAAATGTTTGAACGTCTTGTAGATTTGGAATAAATTCAGAGCACGTTTCAAATGACCTACAATTCAATTTCCAATAATGTATTATTAGTGAAGTATGTGGGTCCATTTTAACCCACTGAAGTGTGCCTACTACTATTTAGATAGTTCTTACATTTTTAGTTTGCTAAAATACAATATAAATGGTTCAAAAAAAATATCCTGTAAGTATACTGCTTTTTTGGCTTGGGAAGCAAATCAACAGGGGTAATTATTTTTCTGAGATTACCAACTTGTCATGTTACCAAAACTATGAAATATGCCTGCCCACACATTGGACTACTTCTTTATACAGTTTGAGGATGAACAAATTTTACTGCATTTACATGAAGTGATTTGAGAGGACATTTACCCAAGGCATAACAAATTAAACCAAACTTCAGCAGTGGGCCGAAGTGAAGAAGCTTCAAGCAAACATCAAACAATTTACCAAAAGGGAGATGTCTAACTCTTCAAAGATGCAGTAGAATCATACTTGACATATCACGTCAAGGTTTTCATAAGAATGTATTGGCTAGCATTCACTATTAGCATTCCCATGATAATGACTGCATAATCCACTACAAAATAGCCCAATTTAGAGATCCTCCACTGGCCAAATTCACAGGCCGTTTCAGGTCCTGTAAGCCTGGCCAACCCTAACTGCCTGCAAGACGGCTCTTAGATGGCTAAACCCCGTGGCACTGAAACATTATAAAGCAAATGAGAATTAAAGGACGACACTGTCAACAACATGAGTTAAAGCACACACTTCGTCACTGACACGGGGAGACCAGGTTTTCCTCGAGTTGGGATCCGCTTCCACAGCTTTGCACTGGGAAGAATAATGCATTTCTTCTTACAGAGTCCCCCTCAAGACTGTCCCTACTCCTCCGGTTCCAGAGCATCAATAATACAGTGTAGTGGGTCGGCTTGCAGCTCAGGTTTTACACAGGCAGGGCCATTGCGGAAACAGGGGGGTCCCTTACTTTCTATCAACACTGAAACTCACTTCACTAGCCTTTAGCTTGACGCAATCGCTACTACGTACGACCTGTCAACAGTTTGACCTTAGTTCATTTTTCTACATCAGCCTATTTATGGCTTTATATCATTAACCCGATCCACAAAGACAAAAGTTACTTTGTAACAGAATTACAAGCGAACAAGCAAGCATGCAACAAACAGACCGGGTATTATACAAAGCAAAGTATTGCATATGCCAAGATGTAACGTTTTATTGTACAGGCTACTTCAATTTCAGAACACAGTGAAATGAAGACTTCAAATGTCCTTGAGAAAACATAAAACATACATTTGGAGAGACTGAAAAACATCCACACACATTTGGGCAAGCAGGCAGGTTCGTCAACCATAGCCCTGAATTCATTTTATTATATAAAACAAAATGTAAAAAAAAAAAAGAGCTGTTAAGAAAAGACTTTTCAGTCAATACAGAGGTTCCCCTTTATGGGTCTGTCACTCCAAGTGGAGGCATCTTCTTGTTTCTGGAAGCTGGGTCCTTGCTGGTGGGTATCACTCAGTGCAGTTGTATGTGAAATACAGTTACCTTGGCAAAATTCCCATGTTTTGTAGAAATCCCAGGAAGAAAATGCCCGGATTTTCTGATTATTGCATCCTGATTCCAGGAAGGTCTCGGAAAACCGGGGAATCTTGGGAAAGTTAGCACAATCGTGCAGCTCGGGAGACGTGGGGGGAGTTACTGTGTAGGCAGGGGGATGCCTCGTGGATCTGTGACTTGGCCTTCCTGCAGGTTCTTCACCAGCTGTGTCAGCCAGCGTTTGGTAGTGGTGTCGTCCTTCAGGACCTGGGCAAACGTGGTGTCTTTCAGCTGGTCTGGTAGACACTGACGGAGGGCCTCTCGAGCTCTGGTGTGGGGGCAAAGGTGAAAAAAAACAAAGTAATGTTAGTTATGATAGTAAGTAGGCCGCAGTCAGTAGAATCGACTTCAATTTAAATTGTGTTATTTGCCAGAGGTTTTTTACATTACCATTGCAATTGGAAGTTGAAAAATGTAATAGACAAATCTAAAATGTAAACATTCGACAAGTCTTAAATCCATCAACGTCCGTAAACCATCACCCCACTGCAACCACTTTAAGACTTCCCAATACATTTTCTCCCAAAATGTGTTTTTTGTCTTTTTTTTTTCCTCAAACATTTCTTCAACACTGTCACTGGATGATGAATGCAGACTTCATGAGACAAAAAGACAGAAGATCGAGGAGTTGGTTCCAATACCTGGAGTTGTCCGAAAGGCGCAGGTAACAACGAACAACGTGTTTCAGAAGACGAGCAGACGGCTCTTTGGAGAGTTGAAGGACCATTTTTCCCTGAAAAAAAAAAAAGCTGTGTAAGACGCAATTTTAGGCAATCAAGGTCTACCTGGCATTTTCTACAAAAAAAATAAAAGCTTGAATATTGGTAAGCCTTAAACTTACAAGTATCATGGCCACATGGGAAAAGCGTTCATACGTTTGGCAAATGTATGCCAGCCCTGTGTCATCAAGGAGAATTTTCTGTAGTATAAAAGTAGCAACCTATTGGATGAAAAGAAAAGGCTACTGATCAGACAGTGTTTTATGTATATACGCATCTTTATTCTTTGGAGACACAGAAAAAGAGAGAGAGGAAGCAAAAGAAAAGTACCGTTTTAGATAATTCGCTGCCAGACTCCATAATGCGAAGGCACAGTGGAATGATTTCTGTTGTCAACAGAAAATTAATCACCTCCTGCTCATCTGTTTTGACCAAGGCACCTTCAGGACAAACAAACAAACACATTTTAGTCTATCACAGCCTACATGACCAGCGATACTATGGCAAAATGAATTAGCGCCTGCATACTTTCAATCAGACGCAACATCAGTCTGGAATTGCTATGCTCGCTCTTGAGGCCACGGCATCATATTTTCGAGACATCGAACATGCGCTGCAGGTAGATCATAATCAAAAGATCCACAAGATCTACTTTACCGATGACTCCTAGGCTGGTAAGTCGGAGGTACTCAAATGGTCGTGTTTTGCTGACAGTGTGTAAGAAGGGGTACAGGAACAGAGGTATGTGAGCTGCCAAAAATGCAGACCTGTAAAAGACGTTACACATGTTTATTTTATGATGTTAAAGTCTAATACAGTGGAGGTGTTCTGATTATTACACACATACACACACAATTCAAATCTCCAGGACCAACATTTTTAGTTCAATCCATATTTCCCATAAAAAGATAAAAACAGGATAGAAAGACAAATATTTCATTAAACTGATAAATTGCTTGAACACAAACTCGTTTTCTAATCATTCTAGTTCATTCTAGTTCTATGCATTTCATCTAATCAGCTTACAGGTAAATTACTTCTACTAACAACCAGGTCAGAAAATATAATCCAAATACCGTGTCTCAGGATGTGAGGCTACACACTGCAGAAGTGCTAGGGCGTTGCATACTCTGTTTGACTGGTGAGCGGTCAGGGTTGGAGGGTTTATTGAGGGATAAATGTTGACAATCTCCTGTTCAGGAAACAAAAGGATCGTCAACATCAACATTTGAGTTTTTCATATCTTAGATTCACAGCGGAGAAAACCCATTCGGCGCAGCCAACTACACGCGCACCTTAGTGTGACGTCCGCAACCTTACCTGCAGGAGAGCAGCTATAGTTCCACAAGAGTGCCATAGCATCGGAGCTAGATCCGGCACGGACTCGCGTTTTTTACTGAGTTCAAGTAGCGCATTCTCGCGGGTCTCCGGGCTGGACAGCTCGTTGATCCACTGGTAAATCTTTTCCCTATCCACTTGCGCCAGCGCCGTGGTTACAGCCTATTGGACAAAAAATGGGGACATCGTGAGTTTCATTATAATGCTTCTTCGAAGTTACTATATCGTTTCATAATGAGTTACCTAGCTAAAGTTCGCGTTACTTAGTTATCTTTAATAATACATTAAAATAGGTAATTTCACGGAAAGATGGAAACTATAAATGTTACTTTCCCCGTACCATGGTTAGCTAGTTAACAAAATGTAGGTATTATTCACAGTTCCCAAAATGCAGGGCTTCCAGCATCTCTTTAAGATGCACAGACCGTAGCCATAGTAAGAACAAATATGGTCAGAGGCAGATAGACCACCGGATGTATTATTCCGAAGCATCAAGTCGTAATCTCAATTTTCCGCAGGGAGAGATAGCCCATTTGAAAGGCAGTGGAAACCTATGGAGTGAGATGAACTGTGTCGGAAATTAGCCGTTTTCGTATAGATGTTCATGTAACGTCTGATCCCGACAGTTGTACGTTACATGAGTCCTTAGGATAATTTTTTTTCTCGGTGTTACCATTTGACAGTTGCAGTTAAATGGTGCACTGTATAGACGGCGTACACGGTTATTGCCCATATCGCATAATAAACGTTTCCTAACAGAATCACGATAACGCGCCAATATTGCCCAATTGGATCTCGTTAACTCGTGCTTGATTCGTCCCTCCGCCTTTCCTTGGTTCTGCCCACTCGGCTTCACTAGCTCCCTTTGAAAACGATAGCTAGTGAGCTATCTTGATTTAGTTCTCAACATCTTTGGTCGACGTTTAGCGTTAGCATGACTAGCTAGCAACTAGCTAACACCTACTGACCAATAGCCCTGTTGGCATTGTGGGCTTGCTAACCAGCTAACTCTGTAAGCTAGAAAAATATTTCGTGTACTTACTGCTCCTGTAGCCAGCATTCTTTGCAGCGCCTATATATGGTTGCCCGGGGGCAGATATATACCTATTTTAGACAACTGTATAACGTTTTCGTTAAAAAAAATTAAATATGATCTGTTGTGAAAACAGACAACGAAGCTCGCGAGAGCTCAGCTGCGCTTGACCTTTCAACTGGCGTAATGCTGGGGTATTTCCCGTATCCTCCCCACATACCCTCCTCGGTATTTCCGCAGTCTTTTTAGGGCATTTGTTTTTCCCGGTTTGGTTTTTCCTTTTACAATGTGATTGTGGGACTCGGTTCTGGCTGAACGGACTTGGAAAATATTAGAAAATTCTGTCTGAATACCACTATGTTCTTTGGTTTTTTGACAAATCATTTTTTTAAATGTAGGATTTTTAAAATGTGCTTATAATCGACGCTAAATAATACATACAAAATTAAAATGTTCAATAAATCATTGCTTTCAGTATTTGCAGACCTTTCTTTAAATAGTTATGTCATACTGAATACTATGGAGAGTAAGAACAGTAATGAAAATACGTCACTTGTCTCAAGCTTTAAAATTGTATTTAAATGTGAAACTAATTTAATACAGTTTCTGAATTTATAGCTGTCAGAATTTTTTACTGTCAGAAATAACTTCTGGTTTCCTCAAATTTTATATTATTCTTAATTTTGGGGGGATAATCTGGGATAATCAAACCCATTTTAAACATTCTGGATATTTAGGTGAATGTGGATTCGTTTGCATCTACTGGGTATAATGAGGGCATTCGATTTTCTTTTGGTGCATTTTCAGCATGGATCATTAGAAAAAGAGTATTCATCCACTAGAGGGCCCATTCTTAACCATATATACCGTATAATTTAAAAAATACGTTTTTTTCAGAGCAACTTACAGCAGTGACAGCAAACACATTTGTCTTTTTTGTTTTTGACTGTTCAAACATGGGAGTCAAACTCACAACACTGCCCTTGCAAGTGCCTTGCTCTACCAAATGAGCCAGACAGGACCAGTTCCACTCCTTAAGTAATATACCTAAACATTGAAGAAACCTGAGCTACATTTATAATATGAAATACGTAAACTTTGATCATATTAAATGTCATTGTACTCTGTGATCGGAGTAAACAACACATCCAAAATGTTTGTCAAGACTGTAGGACAAGCTGGGAGGAGTATTCACTGCACCAATAAAAAGATTGACTGGAGTTTCAACAAGCAGCTCAGTCCATCCAGATTTCCTCTGTAGCATTACTCATTAACAAATCTGGCCAACTATTTGTTTATTTTGATGGCGGGGGGGGGGGGGGGGGTGTTGCATGGGTGTTCAACAGTTGGCTGGAACATAGTCCTTGGCCCAAAATATATTTGTCAGGCCTTGGTTCGGTTGTTTTATCTTCAGGGTGTATGAACATGAAAAGAAGTGGGCCACAACATGTATACAAATAGGAACTGGCATTGGGGATAGTAAGAATCTGAGTAAGGCTGAGTCCCTGAATGATTGTTGAACTTATTATCTCTGATGCCTCGAATAATATACATACTCTCAGTGTTTAGTAAAGCCGTGTGAAAGCTGAGGTAAGGGTCCAAATGAAAGACCACCAGATAGCTGTATGCCTCCATTGATCATAATGAATTCATTCATGTCAGCAGCCCTATTATTCAAGTCACTGGGGTAGTAGAGAGAGATGAAAGTAAACACTGTTTACCCCATGTAATTGAATTCTCTCTCAACGGTTTACACAGATTTTGCGGGAAAATGCATTGAAAGCATATAGAGTTTTTGTTTTTACGCCACAAGCGGAAACCAGAGTTTACCCACAATTATTTTGTTTTCACCACGATATTACTGTAACCTGTGAACAATCAAGGATTCATATGAGGCTGGCCCAATCTGGATCTGGTCCAGACAATTATTAGACTAGTTCAGCTTGGGAATCATTGCCAGCTGACCTAGATATGGCGAAAGCAGCAAGTTAATGATTCAACAAGAGTTGCAGGAGGGCAGACCGCAGCTTAAAAGTCCAGCTTAGGGATGAGGAGACGGACTTGATGTGAATAGTACACTGCTGCCTTAAATTGGTCCTGGTCCTTGAGTCGTTGACGACCCTGTGGTTAGCTTGGATCATGGATAAACTGGTGGAATGTGTGCCTAACTTCTCAGAGGGTCGGAATAAGGAGGTAAGTGGCCTTTTCAGAACGGTGAATTCATTTGCACTGCAGCAAGAAGCTTCCAGAGATGACAATATAATTGAAGACCTATATTATGTGTCATGTAGGACTTTTTCTGGTTGACAATATAAGGTTCTCGTTTACCAAAAACAGTCAACGTTTCTGAGATTGTGCCGGAGAGCAAAATCTGTGAAAATCACTGTCAATTCATTTATTGGAAAAGCTTTATACAGACTTGCCCCCATTCCAGGTGATCGCCGCCATTGGAGACGCTATCTCGGCTACAGAGGGATGCAGCCTATTGGACGTGGACCCTGGGTCCTCCACCAACCGTACAGTCTACACCTTTGTGGGCTCGCCACAGGCCGTGGTGGCGGGAGCGCTAAACGCTGCACGCATTGCCTTCCCACTCATTGACATGACCAAACACTCAGGTATGAGAGACACACACACACAAGGTGCTGTTCCCTCTCACATGACTCGGTCAAACATCTGAGGTCAAAGGCCACGTTTCGGAGACGCCCCGCCACAATCCCCTGTCCCTTACCTTAATATATAAGGGACGGGTAACTACCGTGGCTAGGTTAGGTCTGTTCATAGGTTTTTATGCGTGTCTGTTATAGGGGAGCACCCACGGATGGGTGTCATGGACGTGTGTCCGTTCATCCCCGTCCGGAACGTCACTATGGAGGACTGCGTCAACTGTGCCAACGTTTTCGCACAAAGGTTAACGGACGCTCTGCACGTTCCCGGTTTGTTTCTCCCCCTCTGACCTATTGACCTTGAGTCTAGACACCGGCCCTTTACCCTGACCAGGGGCGCGGGGCCCGCTTGCGTACATTTCCACATCAGATGCACTCAACGAGGTAGACAACTGTAAATAAAACAGGTTGTCATTTCTCCGCAGTGTATCTTTATGGAGAAGCAGCCAGGAAGGACAACAGGAAATCCCTCCCTTCGGTGCGATCAGGAGAGTATGAGGGCTTGTCTGAGAAAGTGAGCGAAGCCTAATTTCCGTATATACGCATTATGTATATATTATATCTAATTTCCCTACATTACCAGTGCCAGTATGCTGGCTGTGACCATCTCACAATCAGGCATGCGAGATCAACTCTAAAAAAAAAATAAAAAAAGAGATTGAGTGAACGTTTCCCTGTTGTCCTCAGTTGAAGAGGCCAGAGTGGGCTCCTGACTATGGCCCTGACACTTTTGTGCCTTCCTGGGGAGCCACGGTAACAGGCGCGCGCAAGTTCCTGGTTGCTTACAACGTAAATCTCCTCAGCACCAAGGAACAAGCCCATCGGATTGCACTGGATATCAGGGAACAGGGCAGAAGCAAAGATCAGGTATGGGAAGGCCTTGTATGAGAATCTTTCAAATGTTTTACAAAAAAAAAAACAAGATCCCGTCTTCATGACTACAGCAGTTTAACAACCATCTTTGTTATTTGCCCGTGTCCTGGTTGCTTATCAAGAGGGGAAAATGGTGTGTTTGTACTGTAGCCAGGTCTGCTGAAGAAGGTGCAGGGCATGGGCTGGTACCTGGAAGAAGCCAACATCGCCCAGGTGTCCACCAACATCCTGGATTACGAGCTGACACCCGTCCACACTGTTTATGAGGAGGTCTGTCGAGTTGCCAAGGTAAAGAGAGGCCGACGGCAACAGCAACAGTCAAACACTGTCATACAGTGCCCTCGCTGGGCCTTCAAACCAGAGCTGGACCAACAATCTCAAATGAATTCCAAAGTGTTGAAACTCTCCCGACATGTTCCCCTCCCGACTCTGCTGTACAGGACCTGGACCTACCAGTGGTGGGCTCTCAGATCGTGGGCCTGATGCCGCTCAAAGCCGTGCTGGACTGCGCTGACTTCTACATCCAGAGAGACAGGCTCTTCATTGTGGAAGAGGAGCACAAAGTCCGACTGGTGAGAATATGACGGGGCCGGTAAATAGTAACTCGTGTTACCTTCAAAAATTATCACCTCAAGGTAAATAAATGATAGAGTTTAGAGGTTCCCTCTCTCTCTCTCTCCCCCTCTTCTCCCCACTCCCACTCTCTCTCCCCCTCTTCTCCCCAACCCCCCTCTCTCGCTCCCTCTTCAGGTCATCAGTAGACTCGGGCTCGATGCGCTGGGGCCTTTCAACCCCAAAGAGAGAATAATAGAGTGAGTGCAGATCTCGGTACAGCGTGGTTTCCTTCTATGTGATGCGCTGAGTGTGATTTGGACTGATGGACTTGTGCCTGCGTAGGTACATGGTGGACAAGACAGGGGAGGACCCGGGCCTGGTGTCTCTGTCCCTGCAGCAGTTTGTCCGCAGCGTGGGGGCCAGAACAGCCGCCCCAGGTGGAGGGTCGGTCTCTGCTGCCATCGCTGCCATGGTAACATAGAGATATACCAAATACAGTGGTATATGGCCAATGAACACAGATTTGTATTTTTTTTTAAATGGATGCACACGCTATGGCTTTCAGCCAATCGGCATTCAAATTTAGCACTGACTTTGTGTTCCAGGGGGCTGCTCTTGGAGCGATGGTTGGTCAGATGACCTATGGGAAGAGGCAGTTTGACAGTTTGGATAGCGTCATGAGAAGACTCATTCCTCCCTTCCATAAGGCCATGAATGAACTATTGGTCATGGTGGACAAAGACTCCAAAGCTTTCAACCAATACATGGTAAGGCTGGAACATGTTTTATTTCAGTAATTCCGGTGGGATATTTTGTTTGGATACCAGACAATGGCCTGAGGTGATGCCTAAAGACTACATTAATCTGACTGGAGTTGGGTTTCTGGATGCAGTCATTGCAGTTAATACTGTTTCTGTTTCAGGCTGCATTGAAGATGCCAAAAAACACGACACAGGAGGTTAAAAGGTGATTGCAATGTAATTAAAATCTATTACCTGTCCTCACCCGTCAGCTCATTTAATCTGGGAGGCTACCTGATCTTATCTAAACTCTCATTATGTCACCAGGTAAAAACTCATTAGTGTGAGTCATGATGTTAACTCATTAGTGTGAGTCATGATGTTATTTTTTTTTTTTTACATGCTTCAAATCTGCCTGATCTGTTTACTCTGCCTCTGTTCTACATGTTCTGCCTTGGTCCCCTCTTCCTTACCTGGCACCTAACCCGCATCTAACTCCTCTGCCCACCCCGTGACGCTACTCCAGGAGAGAGGTTGCCATGCAGGAGGGCCTGAAGCAGGCTGTGGGCGTCCCTCTGTCTCTGGCTGAACGAGTCAACCTACTGTGGCCCTGTCTAAAGGAAATGGTGCTCTACGGAAACGCAGCCTGCAAATCTGATCTCCAGGTACCGTGTCACTGAAAGACAGGTGACGCTGAAACCATAAACTGCGTACGTCTCTAGGTTCTTTGTGCCGCTTGTTTAACTGAGCGACTTCTATCCAGTTGTGCCAGCTGCTTGTCCGCACATGCCTGCCCACTGGCATACTGTCAAGCAGTGCTCCATAACATCCGACCACTCATAGGTGTCAAGTTATCAACGGCTAAATGTGGACTGACGATTACATCTGCGGTATGGAAATAATATCTTCCTGACATTGTTCTTCTGTGGTGGTGTTGCAGGTGGCAGCTAAAGCCCTGGAAACAGCAGTGTTCGGAGCCTACTACAATGTTGTGATCAACCTCAAGGATGTTACAGACGAGTCCTTCAGAATGACTGTAAGTTGCAGTGTAGTCTATAGATCTGACTCATTCCAGAAGGAGGCTGGCTAAGTTACAAATGATTTCGCCACGACTACTGGATAATGAATCAAGCAAATCAAGGTTTTGTTTTGGTAACAGCCGATGGTTTATTACATTGTTATAAGTGCACATATTCCTAGATACACATTTGTGTTTCGCAGACTCAACAGAGAGCTTCAGCTCTGCTTAATGAAGCCAGGGAATGTGCCAGTATGGTCTTGGACGAGGCGGAGAGAAGAGGATGAAGTTGCCACTCTAATAGTGGGTTACCCACAGACCAACACTTATAGTTGTATTGTGTTTTCTGGGGACAAACGTAATTACAAGTGGAATGTGACATAGTACTACCTGTTGTGGGAGATGGAACATAGACTACCAGGCCCTTATACTTGGGAAACATGAACAAATTGCAATTCAGGCAAACAAGGGGTAATAATATACTGCAAACTACAAAACCGCTAAGATTCACAGTTCTTAATTTAAACAACTTTATTAACATCTTTGGGCAGCCCAACACGACTGCTGACTTGGCCATGTGCTTCTGAGCCTGCATGGGACTCAAAACAGGCCATCACAACCATTTTTTTCTATTGCAATGTAAAAAACAATAAACTGGGTTCATTTTGTTCAACGTGTGTTTTCTCAACTGCTCCACAACGCTGGCCTTCACTTCGTTAGAAATTCTCTTAAATACTTATAATGTAATAATGCACTGCCTAGCAGCATTCACCAAGCCAGCCATTACTACATCGATGCACGCTTCCTGATTCGTACAGAATGCTACTACACGTTTTCTTGCTCTCTCTTCCGAATTTCATCGTAGGATATCTGAATCCTGTCATCTTAAGACACTGCCTTGTTATTTAGTGCTGAACAACAAAGGATGTGTGGCATTTCAGTTATTCTGTTGTTTGTTTAAATTGCTGTGAAATTCTCTTTAAAACATGTACTCTTTAAAACATATTTTAACTATTCTTTTGCCTGTAATGGAATGAAATACAGGTAGATGATGTAGGAGTTACTTTTGGGCCAGTTTGTATTAGAGCCTTTCTGTTCTAATCAAACTGTGAATATAAACTGAGTTTGTATATCCTGACTGCTGATGGTCTGAAACAATCCAAACAAATATTTCAGACAGAAAACACCACGTTTGAGTTTAACCATTTATTAAAGAACTTATGTACAGCCCTGTACATGCAAGTCTTGGCATTAGGTTATGCTCCTTTAGGGTAACTCATTGCCATCACATGATCGTGTTTACGATACTACCACAATTACATACCTTTGTTATTATTCATGCAATGAGCAAGGTGTGCTATACCGATCCCCCCCACAAGGAACACAGAATCTAACCGGTGAAGGCATGGGTGGCGGGTGAGCGTGCACCCACATGCTAGTACAAGCTCAACAACCGACTGAGTGAGTAACATGCACTGCATTAAAAGGCCTGTTTCGGAGTGTGTCCATACAAGTAAAGAGCTTTGTTATCTGTGACAGGTATAAGGCCAGTACAGAGAAGTTGCGATATAAAACAATTTTAACCAGTCTTAAGAAGTCAGCTCTTGACATTTCTGGAAACTCCTCAAACTTTGCACATGCAAATGAATTCTTAACACTTGTCTTTTTTTCCTCATTCTAAATAAGATTTCAACAGTTCACACTCAGCAGGCAACCTGGTACCGAACTAGTACATTCTTATTGCTAGTTCGCAGACTGGGTGCAGGAGTTCTTGTGTTTACTTGAATCGACCTTTGGTCTTCTGGTCGATCTACAGGTGTGCAAAAGTGTGGTTTCTCAATGGATATAATAATGTGAAAACCCTATGCAGATCCTGACTTTCTTCATTTGACATAACAAACTGCTTTTTACAGGGGAGGCAAATAATATCAGAAGTAATTGCAAATGAAACACTGGTCAGTTGGTTAATCTCACTCTTTTAGGTCTATTGATTTCCTCTCTGCTTTTGTCTTAGCTTGTGTCCACAAATGTCTTTGCACTTTGTGCACACTGCTGCATCAGCCAGTTCGTCTGTTCAATCAATCAATCAAATGTATTTATAAAGCCCTTTTTACAACAGCAGTCGTCACAAAGTGCTTTTACAGAAACACCTGGCCTTAAACCCCAAGGAGCAAACAACAGTAGTGTTGAATTTCAGTGGCTAGGAAAAACTCCCTAAGAAGGCCGAATTTTAGGAAGAAACCTAGAGAGGACCCAGGCTCAGAGGGGTGACAAGTCCTCTTCTGGCTGTGCCGGGTGAGATATTAAGAGTCCAATTGCAATAATTAATAAATGCATGTGAGTTAAATCCAGACTCTATTCAAATTTAGACTAGGTCAGCAGTATGAACAGATGGACAAGGACAGGGACAGCAATGGGCCCCCCAAACCAGGTACTCCGCAGGTGTGGACCAGGACCTCATGTCCTCCTAAAGTTTAAAACGGGAGGAGACTGGGAAAATTCAGAAAATGCACTCTATCAACAACGATTTATAGTGGGGAAGGAGGACTGACCCAATCCCCCAGCACAATAGTATAGCAGCATAAGACCTTGGAACTGAGACGGGGGAGTCTGGCGACACTGTGGCCCTACCCGGGGGATTTCCTGCCCAACAGGCAGGAAATCAATCCACCCACACTGCCAGGCATCAACCAAAGGGACACCCACCAACCGCAACCACCCTGAATGAGGGCCGAGTATTGCCTGCAGAGTACAGCCCAATTGCACAAGTGCGCAACAAAGAGACAACAAGCCAGTGACTCTTCCCCCGAAAGGCATTGGAGGGAGGGCATCCCAGTGGCGACGAGAGCCCACTTGGCAAGACAGCAAGGGTGAACAGTATCAAGCCTTCTGGTCACCTTCACGCCCATGGGCCTGGCTACACCTTATCATAAACTGTGCTATAGAGATTAGTTTTTAGTAGACACTTGAAAGTTTGCACTGAGTTTGCATTGAAAATAAGCAACTCTTGAGACATATTTTATATGTTAATCAAAGGAAAGGTCAGGGTCAAGGGTAACGCGGAGGTTTCATACAGTTTTTTGTGATACAACCAAGCAGCCATCGAGGTTCACAGTAACGCTCTTTGTTTTTTGTTTAAGAGCAAGAAAGTTCTCTGTCATCCACTTCCTAATATCTGAAACACATGCTTCCAAAGTAGCTAATTTTGGGGCTTCTCCATGCTTCATTGAAATATATAACTGTGTGTCATCAGGATAACAGTGAAAATTTACATTGTGATTTCGGATTACATCGCCCAGAGGCAGCATATATAGTAAGAACAATAATGGGCCCAGAAACGAGCCTTGAGGAACACTAAAGCATACCTTTGACTAGTCAGAGGATATGCCATCCACACTAACAAACTGATATCTTTCAGATAAATAAGATTTAAACCAGGCTAGAACATGTCCACGTAGCCCAATATGGGTTTCCAGTCTCTCTAAGAGAAGGGAGTGATCAATAGTGTCAAAAGCAGCACTAAGATCAAGAAGCAACAGGACGGATGTGGAACCTTTGTCTGAGACCATTAGAAGGTAATTTGTTAACGTAATGAAACCAAATGACAGTATCGCACTACACTCCTTGCTTAATTGTATTAATGATATCAAGATGTGGCTGTCACAACATTTTCTTAACTTGAACGAAGATAAAACAGATTGTATCATCTTCAGTACTTCAGCCACGACGAACGGTCCATCTTTGAGTTTGGGAGCACTGGCTTCATACTTAAAGCCAGCTGTCAGAAATTTGGGGGTTACTTTTGAATGCAATATGAAATTTGACAAGCAAATTAGCAATGTTGTTAGAATGAGCTTTTTCCAGCTCCGTCTCCTAGTTAAAGTTAAGCCATTCCTTAACAGGCAAGATCTGGAAAAGGTGATCCATGCTTTTATTAGTTCAAGGTTGGATTACTGTAATGCTCTCTATGTTGGTTTGAATCGAACCTCCATCTCACGCCTTCAACTTGTGCAAAATGCTGCTGCTCGGTTTTTAACAAACACATCTAGATGTGCACACATCACTCCCATTCTTTACACCCTACATTGGCTCCCTGTGCGTTTTAGAATAGATTTTAAGATTTTATTGTTTGTTTTTAAGGCCCTAAATGGCCTGGCCCCAGAGTACTTATCTGAGATTTGAACCTTGCGTGAGCCGGTCTTTGCAGTCTTCTAACCAACTGGTTTTAGAAGTCCCAAGGTCAAGGTACAAACGATGGGGTGATCAGGCTTTTGCGGTTGCTGCCCCGAGACTCTGGAATAAGTTACCCCCCGATATTCGCACAACTACAGATGTTGCTCTTTTCAGGTCTAAACTCAAAACCTATTTAGAATGGCTTTTAATACGCAGTAGTGGTGTGACAATTTCCTCTTCCTGGTTCTATGTAACCTTTTATGATTTTACTGTTTTCTACGTTAATTTTTTTTTTATTGCAATATATGTTGTTTTATTCTTGGTTGCTGATGTGAAGCACTTTGGATACCTGCTGGTTGTTGTAAAGTGCTATACAAATACATTTTGATTTGATTGAAGATGAACTTTTAACTACAGTACCTACTATGTTAGATTTGTGCGGTTTGTAATTTTATTATAATTTTATCATTTGCTAATTGCCAGAATTTACCCCATTTTCATAGCGTGCGATCAGGGACCTACACAATACTGCTGGCGAGGATGACAAGTATAGGCTGCATGAAAGTTGAATTTGTATTACTTTTTAAAAATAAGTCTAAATAGTCAAAGGGAATAAACCAGTAAGTGTGTGGTGGCTGCGTGAAATGGAACATTCATCATGCAAATGTATTAAACAAGATTAGTCTTAGGTTGTCTGGATTGTGAACTTTGTTTGGGGAGGAATAATTTGGCCGGAATAACACTACAATAAACACTGTACCTAGTTATATGAATTGGTTAACACCTTGTTGTTGAGTTTAACTTGATTAATAACTTGTTAATTACCATTTATCTATAGACTTTTTTTTGTTAAGCGTAGAAGGGGAATGGCAAAAACAGTCCACACAACACTGGGGTGCTGGTATTATTGGTAAATCAGATCAGCCTAAAATGTATTGATGAAGAATGCAGCTGGACAGACTTTGATGGTAAGAAATAGCCTAAATGCAAACTCTAACATTGAATTAAGGATTATAAAGCATATTATAATCTCTAAAACACCACACATGACTTCTCAGATGCAGCTCCAAGCCAATACTGGACACAAAGGGAGAAACATTGTTCATGGACAACCTGGACAAAGCAGCAAAGAGGGACATCAAACAGCGGACACGGCGCCACAAGCGACAGGTTTGTTTATAAATGTGTGTTAAGAGTGTTTGTTTTATATTTGATTGGAAGTGATGACTAATTTACCTTCAAAATAAATAAAATAAGGCTACATCTAAAATGGGTGTATATCCCTTTTTTATACGAAGGTAAAGCAGCGACAACAGTTTTTTATTTGTACAAGAATAGTGCACACTCGTAAAAAAGATTTGCTTACTTGGAATTACTTTTGTTGTTGTATGAAAAATGTGCATAGTATAACTAACCTGATATTTGGAATCTGGCCACTCATTAATAACACTTGCCAACGTAAAATACGGACACTTAGAGTTTTGTTACTAAAATTCAGCTAGAACTGTGACAAAATTATTTGTATTTGTAAATCACAGGCTGCAGTAGTATGTTTCACAGAGTTTACAAGCGGATATACCCATGAGCACTCTGATCAGCACAGCATAGCGTTTTCTGACCAGTGAACTCAGTTGATGGTGAGTCCGTCACGTTTTCAAGTTTTAACCAATCGGAGGAGATTCTGGAACACAAGTGTTTTAACTCATAGTGATGTATTGCAGAGGAGAAGAGAAGCTGTTGTTTAACAGGCAACTGAGGACATGATGTCTGGTGTGGATACTGGATTTTTGGTTTCCTGATCAAATTAGTTGACCAGTGAAGGTCACTTGAACTAGACTGATTTACACACACACACACACTCAAGTCTCAAGCAGCTAACGGCTGCATTCCCGATGTGTCTAAGAATAACTCTGTTATGATATATTAGTTATAATTATACAACTTCGTCTGGACCTGGGTTTGAATTATAATGAACATACTTTACATGGGACTATATTGCATATATATTGCAAAATATTTTGCAATATAGGAACATATTGATTTAAAATAGCTTTTTTAAATCTACATATTTCTCAACTGATATCATGTTAGGACCTTATTATCCTAATTCTCATGTATATTCTTAAATCATCATGGATTATATTAAATTACTCTGCTTTTGATGGATTTCTGTTACCTGTAGGGTGGTCCAGGACCGGGGGCGTGTTGTCCAGGGATGAGGACTTCCCCCATGGCATCCCACATCCCACTTCAGGGGATCTCTAGCCACCAGAGCAGAAGAGGCCGGGGGGACCAGGGCTTAAAGTACAGTTGTTTGACAGTTGTTGGTGGCCCAGGTTGTGGAGTGTCATGCCAATGATGTTTGGTGATCACGTTACGGCGGTGGCCATAGACAGTGGCCCCAAAAAGTACCAGAACGTAACACACTGGAACAGAAATTCAGTCATGGTTTTCTGAAGCACCTGTACCCAATAACATTATACATAATTCATGAATATTGTTATGAGCTAGGGCTGACCATTTCATTGGTTAACCTTGAACTAATGAACTTGCCTTCAATTGAAGCAGTTTGGGAAATCAAGTTGTTGTTTTTTACATGACAAGAAAACAATAAATACTAACAAACCTCTTCATATTGTCAACATAATATGCTACGGCAGTCATAAGATTTAGGGTGAATCTGGTTTTAAAGATCCCAAAGGCCAGGTTTCATATGCAGAGAAAACCACCCTAGTGACAAGGTGATCCTGAAGAACAGGTGAGCAAACCTTTCCATCACAGTTGATGCTAAAAAACAGAAATGGAAAACAATTCGTTAACAAGAACCCAATTGCGAATTTGACGTCCATTAGAGGCCAAACATTAGACTGGAAGGAATTTTTCTTTGAATAATTGTTTTTATTTGTCTGAAAGAAGAAAATACATGACACCACATTTCACAAACATGATAGGTGTTTGTTTTTAACTTCAACAACAAACTGTGCACTTAATAAATGGATGGATGGTGACCGTTTTTCTGGCCTATCGATCAGGGACATATCTAGGGACATATATTTACTATCCCTCCCCTTTTGCCTAATGGTTAGGAGCACAAATTCAAAGTATCAAAGTTGTCTTCAACTTGGAAATCTTCAAAGTATTTGAAACTTCAAAGTATCAAAGTAGTCAAAATGTATCATTATATTTACTTGGCAAATAAATGTGCTTCCAGTGTTAAAGGCAACTTACCGGCTATAATCTGCCACACTATATTAAATTAATTATCTCCTGTGTTTATTATTGTTTTTATTGGGTAGAATTACTTGTTTCTCCAGTGCCTGTTTTTCGTGCAATGTGTATTGCTTTCTTTCGTAATTCAAATATACAGAACATGCTTTAGCTGTGTTAGAAATGAGAAAAGTATTTACCAAAGAGTAAAGACTAAATGTTAAACATGCCCCCACTTGATCTCCTGCATATGGGACGTGCACTCATTACACGAAAGTGACAACATTCACTGGTTACACAGTAGATACTATCAGAAAGTAGGACAGTGATGTACAGTGAGTGTATAACATGACATAAATATATTTCCACAGTACTTTTAAACTGACTGTACAAAACAAATGGAAACGTGACTCCGGAATTCAAAAGAGAACTAAAGACAGAATAAATGGTGTTACTGACTGGGCAATCTGTTAAGGATTGAGCTAAACAATTCAAATAATTCCCTCCATTAACATAATTGCACATGGGCAATATTTTACCACGCATCAAATCTTTATTCTAATTAGTAATTAAGTGTAGATGACACAATACGTTGATTATTTTATTTTCCTCCTCTGCATGAAAGGTCAGGTCCTGGCTGGCTGGTTCAGTGGGAGTCCAAGTCAGCAGTCATCTACAGAAGAGAGAAATTACATTTAAAAATTAAAGATGGAAAATTACCAGGTGTGAGGAGGTGAAAATAAATTCCATAATGCCATTTATTAAAATCTAAGGGGATTGAAGCATCTACAGTGGCTCTCTAAATGACTCACCCCATTGGACCTTTCTACATTGTATTGTGTTAATACACCCAAATGGATTCCATTCATTTTTGATCAACACAAACAACAAAGTCAGGGGAAATAAAAATCTCAAAATCGTTTGAAATCATTTACAAATACAAAACAGAAACTGATTGCAAAAGTAACCATCCCCTTTAGTAAATATTTGGTAAAGACAATTTTGGGAAGAATAAAGCCATGACGTGAGGGCGCCAAACATAGTGTGGTTTGAGACCAGAAAAACTACTTTGGTCTCATCAGACCATATTCTTCCACTTAGTATCAGATTCACCTGCAAACCTTCTGGCAAACTCAGCAAAGACTTGCTGAAAGTTTTTTTCATCTTGCCACTACTCTATGAAGGTCACTTTGGTGAAGCGGTTGCGGTGTGGTTGCGGTATGGTTGCGGTATACACAGTGTCTCCCAGCTCAACCGTGGAAGACTGACATGGAAGGTTTCTTGGTGGCCTCTCGGACTAGCGACCTTCTTGTCCGGGTACTCCGTTTCTGAGGACGGCCTGTTCTAAACACATTAACAGTTGTGCCATATTCTCTTCATTTCTAAATGTACTTTTCTGTGCTCTGAGGGATATTCAATGCCTGGTCAATGTCCTGATATCCTACCCTTGATTGATGCCTTTGAAGAACCTTATTCAGGATTTGCTTTGATCGGTCCTTTTTCTTCATCATGTCGTTTTTGTAGGAACGGTACAAACCATCTGTGGGATCTCCCAGAGAACTTTTAAAAACATCTGATTTTACCACAGCTCAATCAGGTATCACAGAAAAGGGTCACCCCCTTTTCTGTGATACCTGATTGAGCTGTGGTAAAATCAGATGTTTTTAAAAGTCAACTTGTGTTTTGTTGAATGGTTAGTTGAGTGGAGTCCACCTGATCACATGATCTCAGGTTAAATACACCGTTCTCTGGGATATACATTTGCAAGAAATTATTTTCTGTTTTATATTTGTAATACATTTTTTTCACTTTGACATCGTGGACTTATTTGTGTTAATCAATGGCAATGGCTTACTCCATGGGCCTACTCCATGGGCTTACTCCCCTTTTAAATGGCTTACTCCATTGACTTACTCCACCGGCTTACTCCATTCTGCTATAATGCTGTACCAGTGAAATGTGGAAAAGTCCACTGAGAGCGACTATGTTAGGGATGTGTGTACTGGGTAGGAAATGTGGCACAACGGCAAGCATGAACCTCACGCTGTCAAACCTAACAAGCATATACTACTGGAGATTACCAGGCACGGCGTGCCAGCACCAGAATCTATTCTCCTCAGTTAAAACAATACCCATGGCCTGCTTTACCTTGCGATGGTTATGCATGCAGTTGCTTATGCTACGGAAACAGCAGCGTTTACTGTACCTGAAAGTCTTCAGGCATCAAATCAGCGAAATCACACGCCTGAGGCAAGCAGTGTCAGGAAAAGAACAACAATGGACAAAACGATTGCAATTGACATGAGAGCATTAAACGCCATGTAATTTCATTGTTTGGCACTGGACTGAACACCGCAACTTCATTTTGAGGTTATAACGACCCAGTGGGGAAGTTTAACTTACCACAGCATCCAAATCCTTAGGGCTTTGATTCCAACACTGGTCCAACACTGGACCAACACTCCTCGTCAGCTCACCAAACACATCTGGTGACATCGGCATCATGTTGTCTTGCAGTCTAGATGGGTGACTGAAACATATCGTAAAAAGAAGTCCTCTGTATCACATGATCGACAAAATATTGCAAACAAATACTAAGACCACACAGTATCTTTGTATTTTTCCCTATGCAATAAAAAAATTATGTGTATTTTGCCCTATACTCTGGCCAGTCCAATCTCATCTCTTTCCTGGCACCCCAATGGTGGAACAAGGTTCCTAAAGGACGAGTGTAAAATGTACACTTACACTTCTGACACTGATATGAGTTCTGTCTTCATGTATCCTCGGCTGGCTGGACTCTCCACGTCCATGGGTTCTGACACTGACAGGAAAATAGTGGACCAGGGATGTTAACCCCAACATTAAGGCTGTTCAACGCTATCAAGACATTTACGTGAGGAAACACAAACCAATGATCTGCCAAGAAGCATCTTGGACCTTACAGGGGAATTGTGCAAAGGACAAATCATTATTTTACTACCTAGGTTAATGGCAGAGAAATATAGTCTAGTGAAAAAGTGAGTACACCCCCCTGTAAAGTTGTCTTCTTTGTAACAGAATTTTTGGACACGCTTGTTCAAGGGCTTTCTTACATTCATGGCCCACTTCTTGTCTCCAAACAAAATATCTATAGGATTGAGATCTGGGCTTTGGCCCAGCAATTCCATAACCCCTGAATTCCCCTTGTAAAATACCGTAGTGGTTAGAGAAGCAGACCTGCAAACTATAGCTCCTGAGTTCGTATCTCCTCGCTGGCGAAGCAGAGTACGCATTATGAATTATTTTGTATAGACGAAAACTTTGCTGGCTAAAACCTCCAGTATCTACATTATAGTAAGCCTGAAATAAAACAGTTTGCAGTTATATTGCGAGCGTTTGTGGTGGATTTCCGAAGTACGCATCCGTGCATGTGTTTTGGACCAGGCTTGCCAGGTTTCTTGTTGTTTATTCCTTTGCGCCCATTTTTGTGCACGTGATTCATATTTAAGCAATTTTATGTGACAGTAAAGGTAGTGAGATACTAACTTTGCCCACAAAAGAAAATTGCATTTCTGTTTATATTAATTGCACAAATGGTTTCAAAGGTTTTCTTTTTATTTGTTAAATTGGGATGGTTTTATTAGTGAATCTGTTAGCTCAAATACCCTTTTGAAGTCAACTTTCCAAGTGGCGTACTTACTTTTTCACAAATTTTAAATGATCGGCAACAGACTTCGATTTCAGTCGTATGCCTTCCTCCCGCAACATTAGAAAACAAAGCAGTCGTTAGCCGCTTACCCTCTGTGGGCCTGGCGTAGTACTTCCCGAAAGCCTTGTCCTTGGGGATGTCCGGGTAGAGGAACCGGAGCGGGTTCTCCGGGATGTTCTCAGCTGCCATGACCTTGTAGGTGCGGATTATGTCAGGCAGAGAGACGGCGGTCAGCTCCTTTTTGGTGTATGGTTCCACCGCATGGAACACGGGCTTGTCTGTGGAAGCACCCGGACACAACATGCGTGAACCTTCTCTATGTGAATTGGCTGCAGGGCCGCCGTGCCGGTGTGTTCACAAGGTAATCACCAAGATAATCACCAAGATAATCACCAAGATAATCACCAAGATAATCACCAAGATAATCACCAAGATAATCACCAAGATAATCACCATATAGGTCGTGTTCCACCCAGGTGAATGTGATCGCACCCTCTCTGCTGCTCTCACTGAAACGCAGCAGGAACGTGCCTGGACACCTCCCGGTCAACATGGCCTTCTCCCTCTCCTTACTCACAAAGCCCAGGATGCAACTGTGAAGCAAGGGGGGGGAAACAACTTTTTTTTTTTATCACTTGACTGATTAGGGTTTATTTTGACACGGTAGAAATGTGCGCAACTCCGCAAATGTGCCAGCCGGTCATCAGCAGTTCCTTGGAGCTTTTGTGCTCAGCCGTACGCATAGATGCCCGCGGCGGTGAGATTCAGGCAGAATGCCGCTAGCTGTTCGCCAGCTGCTGGTGAAGTAGCTCACCCATCATTCCAAAGGGAAAGCAGGTGTCTCTTAATAAGGTCCAGAATGGCTTCGATCCACAGCCAGAAGGGAAAGCTCTTCTCGGTGAGACTCTACAGTAGACAGAAAGGAAACCCTGATGTGTCTCTGGATGGATTAAATAAGTGTCCCGATTTTTAAAAATGTATATGTGTAGCGCATTCATGGCCTACCTTACAGAACTTGGTCCAGGGGATAAGGCCCTCTGAATTCCTCTGCGCTTTATGGCCTGTTAAAATCATCCACGTGTCAGTACATTTTTAAATCAGCCAACAGCCTTAGTGGAAGTATATAAATCCTATCAACTGCTAATCCCCTCTGTGCCTCACCTAGCAGTTTGTCAGCCAGCATTCCCAGCTGTTCCTCGTTGAGTCCCCTCTTAGTGACAGAGGAGAACTGCCAGCTCAGAACCTCAGACAACTGACCCCAGGTGGCAGCAGGAGGACTAAGGAAGAACTTCAAATTCTGGGATGGACCAGGGAGAGAGAATAGCGAGTTTGTCTACTGTCCATTCTATATCTGATTTAGAACGGAGCGATGGATGGGCCTAACCCAACTTGTCTCTGGGATCTGTCTCAGTGCATATAGCTGGCGTAAATAAAGGTAATGTGAAATGAACCTGCTGTACTTTACCTTGGGCTCAGTGGTCAGCATGTTGTACCACAGAATAGAGGCCCAGCCACTGGGCAGCTGGCTGACGTTGGAGATAACCACGACCGGCAGGGAGATGGTCTAAGAAATCAATCCAAGTCAAGCATGCGGTTAACATTTCCTGAAAATTGTAGTGTTGACCTGATTCTCTACATATTTCAGCCCACTCACCTCTAGCTTGATGTCCAGGCCGGACTGGTTGAGCTCAGACTCAAAGCAGAGGGTGTGCAACTCCTCAGTCACAATAAGAGGCCCCTGTAAAACATGAACACAGTAAAACATGAGAACATTGCTGTTTGCTGTTTTTCTGCAGGGACTTACTTCTTTCCCCTCTCAAATTTCTATTTCTATTTTTACATAAACAAACAACCTTCATTTAATTAAACTTAACTCTCTTATGCAAAACGAAAATAAACCAATCGCTGTCTTTTCAATTAAAGGAAATGTTTATTATATTGTCTGATGTTTTACTTACAATATTCTTCAGCACAATGCTGTAATTAACACTAATTAAGCCTTTTGGAGTTGACTGCAGCTGAGTATATTATAGACCAGTTATTGCTAGCAGGCCTCTTACCTCATTTGTCCTGTTTCCGGCCACTTTCTGTTCTTTCAGTTGCTGTTTTGAAATCAGACAATAAACTGTTAGGAGTGAATAACAGCAAACATCAAAAGGATAATCAGAGCCAATGACTGAGATTTAGGGCCCGATATGCTTTTTTAAATGACTTACCAAATGGCGAAACTCTGCAGCCAGACTTCCATTGGACTCTTCCATATTCATAACCTTTGTGTTGGTACCCAACAAGTTGAATTTACGAAAACCTTTTTTTTCTGTAACATCTCTGAGGAGAAAATAAAATATGAATTTACATTAGCTTGTTTTGTGTTGTACATGCAAGAGTCTTACATAACAATACACAACAGTATCTGTCAACAATCAGCTACTTACTTGTCAAACGAAGCTTTGACTTTGAGTTGATAGTTGAATTCCTGGAGCTTCACGAGGAATCTGAAGGAAGGAAGATCCAAATCCAAACTCAACAAGACCAGAACAGATCTACAGTAACTCCACACGAAATAATCAAGAGATGAAATGGTCCTGTTGTATAAGTGCTCACCGGAGCTTAACAGTGAACTGAACCTGTGTCTTCAGCACCAAGGGTCTCTGTGGGTGTGTGGGCATACAAGGCTGTCTCTCTACCACCAAGGAACTGAGAAAGACCACACAAACACACTTTATAGATGCATTACAATACTATAGAAGAACTAATGAATACAGTCTTGTGGAAAGTAAGTACTGCCCGAGAAGAGTTGTCTTTTAAACATTTTTGGACATACAGCTCTGGAAACAATTAAGAGACCTCTTCAGCTTTTTCTTTAATTTCCAAAAAAGTTGAAAAGGAAAGTTTTAAGTGAGGAACAGAAGCGTTCAATTTGCGGTGGTCTCTTCATTTTAACCCTTCTGTTCCTCACTCACTTTTTTGGAAAGGAAAGAAAAAGGTGCAGTGGTCTCTTCATTTTTTCCAAAGCTGTATAAATAGTGGAGCTAAATTCAAACCAGATTAACTGAAGGTCATCCATTAAAAAATAAACACAAAAAATACTATCTCTAACATCAGATAAAATGGCAAAAAACATCAGATGAATCATAAAAATTAGAGTGTAAATTGGCAGGGTTAAAAACATAAAGATTAGAAACCTGGTCTGGTCTTAACCATATGGGTGTGTGGTAACACATCATGTCAAGATCAAAAGACCTATCCAAGGCCCTCGAGTCTGGGAGAGGTTACAAAGCCATTAGCAAGCAATACAAAGAGCATCATGTCCTACGGATTATCTGAAAATTGAGAAAATTACAAACTGGCTTCCTAAAACAGGTAATCCCACCCAATTCAGGGCAACCAAAACTTGCTCATTGAAACCTCTATGAAGCCCCATTGAAACATCAATGGATCTAGAGATCCTCTTATCACAAGCATTGTCAAAGTGCATGAGTCCATTGCCAGAAAGGCTGCATAACCTTGGCCTATATGGGATGTCATGAAAGAAAACTTCTCTGCTCTCAAAAAATGATATCAAGACAACTAACATCTGACCGAAATGGCAAAAAAGAAACATTACTTTTGAACAGAAAGACCTCATACCAACAGTAAAGCATGGAGGTGATGGTGTTATGGTTTGGGGCTGCTTTGCTGCCTCAGGGCCTGGCCAACTGGCCATCATTAAGTCAACCATAAATTCCATATTGCACCGGGGAGTTCTTCAGGAGATGGTGAGACCATGTCAAAGAAAGCTGATGCTGACACTGAATATAAATCTTGAAACAAAACAATGATCCAAAATACACAAGTAAAACTAAAACATAATGTCTCAAAAATAAGGAAGGTTTTAGAGTGGCTGAGACAAAGCTCAGATCTTAATAAAATGCTGTGAAACACAGGAAGCTTGAAGCGGTCATACATGAAAGCCCTCAAACATGACACAGTTGACATATTGTAAAGTGGGCCACAATTCTCCCCATTCGATGATGGAGACTGATAGACAATTACAAGAATTGGGTACAGGTGGTTTTTTCAGGCAAAGGGCACAACACCACTTATTGAAACTAGGGGTGTACTTGTTTTTTCTGCACCAGAAAATTGCATTTCTGTCGTTTTTTGAGGAATAAATAATTTCAAAGTATACTCTTTCAGTGTGACTTGATAAATTAGGTTACCTTTATCTTTCTACAGCGCTGACATGAAGATTACATATCCATATGTTGAAATATGAACAAGAAAAGACAACTTTCCAGGGGGTGTTCTTACTTCTTCACATGACTGTATACCATCTGCAAAAACACAGAGAACATTGACATTGGAATACAAGTGTGGTGTCACTCACTGCTCTAGAAGGTTCCGGAACAGTGTGAGGGCCCGCCCCTCCAGGAAGCTTTTCTTCAGTCCAATTGGATCATTCTCGTATGTATACTTCTGCTCTAGTTCTTGGAGTTTCTTCAGCTGCTGCCTCACTTGCTGCAGGTTCTCAGCCACCACAGTGAACCTACAGGAAGAGAAGAGGAATATTTCAACTTTTTTTTTTTTTTAAAGTAGATTTTTTTTGGAGTTGATCATGCGAGAGATTCCCAAGATAGTGATCTAGTTTCCCCACCAGTTCTGTAATTGGTCCAGACAGGCATTGGGTGGCCCTCCAATACAGGAGCTCTGTTGCCTTTTCTTCCACTCAGGTAGTTCCTCTGAGATCAGGTCTGACTGGATTGACTCAGACATGTTAAGCACATCTGCTAACTGAGACACCACTTCCTGTTTAGGACAAGGAGTCAAAAACATGAGCATGAATAACAGTTATTATCAACTTTTAAATTTGAGCAGTGTTAACCAATGTGCAGAACAAATGCAAGTCGGCGAAGACCATGGAGTTACTGTTATAGCTGGGGTTTGTCATATCAGTTTGCATTATAGAGAGGAACAACTTAATTGGTCTAAACAACTAAGTAACGGAGCCCTTTCAAATGCTACAAACCATAACAATGAATTTTGTTGTTGGCTTAGCGAGAGCTCATCAATTTGATATACGGTCTGTTTTGAATCCCACACAGGCCTGGGCACCATAGACAATCAGAGCTACAGTAGAACTACATGCAAATGATGTAATTTCCCACACGGCCATCTCAGTTCCTGAACTGTGTGTTTACGGTGGCACAAACACAAATATAGATAATTCGCTCAAACGTGTTTGTGATACAAAATTAAATTGAACATCCTCTTTAAAATACGTAAGTGCCGCACGAGCTCTACATTTGGGAACAAACCAAGTCATAGTCAAACGACAATTCTGGCAGGGTCTCCTCTGTAGCCTACAACATTTAAATCAAAAGGAACTTCTGTATGAAAATGCTATAGTATTTGCTCCACTGGTTTTGTTTCGAGGGCATTCTTACACTATTTGGCCAAATTTATGTGGGCACCCCTACTAATTATTAACTTCAAGTGTTACAGCCACTCATTGCTCACAGGTGCATAAAATCAAGCGCATAGCATGAAATCTCCATAGACAAACAATGGCTGTCAAATATGGGTCGTACTGAAGAGCTCAGTGGCACTGTCATAAGGATGCCACCTTTGACACAAGTTAGTTCATTACATTTCTGCCCTACTAGATCTGCCCCAGTCAACTGCAAGTGCTATAATTGTGAAGTGTCTTGGAGCAACAACAGCCCAGCCATGAAGTGATAGGCCATGCAAACTCAGTGCGGGATCACGGAGTGCTGGCGCTTAGAATTAAAAAATTGCCAGTCATCTGTTGCATCACTCACCACAGAGTTCCGCAGCTTATTTCAAGTGAAGGGTCAACTTAATGCTACAGGATACAAAGAAATTTAAGATTACTGGGTGCTTCTAACTGTGGCAACAGTTTGGGGAAGGGCCTTGCCTGTTCCAGTATTGACTGTGCCCAAAAGGGGGTCCATAAAGACGTGGTTCGATGAGGTTGGTGTGGAGGAACTGAGTGGCCTGCACAGAGCCCTGACCTCAACCCCAATGAATTGGGACGGCGATTGCGAGCCAGGCCTTCCTCGTCCAACATCAGTGCCTCACCTCACAAATGCACTTTTGGCTGAATGGGCACAAATTCCCACAGAGACACTCCAAAGTCGTCCCAGATGAGTGGCAACTGTTGCGGCAGCAAAGGGGCTCCATATTAATGCCAGTGGGTTTTGAATGGGATGTCCAACAAGCTCATATAGGTGTCATGGTTGGGTGTCCACATACTTCAGGCCATATAGTGCATATGCCCAAATTATGCTCAAATAGCCACAAGCTATTGGTTACTGTCTAAAACTGTACAGCCTTAGTGTTCACTGTAATTGCATGCTGGAGGTTGCACAGAATTTGCACAACTTTTGTGCTCAGGAGACCAGACATTTGCTCAGTAACACAAACAATGAACACTAGAAGGCTAGACTGAAAAACTGTTTTTTCGGGGTATTGAGCAAGTGGTCAAACCCAGCTAAAATTGTATATAGAATACAGTTTCACTTTAGCTGGGTTTGATTCAACTTTGTTGCTCTTGTTGTAAGTAACCATGTTACCATCCAACCTTTTAATGGACATGAATCTACAGAAAATTTGAAAGGTTACTTTGTAGATGTAAAACTTTAACCTTTGGATTACTCAAACTGAGTAACATAATCTGATTACTATCTGCTACTTTTAGATTAGAGTACATTTAGACACTTGTAGACAGCCAATTGTAACAGTAATCACTATCAGTGAGGCATGAATCATTGAGAGAGAAGCAGTGTCACATCCTATTTAAAAGGACAAGCCATGTCTTGATGGTAGTTATTCACCAGTAAACTACGTCAGTAGTTCTGAAACTGTCTGCCCGGCGACCCCAAAGATTTGACAAACACACAAAATATTTAACACAGGAACAGACATATAAACACAATTGTAGCCAGCGATTAATCATCAGTGATGAATTTTCTAAATTTACCAGAAATGCACCTGACCATCCAGTACTTCAGGTGCCATGACCAAAATAACACAACGATTGTCTCAAATCTTTACTCTATAATGTAATGTAGTGTGTAGTAGTTCTGCCTCATCGCTGGGTATTCCTACCTCTCTATTAATCTTCAGCTTTAAACACATTTCAAGAATAATCATCTTCTCATGTTCCAGCTGTTTTGGGGTCAGCCCATTATTTTCATGTTCTACAGTGAGAAAAAGAAAGTATGATTCAGGTAATTGACTGCAGTATATATCAATTTATTTAAAAGAAAGAATAAAACAACTCACCTCTGTTCTTAAGACTATTCACTCTAAAGTCATGCTCGTCTTGAAGTTCTTCAAGAAGCTTTATGTTATGATCTACGACCTAGTTGTTGGAAGAGAGGGTAAACATGAATGTGATTTCAACAAAAATACCGACACTAAAACATATGACTGGTTCCACCAGGACATGCAGTATGTGACAGAGATGTCTCACCTGAACTTCGTTTTTCATCACTTTAACTTTATTATCCAGCTTCTGTTTCTCCAGGACCATGCTCGTCTGTGTGTTCTCCAAGTCGGCCTAAGAAGTGCATTTCACAGTTAACCACGCCAACTTTACACCACACATACTTGCGCATTATTTGTATAGTTGACCACCTGGACAAATAAATATGTGGTGATTTTGTTTATAACAATGTACTGTTTATTACAATGCCAATACAAGTCAATATCTAAAAAGCCACCTGTATGCTTCTGGCAACAGCCAGAATCCTTTGCTCTTCCTTCAGGTTTCTGGCAATGATCATGGCCATGTGAATGGGGTCCTCTTGAAAGCGGTCCTGTAACGAGTGTGCATTTCCTCATTACAAACCCGCCCATAACCGTATCATTGTAATCTACAACAGATCAACATCGGTAATTATGCAGGCAGTAATATTTTTCATTTTAAACTGGGTGGTTTGAGACCTGAAAGCTCTGGTATACCAAACTCTATAACCGCAATTATGATAAACACATTATTATTTTACTTTCATACAGCATTTTGCTATGCTGGGGTTACTTTTACCAGAATGCAGATGGAGTTTATACATTCCATGGGATGTTTTGCAGTGCACATTTTTAATTATACTACCCCTACTTAAAATCCAATACAGGCACTGATGCTGTTACCAAATCCACTGAAAAATAACGGGTTGTAATGCATTTTTTTGTGCATTTAAAATCTACTACTTCCTGGCTGATGCTAACTCGATACCTCTCACTATACCAATGACTGTGAACTGGCCACATACCACAGCCCAGCGTGTTTTTTGCTGTTGTTATATTTGTATTAAACATTCACCCTGATGACAAAACAACAGCCACCGTACATTAAAACACAGAAGGGGAATATGAATGTCTGCTGTTTTCAATGGGTGTTATTACAGCAGCAGCATTACAGTTTGTGAGGCTTGTTAAGAGTTAACACGCATCTTATCAAGGCCACTGGCAACAGTGTCCGCCTAAAAAAGACGTAACTGAGCATCCACCAATACCTGGAGGTTTCTCTTGATCTTGCGGATGTTGTGTTGCAGCAGAAAGTTGTTTTCCAGGGCAAAGCGGCTGTGCTGGTCATCCAGCTGAGCTAGGAGGTCATGGAAACGTACTGTTGACAAGGAGTCCTGGACAGCCACATTTTCCCTACAGGGTTTCACAGGGGAATGCGTAGAACAAAGTGAAGTAATGAACAGGTTATATTTCTCGCCATTATGCAGATTTTTAGTTTGACAGTTTCTCCATCACTAGGTGGGAATACAGTTGAATAAAACGAGAATAATAGTTCTGGATTGGAATATAATCATTATATTATCAACTAGGTCTCTATCCACTGCTTACCAATCGATGCTCTCAATCCACTTGCTCAGGTACTGCCTGATGTCCATTGGGAAGGAGTCATCATACAGCTGATCAACCTGCTCCAGGTATTTAGAATCCAGTTGTTGCAGCTGGCACCACTGGGCCATCTGATCAAGAGACATAAAGAGGTCCGTTCAGACACAAAATGTACAAAACTGAGACGGCAACCTACTGTATAACGTGGATGAAAAACAACGCACCTGCCTGGAATCTACACTTTATTGTTGTTCTTAAAGTGGAAATCTGAGTTGCTACATTCAGTTTCTTTCTTACCTATACATGAGTATTCACCGATTAAGAAATATATCTTAAATAAATAGCTGACTGGATTATTTTAACTACTGTACTTCATCAGAACCCGAAATAGAAGTTTGTGTTACTCTAATCAAAGTAAATGCGAACAGTCCAAACCACCAAAACATGGTTCAGATAATGTATGTGATAGTATGGATGATCTGTTCTTGCACCATATAGCCTCAAAATGTACCAAATAAATGTTTCACCGTAACCCGTTTTACAGGCAGAGCGTGAGAACACTTTGTTATTGTTTCAACTGTCGATTTCCGCATTACATAACGGTCCTTCCTTACTCTATAGTGTTTAATCTCTAACATCGATTTAAACATTTAAGTAATCGACCCATTTTTAAACAGGGACCGCAATTATGTTAACGTAAATGGTTTTGTCTCTCTTTCCTAAGATACTGGTATAGAGACTGTCATCAATACTGTTCAACAATATAAACGGACTCACCTTATACCTTGAAGAGGAACAAATATGAGCAGACTTCAGTAAATTCTGTTTCGTAGTTGCAGACCCACCACGAAAAAACGTTCACGACAGTAAACAAAAAGGGAGGGTGTCTGACATTGACGCCCACATACGGAAGACTGTGTAATCCAATAGGAATTTCGGAATCATTAAGGATATCCGCCTTCTTCTTCAATAGCCAATCAAAGTGAGAGATATCGCTGATTGACAAAACAGGACTTGGCTGTTGCGACAGCTCAACAACCTCCCGTTATATATTAAACTTTTTCTTTCGGTATTTTATAACACATGCTTACAGTTTCATGTTTTGTATTTTTCTTAACTGTAATTTATAATACGTATTTTTAGTTATTAAAAATACCGCAACAAGACCCAACAAACCAAAAAATATTATCTGGTGCAGTTAGACATCGGAGAGACAATCCGACGGAACAGCCCAATGTTTACCACGTGTTTTCAGGGAAACTGAAAGTATCTTAAAACTCTTTGTGATTCCCCCCTTTACCTGAGGAGCTCGCTTGTCCGGTGAGCTTTTATTTCAACGAAGAACAATAACACTGGTGAAAAATATAACGTCTTGCAAATTACAGCTGGGAAGCTATAATAAGCAAAACACAATGTTTTCAATCTAGGCTATGTTAAAAAATAAAGCAAGTATTACATTGACTACATTTTACATTTGAGTTTCAGTTCACAAAGCAAGAAACGGTATGTAGGTGGGTTTATGTGGGTTTAAGTGGGCTTAGATTATGAGGTCTACAAAGTCATTTCAAAATGTGATCCACAGTATTGGGGACATCTGTGTCATTGCAGATTTTGCGCTTTCTTGACCACTTTGTTATGATCTGGTAAACGAGAGCACTTCCATTAGGGACCCTTAGAGGGAGGTCATGGATAGTTCATGTCCTCAATCAAGAGCATAGGGTTCATGTTTCCAAACTCCACAGCCTTGTATGCAAAATATTATTCTTGTAAGAAGGTTAACTTTGGGATAGCTGTTGCTATTATTGCATAACAGCGTGTATAGTGTGTTTTTGTGTGTGTGGGTGTCTGTGTGTGAACAGGTTTTACTATATAAAGGGTGATCAAAAAAATCTCCAAACTGAGGTCATATCAGGACAATTTCCTTGTCCCCATTTAATAAAGTACATTTTTTGTGCTGGGTTTAGGGTAAGAGATACATACATTATACAGCTGAGCTAAGCATAGTGTGTGTGTGTGTGTGTGTGTGTGTATGAACTTCGTGTCTTGTCATCTTGTTTCTTGTTTCCTTTCAAGAGCAGCCACAATGGTCCACCACCATAGACGGTATCTTGCCATAGACAATCTGCTCCATGCGATTGAAGTAGAGCATGTTGATGGGGGACATCTTGGCGGGGGTACAGCAATGCCCTGCGGTGCCCTGGGCTTTGGCCTTGTTCACCAGGTGGTCGTAGGGGTACTTCTGGTGGTGCGTATACTCACACTCCCCAGAACAGTAGTTAGCCTTGTAACTTTTGGGGGCAATTATCCAGTCCCAGCCAAAGGCCTCGAAGTCAACGGTTAGCGGGTAGCGGCAGCACTGAGTCTCCGAGGACTCCTCGCCGCAGTCCAGGCCTGAGTTCCTTCGGGTGCGTGGTGGGCTCGGTGATATCTTCACCTCTATGAACGGCTGCTGGGAATGGAATCACAGTAATAATTAAAATGTTGCCAAACCCAAGCATTAAGCCTTTGCATGGCACCACATTGATGAGGCATTAATGTTGGGTGGATTTATGTTTATGGTAGGTTAGCAGTAGTTCAGTGTTATATTGCACCACTCGCAACCACTTAAATAAGGTCACCATCACATTTGTTTTTACACAGTAATACATTGAATATGAGCAAATTCTCTAATATTGCTGTATATTTTGATGGACAAACATATCTTTAACAAGTAAAGACACAAACTCGTAATAGTAGTTGCAACTAACGGGATCAGGGTTATCTCCGGCAGACCAAAAGCATCTTATTTTCACACGTTTTTGAAGGCTTTGATTGTTTAATTCTTACAATATCCTCAGTGAAATACAATAATTCTATAAGATGTCTAGCAGTCTAAGTTGAACATAGATTCAAATCTGACAGATTTGTTTTGTTAAAAAGAGTTGACCACAAAATATAATTTTCCTCAGTCAAGTGGTATGAAAAGTAACAAGTTGGTTTTTATGACTCAAAAATGTATTTTGACAAACATATTTGAACCCAAATGACTGTAATTATATTATAGCGTCTGAAAGAGCAAATTTAGTCACATGATCATCCATTTCAGGTCTCTTTCTGTTTGAAAAGTCCTACCTTGCCAACCAGTAATTAGTTTAGGTGACAAAATATGAGTGACAGCTGATTCTGGGCTAACAGGTAGTTCAGTGCATCCCACTCCCCAAATAACCTGCTTTAGCTCTGATTAGGATTGTATTTTATATTCATATGTCTGAGAGTGTGAGTTTCAATAGGGTGAATTTCAGTAGGTTGATCATGGGATTAAAGTGCCCCATTAATATATCAGCGATATGGAGTTCAGTTTATGGATGGAATTATAGTCTTAAGTTTAAATCAATCAAAAGTCAAGAACTTAACAGACCTCTTGTCACACTCAATGTAATTTATGACGTGAAGTAGGGGAGAATATGGTGTAGCTGGATTTGCTCATTCCTTATTAACTTAGGATTTTAGACTCCCTGAAGTAGTAATTCACCAAATCTTAGGAGACATTTCATCAGGAATCACAGTTAGAGGGAAATATTGTTAGAAGTCATAAAGGGCTATACCAACTTCTGTACATTATATTCTTTTCAGTTAAAATTCATTATTTTTATTTATTAATTTAATTAAATGTTATTTACTTTGTTTTTCAGAAAAAAGAAACGCTATAGATAATATCACAAATATATATTATAATATTTTTGCCTCATAAAATTACGGTAAGTTTATCAGAAATAAATCAATACAACCATGTTTCTTTCAAATGTAACAGTAACATTTCCCCGCCGGACAATTTCTGTTCCGATTTTCAAGAATCTCTGAATGCCTAATATACTTTTATCCAAAAAGCGCATTCAAAATTATTACAATAAAACCATCCGCCCAGACTCACCAGTCCCTCTTCTCCCAGCTCCGCTGATGTGACAGCCAAATCTTCACCTTTGGAATCATAGGCTTTTATCTCGAGCGCATAATGAGTCTCTGACTGGCGAAGCCAGGTTTGCAGTAATTTACTGATCTCTATACTTTGCCAAGAGCTTGCACCAGCAGCAACATCTACCTTTAAGGAGAGGATCCGTATGCGCGTGTTTCCCCCTGAGGTCACTTTAACGCGGGAGATTTGCAAAAAGACAGTTGTGACCATGTCAGCCGGGCGCAAGTGCACCCAAAGTTGCGCACGCAAAATGTTATTAGCTTGAATCTTCGGACTGAGATTGAAGAAGCAACAGGGTGGCATTCCGTCTTGTGATAATGATCCATCTGAAAAGAAAAAAAATGTTTTAACCCCGTTATGCAGAACGCAACAGAGAATTAAACGCAAAAACTGTTCTGGATACAAGGAACAAGGCTGGCATTAAATACCCAACATTGTATATGTACACTATACTTACAGCTGGCCATAGTTATGATTGTTTCAGTGCTGGAACGCTCTTCATCATCCACGCGATGGTCATACATTTCCATAAGTTGTGTCAAGGGGGGCGCTTTGGGTAGGAGCTGCCTGATCATTTCCTGGCTAATGTTTGGAGGGTTGTCGAGCTGCAGAATGCTGAGAACTTGCGATTTGATGTTGTGAAGTCTCATTAGTTTGCTGCGTTCTCTGAACTTGCAGGTCGAGCATTGCTCTCTTTCTTCCTCCACAAGTGTCACCCCCTTGGCTAGGTCAGTAGTGGTTTCATTCATCCCCATGGAGATGCCAAACGCACCTAAGAGTGTCAGGTAAAACACTGACTGCATCATGTATATTGTATTTTCAATTCACCTTTGAAAATATATCCTATTGCATGCCTACCATATAACACAATGAGAATATGTGCCATCAATCTTTTTATAATCTCCCCGTCTCCTGTAATGATTCTGATTGGCTGCGTGAGGAATTCATGTTTTGTTAAAATTTTAAAGAGATACGATGTTGAGGTGCATACTTACTGGATAAATGCACTGAACCAGAATGCCACTAGAGGGAGGCATAAATGAAGAGTGGAACAATTACCTCCTGTTCCTGTACTGTCTGCGTAAGTCCCCACCAGTTTATTGTGAAATATCAGCAATTTTTCACGTAGTTTCAGTCATGTATGTATAGAAAATTCATGTTTTTTGGAAACTTGTTTATAAATATATTTTTCAAACATGAATTTGCCACCTCAGTATTTCAAATATTAGTCTTTAATTATTGGGGCCTGCAGGTCAGAGGTCAAATAACAGTTGACCAGTTTAACTCCCTGGCCCATCCCAATGTCCTCACAGACTTTGAAGCGCATTCTCGCTAAGTCTTTGAGGGCTTATGGCTGTCCTGCTGTCAAATCGTCAACTGTGCAAGGGCTCTTTCGCAGACATTTTGAGCCCTTTATGCACCCTTTTCGTAAGTCTGCATTTCTGCAGACTTTGCCTGAGGGAATTGCCCACAGTTCATAGCGCTGTGACGTGAAAAACTGGGTTTCCAGGAAGCCCGGATTCGAGCGAAAAATCCTGACAAACCTGATTTGTAAGAGAAGAAGTACAGTGAACTGCACTACAGTGGCATTAGCCCCGGGTCTGAAATGGAACAAAAATAATAATAAAAAAATAGCCCCTGATCTAATCATCTATAATTCCAATCGCGCATTCTAACAATGTAGAAGTGTAGGCCAATTTAATGTAATTTAATGTGAAATCACTTATAAGACTTGTTTATTTTGTCACTATTAATGTTTTGCTTTCAACTGAACAAATTGAAAAGACAAACTTTACATACATTATTATATAAAAATGATAAATGAGCTCCACTGAACACAAATGAATGCTGGTTTACACGAATGAAAGACAGCAGTTTTACTGTGTGTGTTGTAAATGTATTTCTTACGTTTGATGCATGTGTACTGTTTTCCTGTACTTTTTGTGTTCATACACATCACAACACTTCTAGTTGCCACCGGCTACAACCTACAATGATGAATAACTTAATATGTATCCCTATACTCTCAAATAAAGCAGAGAATCTGTACTTTAACCTCATGGTAATTGTTTGATTTCAAATCCAAATTGTGGCATCTATAACCAAGATAACAAGCTTCGCTCTCCCAATAATTACAAAGAGCAACATACTATCAATTAAGTGTAATTGCTATAATCCATCTTTAACTAAGTATGGTTACATTCATGTAATGAGTGGATGAAGAAGCTACTTTGCCTTTACGTGTGGATAAAGAAGCTCCACATTCTGGAGGTCCAGTGGAGAGAGAAGTTTTAGACATGTATCTTTATTTATTGTTTTATCACCGAAATAAATATATCTCCACAACCGCCACATAGCAAATGAAGTATATGAAATATACTTTTATGAAAACAAACATGACATCAATAGCAATAAACACACCTGTAGTACATTCATAGTTATCTAATGTACACTCATATATACAATGCATATTGTGCAACAGGGACTGAATAAGAGTCCATTGAATCCGATGAAAGCTACACTATAACACTTGAGATGAGTTTTTCAAAAATAAAATATAGAACCAAATCATCAGTTCACAAGTCAGATGCCTTAGTTTTAGTACGATGGTGTTGTGTGAGATTTGACAGCGATGTCCTCTGTAGTTAACAGATTTGCAGTCGCTGTGTCTTCCATAGACACACACACACACACACACACACACACACACTTACATAGCTATCTAAATGAGGAATGCAAGGTTGATTGCCCTTAAAAAATCCCTATACCTAACTCCAACTTGAATTTGAACTTTTGCCCTAAACACGTAAACAAAGTAATCATCTTTCAAAATGGGGACAGGAGAAAGGGTTTTCTGATTTAATTACAGTTTGCAAAAGTTTTTGTCCCCTATATATAGTTAAGTCAGAAAAACACACACAGGCTAGTTCTCACCAAAACAATCAGATTTTCAAGTATAGTTTTGTTTCTTTTACACTTGCACACTCTAAACAGTTAAACAATCAATGTGTGTATCTCTGCATAAAAAGTGCTCAAATATTTACCAGTAGGATCTCATACATTTAAGATGTTTTACATACCTATTTGACCTATATACCTTTTTGACCCCAAAAGAAACATTCTGGTGGCAATATTTTACTCTACCATTCAGTACATTAGAGTTGTTTCGACCTAAAAGCATTTACCAGAGTGAAATGCACTGTAACTTCCTACACCTAAAAGTGACCACAAGTGACATAATAAGACATTATAAATTGGCACCGCAGCATATAGAAACTGATGAAGAAAACATTTTTCTGAAGGTTTTATAAAGCGCCGATAGTTCAGCCAGGAAACCAGAGTGGGCATTGGCTCAGCGAAGCATCAGCTGACATTGTGATTGCTCTTCCACAGCCTCAGGATTTGCCTCATCTAACATGACGGTCCATTTAAGTCGGTCAGCGTTCTCAGTCTGCTGCTCTAGCTGGTCGTGTTAGCATGCGGTTGCTAAACCCACTCCAGCCGCTGTCGTTTTGGCTCTCTGTTTCCTTCTATGGGGGGGGGATTACCGTACTCATTGCCTATAAATATTATTATTAATAATATTACATTATTAAGGTTATTGTTAGCAGTATTATACACACAATCAAGCAATGGCAGTGATTTACCCCAAAGAAGCAGAACCTAATACCAAGACGTGTGTGTTCCTAGGTTTCTCTAATAAATGGTCTAATTAATACTTGGCGTTTCCTGTCTGAACTGTTTAGCTTTATAATTTGACTTTCAATAGTTGGGTGCCGTCTCTGTAAAGAGCACATGTTGGCATTTTAATAGAATTATACTGATCAAGAGAATCTTTGCAGTGGCTTCACACATTGGTATGGTATGATGTAACTTCATTTTATAATAAAACTACATTATCAGGCGGAGCAAACGCACACCAAAGTTTTGGCTGAAACTGTTAAATAAATAACCCCCTTTCTACTCAATATTGGAATAAGGTTATACAATGAAGAACAAACAAAAACATTTTTGTGGGGGGGGTGTGTGCAAATGGCAAACCATTGAATAGCAACCCAACAAACCAAGACTTGCTCCATATAAGCCATACTTTCAAAAAGCTACTAAACTTTTTAGCGAGTATTTACACTGAATCCATCTACCACTGATATTAAATATTAATGTCAGTCCACTGAGCAAATGAAAAGAAGTCTTTCTGATCAAAAAAGGACACTGAAAAGACATCTTCCAAAATGATTTTGCTCGGTGGAAGGGGTATTACCACACATTTAAATAAATGTACAGCTTATGTATGTTCAGGTTTTCCACACTTGTTGTACATAAAGATAAATGTTTTGAGAAAACGTTCCCCATACTGTGACACAGACTGAGGGAGGGTTGCACAGTGAGAGCAGTACAACGACATGAAAAGCTAAGAGAAAAATCAACAAACAAACATAAAAACGTGGGGGAAAAAGTTAAAAAGGTAAACATAAAATGTCCTTTGAATATCCATAAATACCACACTTTATACAAAATCAACAGCACAGTATTATCAACAGTACACGTGACCGACCAGTAACATGACAAAGGAACCACACACTTACTCTTCTAGATAGTAGCTGATGGGTGCATAGAAATAAAATGACTAGAATGGGCCAAACCCCTCCTGTCATATACATTGATCTCAATAGGAATGACCGTTCTAGTTACCGCATTTCTACATTTTTAGGGAACAGGGGTGGGGTACTTGGAGTGTTAGTTTGCTTCAAATGAGGCCGTCAATGTTCTTATCGGCCATCTCCTTCTCCTTGTCCTCGTTAGTGCCCCCAGGTGGGCTGTACTTGTTATTGTAGTCCTGGAGCATGGTCACAACGTCGTGGTGGCCGAAATGCACCGCCTCGTCCATTGGGGTGTTACCCCACCTGGATGGAACAAACAAGACAAACTCTGAAGATGGCTCTGAAATGGACGTCTAGTCTTCAATGGTCCCGGCTTGACATCACTTCGCGTTTGTTCAAAAAATAAATGCTGTCATCCCGCTACTCAACTAGATGGTCAACAGAAATATGCAAACATTCCTGAAAACACTCAGGTGACAATAAAGCCAAGATGTAGGCCATCTGATTATAGAGATGACATAAGGACAATATACTAAGCTGCAAACAGATACAACCCGAATCCAGATCCGGCGTGCATATTTGCACATTCAAGCCGTGGGTGACAGGCGGTCTCTGGAGGACACTCATATTCAGCTCACCTGTCTTTGGGAACAGGGTTGACCCGGCAAGCCTCCAACAGGAACTTGACTACTTCTATGTGTCCTTCTGCTGCTGCCACGTGGAGGGCTGTCCTGGAGTCATAGTCCCTTTGCTCCATGTCCATGGAGGAAAGAGCGAATCTAGACAGAATTACAGTAGAGCCATCACAATGTCATAACCACGCATCCACATTGCCCCTATGCCCCGCCTCCGGTTCACCGGGGACAGTACCACTCCTCCGTCATAACACACGGACCCGGTAAGTTATTCCCACGCCTAAAACAGTGTGACGTCACAATAATTCCCTGTCAGTTTATTTCCACGGCCTTGTTTGTGGGCGTGGTTAATATGCAGCGATGTGTACCTCCTCAGTGCAGAGACGTCGCCGGTGTACGCAGCGAAGAGAAGATTGATGACCGACTTCACCTAAAGGGCAACCAAAAGAAAGCCTGTCTGTTAAGCGCTTTTTGGACGAGCCCAGTGCCTTCCACTGGGTGGCACTGTTGCTTTAAAACTCACAAGCTTACTGGTGGACAGTGACAACTTTTTTGCCTTTTTGTTCTGGGTTACTAGGGGAATACAGTCAAACTTAAGCTAGGCTTTTGAAGTCTTGACTAAATATCCACGACAACATCCTTGAGAAGAAGAATCGATCCTTCCACTCACCCTTTGGTCTCCGCCCTCCCTGCGAGGATCCAGCTTCTTGACAAAGTGCCGCAGGTTGTCATAGTTGTGGAAGTTGCAGAGGGACACCAGATCCTGAACCAGAGCATTCAATGTTAGGCTTTTAGAAAGCTTTCCGATCAATCAACCAACCCACCGCTCAAAACAACTGATCAGATGACTGACGGAGAAACAGCGGAGAGAAAGCTGTCGGTGTCTCGTACCGTGCAGAACTGGATGCCTCGCACGCTGTTCCCCAGCTTGTCCAGTGGTGGAGACCAGCACATGATCCCCATGACGTTGGGCACCACCAGCAGGATGCCCCCCGCCACGCCGGACTTAGCCGGGAGTCCCACCTGCCGAACGGCACCAGGAACGGTGTTAGATCGCTAAAGTTGGAACACCCACTAACGGTCACTCCAGACAAATGTAGTTAGAGGTAGCTGTGATACCGGGGATGAATCCCCGGTCAACCCGCCCCCGTGGTGTGCTGAGAGAGGGGAAGAGTGGGGGATGAAGGCCAAACAGAAGTACCAGGCTTTTCCCTGGGTTAATCGCTGAACTAAGGGGTCAACGTGGTGGTAGCGGGGACAGAAAGAAAGGGACCGGACTTACGTGGAAGGCGAACTGTCCGGAGAAGTCGTACATGCCACAGGAGTGCATGAGACTCAGGGTGTTGCGCACCGCCTCCGGGCCCAGCACGCGCTCGCCAGTGATTGGACAGAAGCCGCCGTTGGCCAGTGTGGCTGCCATGACACTAGCACTCTCACAGGTCACCTCGATGGAGCACAGCTAGAGCAGAAGAGAGGACTTATTTTAAAGCATTTTTTTTGGTCATTATTTTGCCCCCTTTTCTGCCCCATTTTCTGGAAGCCAGCTGTCGTTATAACCTTGTCGCTCTTAATGGGAGGTCAAGTTACCCCAAATAACATCTCCAGTAAGCTAGCAGCTCTTCGACCTTCTCTAGGGGGCGATGTGTAAAAAGCAATCCCTGCCAAGTTGACCTCTTCTCATCCTGAACAAAATGCAGGCCAATACGCACCATGCCATATAATGGGTAGAGGTTTGAATCTAGACCCTGGTGGACGCCTAAGCAATGCAGTGACTCAGACCGCTGTAACACACGGGAACGGTTTCCATGCAGGGAATACTTTAACATCTAAAAGTGAGTAACTCAGAGAGGTGCTCCTAGATTCAGCATCTTTAAACACAGTCTTCACCTGTAGTTCTCTCTCACCTGGAAGTACAGGTCTAAAATGGAGGTCATGTCTGTCCCTTCTGGAAAGCACTGGAAAAAAACAACAGTTATTCAGACAAAGCCCCCCCCCCCCCAAAATGTTTTATTTAAGTAAGAAAAGGTGACCGATATAAAAACTGTATGAGCTCGTTTCAGCTGTCACCGACCTTTTTCTCCTTTAGGTAGTAACCAATAGCAAAGTTCCGATCCCCGGACTCTCTCTCTGACTGGAATCTGGGGACAGACAGTAACAGTGTGAGGAGCATCAAGAATGTTGAACCCGGGGACAGAAAGAGTTGTAACATCAGTAGCACACTGTTCTTAGGTCTCATTTCTACAATTCCACTCTGGTTGAAAGTCTTCCTCCCAGACCGATAAATGAAGTGTTGCACACTGTGATTGAGGATGTTAGCGTGTCGTTTGTTGTTGTTCAGATTGACATGTATGTCGATTGTTGTGGTTTTTCGCTGGTTCTCCTTCTAAACCGGAAAACAATCTGAATGAAACTGATTCTGATATTCTTTCTGCGTAACACAGCCCTGGTGTTACTGATGAAACGGATATGGATGCTAAGATATGGCACCTGGCCAGCAGTAGTAAACCAAGGTGCTGGAATATACCACATCCACAGTTCTTCCTGGGTACTCACGTGGCATTGCTGAAACCCACATACTCATTTCCTGCCAGCTTATTCATGAAGTTCATAACCTGTCACACAAAGTACTCACATCATTACAAAGACCTCAGAACAGGGACTACCCAGGGTTTGACTGACAAGAAACAGGTTTGTATTGTTACTTACATAATCAAATTTCTCAGCATTGCTTGCCCCTTGCTAAAAGACAAATATATCATATGAGTGTACATGACAAGACATAGTATGTTAAATTATATAAATATCACCAAAGTAGCTAATGGAAATGCCTGATAACATATCCACTCCTAATAATAAAATGATTTAGGATTAGTGGGTAATTAGCTAGTTGGAGATGAAATGAACAAATAATCAAAGTTTTACTCTTTTTAAAATGAGAAAATAAGACTGAAAAACCATGTGTACCTTATTCTAACAAACTGTTATGGAGACAAATCAAACCACTGGTAAATCTAATTCCTTATATCTGCAACTAGCAGCCTGCATGGTTTGAATATCTAGAAGCTGGTGATGAGCTGAATGTTTCTGTGTCTTGTAGAAGGTTACAGATCTACAGTGTATCACAGATTTGGTGATGTCATAATTCCAGATTGTGGCACACACTGAATTCTGGGATACATAGTGTGAGCTGAAGAGAGAAAGCACCACAGAGCAGAAATATTTAACCCTAATAGGTATTTAACAATAAACCAACAAAATAAATTGATCATCTAATAGAAATGGCATATGTTTGTATTATAAAGATTTGGAAAAGCACATTTTAGGATACCGGTGATTCTTGCCTTTCTGTTTATAATACAGCTTATAAGCCATTTATAAACCGTTTGTAGAATGCAGGTGACAAAAAAAAACAAAAAACGATTACAGTAAGTGGCACAGGCTAGCTATACAACTGTAGCTCATCATGACAAATCCAGAGCTTGTTGAATGGAAAAATAATTGAAAGACAGAATTACCAATGCCATTGACCTGTTGCAGTGGTCATAATTTCCCACAGATCTTAACGCTGTAAAATATGCAACAACAAATAAACCACAAACGAGGCTTCAAAAATACATTGCAACGTCCCTAGTTTCCTCCCAGATTTACCGCAGGGGAATTACATCATGCTCGTGCTTTCCCTCAGGCGGCCAGTTTCATTGCTTATTTTCCAGGGATCTAGTCTATATACTGTAACTTACACCAGACTAGAGCAATGGTTCCCGACCCAGGATACTAGGACCCTGGAGATCACTGGCCTATTTACAAGGGGTGCTTGAGAAGTCTCATGAGACCACAGGCCTGGTGAATTTCCAGGGCTCCTGAAGACTTATTATTAAGATTTACTATGTTTATAGTGGCAAAAAAAGGTTGGGAACCACTGCGATTAGAATGAGGCTGCATTCAATCAGTGGATTGATTAATAAGCCCACTGGTAACAATCTTTATCAGCGATTGGTTTACGGTTATAATAATTTGGCTTGAAATAAACATCATTTCTAGACTACTGTATATCATTTGGTAGGCATTGAAAATTCATCAAAGTAAGCTATTTACATTAATGTGAATATAAATGGGTTTTGTCCCTACAAGCTCTTAGCATAATCATGCAGCATCTTTCTATGAGAGTTCAAACCCAAACTGAATCAAACCAGGTAGGGAACACAAAATCTGGATGTTGCAACAATGCATCTAGACAGAAAAGGGTTAGTGTTTTTTTGAAGGTGATAAGCATTTAAGACAGTTATGCAGCCAGGTGAATTCAAGCCCTACAGCTACAGTAAAATTAAAATAATCTGTGGTAGGTTGCGGGGACTCATCATCTATAATAAAATCTAAGGGGGAGGATCTAAAATAATGATTTCTCTGTAGGTAAAAGAAAATCATTCGTTTGGATAATTAGCTTAGTTTACGGCATGTATCAGAGAGTGATTGTTGAAAGTTTAGCGTGATATGACACATGGACTGGTGTTGTATTATTTAGTCACAACGCTACTGAAGTTATGCACAAAGAAATTCACATACGTATTCCCTCGCAGGTCTAGTCTTCAGTGACGCACCTACAAGGCATCGGAGGATGTGTTTTACCCTCTTTCATCATGAACACAGATAATTCACGGTCGTTTAGCAGCGACGGGCGCTCCTGTTCAGTATTTAATATTTTTAGACAGTAATCCACACACCCACGTACTGGTTTTTCATTCATAAACCAAAGCAGCTTTACCCATGATTAAAAAACATGGCTCCATCTACATGGTTGGCCTGGTTAGAGCGTTCTGAGGCCAGTCGCCTGACACACCAGCGCCGCCACGCACAAGCCCCGCTTATATACTCACTGAATGGACAGTCTGTGCTTTGAGAGAGGCAGCTCACTGATGCTTTCACTAAAAAAAAAACGTTCAGGATGATAATCTGTAATCTTAATCTCCCCCATGCTGGCCAACACAGACTAGTAATCTGGAAAAAGCAACGTGGCCCGGCATGTTTATTGATTTAGAATCCGCGCAAGTTCAATAGAGCGGTGTCCGACGGTGACACGATCATGTCCATTTGAGACGCGCCCTACCAGAGAACTGCGCTGCCCTTGTTCACAATGACCACTTAAAAAAAGGTACGAAGTAGATGCACGCTAAAACGTTTCACAACTAAAAACCATTCAGGCCATTAAAGCTAGAACACTTACATTTTCACTGATGCAATATAGTTGCACATGTGAGTCGGGCCTTGACGGATCTAGTCTGTTACGTAGCCTAGCAACTAACTAAACACATGGTTCCATGTCGCCCCGCCTCCTCCAAAAATAAATACATTTATATAAAACGTAAATTAATGAAATTCGAGTGTCCGTTACCTTGAGCAGGGATGTGCACACAATCGCTCCGGCGTTAACCATGGGGTTGTGAGGTTTGTCTGTGGGAATCAAAGTGTGTGTTACATCGTGTCTTCAAACTACCCTCAACCTGGCTATACTTCAGATACTCTGCCCAAGTCTATTGTCATTACGCTTAGATGGCACCATTAACTTACTATACAGCAATTCATTATATTATACAGATTCAAACTCACAGACAGACAACACTCCTGTTTGCTCTACGCCTGTATGTGCTATGAACATGACATCAGTGCTTTGTTGTGAAACAATGATAAGGTTCATTAATAACTTGTTTTCCCTCAGGGTTTACAGTTCATTTAATATTGTAGATTGTACATAATAGCATCTGCAGCGTTCTGCTTCCACACTACTGTTTGCCAGGGTTACTGGTTCAATACTCTATAGCGAAGCTCCAGACAGAACATAGAATTTGGAATTCCAGAATGTCATTCTAGAGCTCGTTAGCCGTGACACCAGTTCTCATTAATTTCCCCTTATGGACGAGACCCTCACCTTCCTCATTGAGGAATAATTTGTTGAAGCGCAGGCCGCTGGGCTCCTTCCCGATGAAACGGTGCACGTACTCTGTCCCGTGGTCGTGCACGGCGATGGCGTACTTCAGAGGCTTTACACACGACTGCAGGCAGAACGGGACTTTGGTGTCCCCCACTGTGTGTCTGAGGAAGAAAGCCGGAGATCAAGCTATTCAACTATTCATTGCGGTGTCATTATCACAATGCTGCTGCGAGCAGTCTCATAGGAAAGCCGCTCCGTAAAAAAGAACTGCGGTACCTTTGTCCATCAACAGTGCATATGGACACAGCCCAGAGGTCTGGACTGAACCTGGCCAGCTGGGGAATGTAGTCCGCAACCTAGGAAACACAATGCAGCGACGCGTCAACACAGGCTACCTATTAAGGTTCTCAACTGACTTGAAATCTGTTTGTTTTTTAAGGACAGCTTACACTCACTCTCCCTCCACAGTTGTATTGTTTTTTTCCCCTTCAAGGCTTTTAATGCCAGTTTGAATCATAGGTGAAGAGGAGTGTAAGGAGCTCAGGGGAAAGGGAGACACAGCGGTGAGAGGGGAGGTGAGCCCGGGTCTCGGGCGTATGTGCATGGAGCCAGGGGTTTCACTACTGGACCACGGCTCTGAAGTGTCGGAGAGGTTTTGGACGTTCACGTTCTGAAGTCAAGAGTACAACCCAGCGTGAGCTCCGACTCCCCCACACCTCACACCCACCTGTCCCCCTCCCAGGTTCTTGGCGTTCTCATAGAGCGCGTCAATTTCCGAGGCGAAGGACATGAAGTCCGGGATGACAAACTTCTTCCTGAAGGCCTGGGTGAGCAGCACGATGTTGCTCTGGACACACCTGCGAGGAAACGGACGGACGGGGCGTTTCAGATTAGATTAGGCAGCCGATCAAACGGGAGGTTTCTTCGGGCACACCTGAGAGGAATTGGACAGCACTGAGAATTAGAGACTGACCACGACCAATGGAACCGGACGAGCCCACAGTGGAATGAATACATGCTGGCGCCAACCACATGGAATACATACTACACGTACAGGCTTTCGATGATAACGTCTAGATTAATACACGCGCCACTTAGCATACGGTTACAGTCGGGAATCCGGTTGTATAAGTTCACAGCATATCCACGGGACTGTCTTTTTTTGAAATCAGATATCTATTTACCCTGTGCTACATATGATACTTTACAAGCCCGCTGGTTCATGACGTCCATAGCTGAACGTTCTCTGGCCTATAAATAGCCGTTTCCTGATGTACATGCTACGTTCTGCAGGGGGGGGGGCTTGCCTAAGAAGCGGCCTCTCAAGCTGTCAGCTGGCTAAGCGGGCGCTGTGTCTTGTGGTACATCCTGGGGTTGTGGGAACCGTTTGTGTTTTGTATTGCGCTGAAGAACCAGACGTCAGCTGATCTGCTAATGACAGTTGCGGTGATCGCATAAGAGGGCTTGTAGGTGACTCGGAGACATCGTCGTTAGCTTATGGAAGATTCAGTAAGGACGTGTTGAAATGATTGGGATTGATATGACCTTGACAATCTGAAATAAACTAGGCTATAACATGAAAGCCTAAAAGAAATGCTGAATTATGAAATACCTGACATAGATTGAAATGTGCGGATGCTGAGTAACTTATGGCTTAACATGAACTCCGTTCCGATAAAAAAGGCCCACATTCTTTATAAGATAATCACAAGTGCCGGACATCCTAGGACAGCTAGAATCTGATGTTCACTAGTTCAAGTGGGTTTGAAACTGGAAATAAATGCTACAACCCGGTACTAGGGCACGTCTCACTTCTTGAAGAGGTGTCGGTCCAGGTTCCCGTCTGAGGTTGTCTTCATGATGACTTTCAGGTTCTCCATGCATTCCTTCAGCCTGGGGTCTCCGGTCCGAAGCCCAGTGGACTTCAGGGCCTGCAGAATAGCATAGCTAATGTTTAGAGGGCAGTGATCATGGTTACATGTTTCTAAAGTAGGATGTATTGTTTATAGCATGGTTATAAGTATTCATGTTTGCTATATATACAGTACATGGTGACGTAGATATATATGAATGTTTCATACATCGTTATACATTCTGATATCTATTTCACTGATCAATTTTAACAATATCCAATGTCAAAAATTATTCAACAGTGTCCTTGTGCTAGGCCTATTTCCTTGAGTTTGGACTATTTCCTTGAGGTAGGCCTATTTCCTTGAGGTAGGCCTATTTCCTTGAGGTAGGCCTATTTCCTTGAGGTAGGCCTATTTCCTTGAGGTAGGCCTATTTCCTTGAGGTAGGACTATTTCCTTGAGGTAGGGCTGTGTGTAACAAATCAGTCAGACACCACCGGTCTGTTTCTGAGGAACTAAGGTGAATGTTGTGTCTTGTCTTAGAGATGCTGCATATTCACAACTACCCTGGGTTGCCCACGGTGGCACTGCATCATTTCTGGGGGGGGGGGGGGGAGAGCAGTAACCATCACAGGCCACCATTCATTCTGCACAAGGCTCTGGTGACGAGCATGACCCAGCGGGCTCCGTGGCTACACTACCATCCGGCTGGCACCAGCATACGCCAGCCTGGCAGGCTGTGGTCTGACAGGCACTCACTGTGGTGAATCTGTGAGCTGGGATCTTCTCGGCCCCCCCTGCAATGGTGTAGAACAGCAGATCCTCCAGGCTGGGCAGGATGCCTGCCTTCCTTCTCCTGAGGAGGTGTGACACACACGGGGACAGAGGCAGACAGTGAGGAGCAGACGGGGACATCTGACTAGAATAACCGGAGCTCTAGAGGCAAAATGGAACTCCAGCAGGGGGCCTGGGGCAACTATTCTTAATATACTGTAAGGGAGAGGATTATGCATTTTGCCGGCCCGGTGAAACAAAAAAAGGTTTAACGCCGCTTCCGAAATACCAGTCAGAGGTTCAATTAGGTTGAATTACTCAATTTGTCCACTAAATTCTTAATGCCTTGTTTGCATGGATCTTATAAATAATGTAGGCGTTTGTTGATTTCATGTCAGTTACGCCTATCAGTTCCAAATTATAGTGTCAACTTGACATGACCGATATTAGTAGGTCATTAGCTTAATTACTGAGTGGTATTAAGCAGAGCAGCCCCAAACACATTGCCCCCTGGGAGAGGAGAGTTAGTACAGTATGTCAGAGGTAGATCAATGGGAGGTATGCTGTAGTCAGGCTTAAACCAATAGGACTTGAATAAAAGCTCTGAAGGTGGTGGGTGGGTGGAGGTTCAGGCGCTGTCAGTCCTGCACTGCACCAGGGGGAAGGACAGGCAACTGAGCCATGCTAACCCAGCTCCATGGCCTGCCCTGGAGATTAGGTAGACGTCACAACGATTCAAAAATGAAAAAGAGCTTTAGTTGAGGTAGAGGGACAAATCCTCTCATCAGCTACCCAGGAATGACTCAGATGACGACCCGGTTATTATCCTCGCTGTTTAGGACCCCATATAAACAAATTTCCACTCACCATTTTATAGAGTAGAGCTTCTGCCAAATAACTTAAATGTAAAAAAAAAAATAAAAAAAAAAGAATCTTAAATACAAAGTCTTAGTCTTATAGTCTTAGTCTGTGCTTATTTATAGTTTCCATGACAAATGTTTTTAATAAGGTCATTGACTGTGTTCAATCGTTCCGTTCTGGGGTCACTTTTGGATGGCTGATGCCAGAGAGCAATGCCAGAACACACGGTCAAGGTGGAGGCTCCCGGGGAAGTCAAGCAGAGTGGCTTGCAGGGGCTGATGACATCACGTGGAACAGACGTGATGACAGCAGTCTCAGCCCCTGCAAGGGTCAGGGTTGGCCCGGAGACACTAGGCTACAGTACATCCACTGGGAAATGAGTATAGAAATGGAGGCATATACTTACACACAAACGCAAAGCAAGCGGATCAAATGAAAAGGGAGAGAAAAATAAGCAGAGTGAATGAGTGGTGTTAAAGCATGGTGGTAGACAGCAGGGTCATTCTCCTCCTCTTTATCATCAGTCGGACAACATTTGGAAATGTCCAAGGACAAAACAGACACCGGCAGATAAACTGGAATTTAAATGGAAACAGAAACAGAAAAACTGAAACATGAATTCAATATTGAAGATCGGCCTATTAAACACAACGCAGAATGTCATCCTGGACACAGAAGCTGGTACGTATAACAGGCTTTTTCAGTAGCCAATTAACGAAACCAGAATTGATTCCAGAGTCCGCCCTTTTGGAAGAATCAATACACAAAACAAAACATGAAACTGTCAATGTGCTCTCCAAACTGCCCCGCCTCCTATCCCTTGACCCGAGGACAACAGGAAGTCCAAACAGATGTGTTTATACTCTTAGCAGGTGAGAAACATCTGGACTCTTAATGAGTTCACACTACGCCTCGGCGGCTCATCTCTCCTCCTTCATCCTTCCATCCTCTCTTTTCCATTCTTCCTCTCTTTCTCTCCTCCTCCCCAGTCTCTCCCCCTCCTTCTCAGCCCCAGTGTTGCCTGCATCTCCCTGCTTTGTGAGACAGCTGTAAGTCATGTTCAGAAGGCTTTGTGTTCCTGCCTCATCAAAATCTCTGCACGCCACATGGGCCTACATCCACACAGACTTTCCCAGACTCCCCTGTTAGAATAGCTTGGCATCCACAGCCAGCTATGGATTCAACCTTCTGGAGGGTTGAGTAGCTATGTGAAACTGATCCTGTTTGGACATGCAGTCCATCCTATACGGTCAGAGTTTTTAATACACTGGAAATCAACTGAGTTCAATTGACCAAAACCAGACAGTGTGGCTACCTAAAATGTGACCACATTAATGAAACATGTATGCAAAATACTAATACTGTAAACAGCATAAACTGAACTATTTGTCGTCACAATTGTCACAATAGACAAAATGTGCGAGCTAACCTTCATTATAGACCTACTTAAAATCTCTTCAAGGTCGAGCTATGTACTGACTGATTATCAGTCTTGATGGAATGATTATGAGCATAATTTGTTTCCCCCGACACAATTTGTCAACCTGGTTCACTGCTTCTAAAATGCCACTGTAAATTGGTCCGAAGAGTATCAATCCGTCTGTTGACAGGAGGAAATCAAGGAACTCAAAGTGAGTGAGGACAGTCAGTCTCCAGTCACTCAATCAGCTGCACACCAACAAAAACGTGGGAACCCGGAAAAACAAGCCCTGGTAATGGTACCGGAGTGCAGACAAAATGCAGAACCCGAAAAGAAACCCTTAATGACACTGAGGTTCTAGGCACAGAGGTGTACCTGGGTAATCTTCCAAAAGAAAGCCCATTAGAACTATGCCTAGTGTTGCATCTCTGACTCAAACCTATAAGAGGATGCATTGCCTATAATGTACTACACCTGGTTGACAACAGCTAAAGCACATGGACCGTGGATAGGAACTAATGAGCCAAATAAGTACCAGTAGATACATTTGTTTTCTGGGGGGGGAGAAAGGGGCTGGAGTCGATGACAGAGAGTGTGAAGCCTATTCGGACAACATTGTGGCAAGCCGTCAAGTCAACCCTAAGCCTGACTTCAAAGTCATTCATACATTCACAACACACACTCAAGTGAGTTGGATTCGCATAGGGCTAGGCTTCCTGCGGGCTACCAACCTCTATGGGAATCAGGATGGGCCATCACATTCAATCAAACAATCAATGTATTTTATTAATCCCCCCTTAAATCAGCCCTTGTCACCGAGCACTTAAGCGAACAGCCAGTCTAAAACCCTGGAGGCGAGGCGATAAGATGTTGGAGCGCAGTAGCTAGGGAAAACCTCCTAGGAGGGTCTCATGTTGCTCGTCGCCGGGGCTATCGTATTACTGTTGACTGTAGCAGCTCTCCCGAGGGACAAAGAGTCACTCCTAAAAATGACATGATGCCCTGATGATATACCCCCAGACTGGGGCAAAAATAGAAATGGTCCAACAACTGCAGAGGTTAGATGAGCCTGTCGCAGTGGGTTGCAGTGCTGATGAGATGCCCCCCGGATCCCAGATGAGGAAAGACAAAGGGCCATCGGCTCTGAAGGGGGAGAAGCGGACCATCTCTGGGGGGCCAGGATTAGTTGTTGTCTTCAGAACATGGTTGCACAACGTTCTGTTTTGGGTTTTTATTTCTTGGGATGTTGGGTGTTTTTCTTTTTTATTCTCCAGTTCTTGTAATGCTCTTTTTACCTCCCTACCGATTTTTGATTTGATGTCGTAACTCAATAAAAGGTGAAGAGGTCCAAGGGGGTGAATGCCTTTCAGACGCCCCGGTATGTGATTTATGTTGTCTATTTGTAACCCACTCTCCGGCCGCAGGCAGCGTGGTGTGTGTGTGTGTGTGACTGTGTGTTCATGGCTGTGAAGACAGGTCGCGTTAGTGACGGCAGACAGGCTGCTCATCTCCCAGTCATCGCCTTAACTAAACAACATGGTAGCTGGCCTGACCCTCCGGTCAGAACCAGACAAGAGTTGCACGGGTTTCACGCAAAGAGCAGCGTTTTCTAATCCACAACAATGAAGGCGTGCGGCCACGGAGCAACCAAAAACGACTAGGCTGAAATGCTAGGGAACTGAGATGGTCATTGGGATAATACACTACAGTCAATGTAAAGCCACATTGATTTCTGTTCCAACGTGGTAGCCTGAACCCCCCCCCCACCACCACCACCAAATCCCCACTGACTGCTAGACTGCATCGATAGCGTCTGTTGTGATTCAGCACAGTCTGCAGTGGCAGAGACCCAACAGCAAGCATAAAAACCCCACTTGATCAGTGACCTTCGGATATCATTGAGTGAACACCACAGACAACCAGGTCTCCATCTGTGAGGAGAGAACAACCCTTAGAAAACTCTTAAATAGGCCACAATGATACGCAAACTATTCAAGCGTATGCTTAAATGGGCTACATGTGTGTAAGGGGATTCATAGATTTGCCACCATTAAACAGCCACCATCAGTTGATACTTTGAGAATGTACCTATTTTGTCCTGTACGTATTGTGTCCTGAACCTGTCCTTTAGGGCTCAATTCTGAAAGGGCTAACCTGTACCTATTTTGTCCTGAACCTGTCCTTTAGGTGTCAATTCTGAAAGGACTGACTTGTACCTATTTTGTCCTGAACCTGTCCTTTAGAGGTGTGCTGCAGAGAATACTTTCAATACAAGCTTTTCTTCAATACAATACCACTACCTTTATAATTGTTTATATTGTTCAACTCGAACAATAATTGCAATACAGAAACGAAATGAACATAGATGGCACCCTAGATGTCAGTCAGTGATGTTCGATGTTCCTTTAAGACGATTTCCATTAGCCGGTTAATATGTTGTGCTCTAAGTCGAATATGTAGTTTGGCTGATGCGCTATCTAATGTTGTGCCATTACGAACACGAACTAATTAAAAACAATTATAAATAGAAACGTAAAACAACGAAAAATGCCTTGCCTGGAAAAAATTGTTTCCTTCGCAAAGCCCATTGGAGGAGAAGGTCATAGCGGCGGGCCTATGGGTTTCTCCTCCAATGGATTCTGAGAAGAAGACGAGAGGAAGCGAGTAATTGTGTGCAATTGAGAATCTTTCCCGGCAAGACAATACCAGTAAATTATTATTTAGATCTTTTTTTAAGGGACATTCAATCCCTAAACGCAGTACATCAGATAGTGGCTCAGCGACACTCCATGTTTTTTATATTATACCCAAGGCATTATGACATAACGTCTGCAAAGCTGGCTAATGATATTCCAAATGTCTCGAATCTGAGGGGTAGAGGTAGAGTCGACATTGCCGCTGGTAACCTGTTCCACATTCAGGTACTAAAACATGTAATGATTACAAAGCTAACGTAAAAAGAGCTGATGATAGCAGCACACTGCAAAGGTTGTGAAAAAATTCGATAGTCAGGCCGTCAGGCCGTTTACTTCAACGACACCGGTAAGACTTTGGTACAATACTTTCTGGTTGAAATACACATTAAAATATGTCTTCCAATGGACTGTTTTTCACTGGGCAGCCTAAGTATATATGTTTACAGCTTACAACAAATTCATTCATTGAGGTCTAACGGTACTCACTTTTCTGCAGCTGCTTCCTTGGTGGCGGCTTCATTGCTGGTGGCGTTCTCATTTTTGTTATCCAGTGGCGGTTGTACCGAACCGTCATCACTCTTGGTGGAAAGGCTCCGAGTTCCGTTGATCTTGGTATTGTACGGCGTAGCCCTCCATCCAACCGAATGTTGGAAGGACTTGACTTTGGTCACGGATCTGACATCTGTGCTACAGACTGTGGTAAAGCAAGACGCTACTGATGAGGGAGACTTATTTCTGGCAATAACCGTAAATGTGCGCTTCAAGTTGGATCGAAACAACTCCTTGAGCACTATCGAAGACCGGAAATGTAACATTTCAATTGTGACTAGCTAAATAGTGGAGCTGTTTATTACTAAGCTTGCTATATTATAAGTAAATAGGAAACAAATTCCAAATGCGTTGGGTGTCAGTCGTGAAGAACAGTTCAGTGAGTCACGACTCATAAACCGTTTTTTAGTGGTCAAAAACCTCTCATTCACGCCCTACTCGAATCTTATTGGCCCGTGATAGTGCGTATATCATCGTTCGATTGGTTAGTCTTGTTGGTTGTCAGTCATGACAATTTCATCGTGCATGATGTCCTCAAACATACCTGGTAAAAGTGTACCGTTATTTTTAGGCAGTGGTGGCGTATTCACACCGTTTCTTTTCTCTCAATAGAATTGCAGAATAGGATTTCCCCCCAAAATATGTATTTTTTGTTATTTTATCAACATATGCAGTGATGGGAGAAACTATAGACAGTACCGACCAATTACTCAACACTCAAGTAACTTGTGCATCCAGTTGCACAATAACAAAAACATGCCTCTTTAGCAGAAATGCCTTCACTTATTTGCTGAATACCGTCTGTAATCACATCTCTGTGTGTCCGGCTGTCCATGCGTCATTAAACTATAGTGGTGTTTGTGCATTCACCAGAATTAACACTGTAGGCCTATAAGACAACTGGCCAATCCACTGGATCTGGTATGCTTTTCACTGACATGAACCTCATCTGACCAAAAATGTATGATTTAAAAAATATTATCTCTGGGTGATTATTATTTCAAAAACTCTCAAGCTCTTTCACAGTGCAGCTGTAAGATCCCACTGCCACTCTTTCACAGTAAATCTGTTCAATTCTACTGGCTCCCTGTTTTTCACAGTACATCTGTACAATCCCACTGCCTCTCTTTCACAGTACATCTGTACACTGTACACTGACTACCTCGGTTTGCTTATATATGGGAGGAAAAAAGGCAGGCTTTCTCATACTGGATCTGGTATGCTTTTCACTGACATGAGCCTCATCTGACCAAAAATGTATGATTTAAAAAATATTATCTCTGGGTGATTATTATTTCAAAAACTCTCCAGCTCTTTCACAGTGAAAACTCCTCCCATTAAATCATTTTCCATAAAACTTAAATTTTCCTCTCGATCAGGCAAAAATCTTTGGTTCTACCCTGACATCTTCTGGGCAACATTTATATTGCAGCCAAATTGGAAAATAGTATAAATGCCGACTTCTTCATAATGGCCTACACACAAACTCCATACTCTCACACAGAAACATAGAAATAAACTAAAATACAGGTAGGGGAAAAATTATAATGGTGATGCTGAGTAGGATAAGCACAGGTCAACACTGACAATTGAATGCAGAGGATATCAGAGTATGGTGAAGAAATATTGGAGGCCACAGTCAAACTAAACAACTTCCGGTACTTGATGCGCTGATCAAAATGGGTGAAATAAAAACCAACAAAGAAACAATCCATTATTAGTTACACTGCATGAGATATGGGGATAAGTGACTTGACACCCACCTTCGTTCAAAAGCTCTTAGTTTCATGATTTGTTAAACGAGGGTGATGGCGCTTTCACCAGATCAATCCCACACAGCTTTAGTGGCCAGGCCGAGCACCCTCCCACAACCCAGTAGTGCCGCCGCCCACAACCACTATTGCCATGGCAACACATCAGTGACTTGCATTGGCGCAGGGCTGGGACTGTGAGAATAGGAGGGAGCTGTGGGTGTTCACTGATGACTTGACCTGATCTCAGGAGAAAATCTGTTTGTGTGTGTGTGTGTGCGTGTGTGTGTGAGAAAGAGAGAGATAAAGACAGGGAGTATGAGAGAAAGAAGGGGGAATGAGAGGGAGAAATGTGAGCTATGAAATGGACCTGCGTCAGAGTGAACCGAGTGAGCCGAGTGAGTCACCAGCCAGTTTCACAATGTGTTAACATGACGCTGATGCAAATTTCTCTACCCAGACAGTGGTTCATCTTTTCTTGTTTAATCAGAGAAAGTGTCGACTGGACCACATTCAGTCTGTCTGTCAGTCAGAACTCATTATGCCTAATATATACCGGTAGGTTCTCTGACAGAATCTGTATGATGTCTAACTCGAAAAACACACACACACACACATATATATATATATATATATATATACACACATATTTTTTAAAAGTGAGTACACCCCTCACATTTGTGCAAATATTTGATTACATCTTTTCATGGGAAAACACTGAAGAAATTACATTTTGCTACAGTGGAAAGTAATGAGTGTACAGCTTGTATAACAGTGTACATTTGTTGTCCCCTCAAAATAACTCAACACACAGCCATTAATGTCTAAACCGCTGGCAACAAAAGTGAGAACTCCCCTAAGTGAAAATGTCCAAATTGGGCCCAAAGTGTCAATATTTTGTGTGGCCACCATTATTTTCCAGCACTGCCTTAACCCACTTGGGTATGTTGGCATTCATGGTTCCCTCAATAAACTGTAGCTCCCCAGTGCCGGCAGCACTCATGCAGCCCCAGACCATGACACTCCCACCACCATGCTTGACTGTAGGCAAGACACACTTGTCTTTGTACTCCTCACCTGGTTGCTGCCACACACGCTTGACACCTACTAAACTAAATAAGTTCATCTTGGTCTCATCAGACCACAGGACATGGTTCCAGTAATCCATGTCCTTAGTCTGCTTGTCTTCAGCAAACTGTTTGTGGGCTTTCTTGTGCATCATCTTTAGAAGAGGCTTCCTTCTGGGACAACAGCCATGCAGACCAATTTGATGCAGTGTGCGGCATATGGTCTGAGCACTGACAGGCTGACTCCCCTCCCTTCAAATTCTGCAGCAATGCTGGCAGCACTCATATGACTATTTCCCAAAGACAACCTCTGGATATGATCCTGAGCACGTGCACAACGTCTTTGGTTGACCATGGCGAGGCCTGTTCTGAGTGAAACCTGTCCTGTTAAACCGCTGTATGGTCTTGGCCACTGTGCTGCAGCTCAGTTTCAGGGTCTTGGCAATCTTCTTATTGCCTAGGCTATCTTTATGTAGCGCAACAATAATTTTTTTCAGATCCTCAGAGAGTTCTTTGCCATGAGCTGCCATGTTGAACTTCCAGTGACCAGTATGAGAGAGTGTGAGAGCGATAACACCAAATTTAACACACCTGCTCCCCATTCACACCTGAGACCTTGTAACACTAACAAGTCACATGACACTGGGGAGGGAAAATGGCTAATTGGGCCCAATTTGGACATTTTCATTCAGGGGTGTGCACACTTTTGTTGCCAGCGGTTTAGACATTAATGGCTGTGTGTTGAGTTATTTTGAGGGGACAGCAAATCTACACTGTTCTACAAGCTGTACACTCCCTACTTTACATTGTAGCAAAGTGTCATTTATTCAGTGTTGTCACATGAAAAGATATAATCAAATATTTGCAAAAATGTGAGGGGTGTACTCACTTTTGTGAGATACTGTATATATATATATTCATTTATATATTGTTCTAAATACATGAATATCAGGCTCTACATTCCATTAATAACAAAAACAATCACCATAACAGTTCAAAAAATAAAGTTTAATGTTCATGTGCTGTATAACAAATAAAATATATTAGTGTTAAAAAACTGGTGCATATCCACTGTGTAGGCAAGCCTAGTCTAACTGTATCACGTACAATGACAGGGATGAGAACAAGAATCCACTAACTATCAACACTGTCACTATCTATCACATCGCTGGGCATGCGTTGGTCTCAGAACATCATATGACACTAATTGAACAAACCCAGTACAGAAACGGGCAGAGAAACAGTCAACTGGCACAGGACGGAACAAACGGTGGGTCGACAAAGTGTGTACTTACGTAGTACTTACAAAAGTATTGCATTTATAGCAGTCATATTGAGCTAGACTAGAGAGACTATTATTACAAAACACTTGTGAGAGCAGTGAGCGGAGCAACAGCTACAGCAGACCCCACAGCAAGATCTAAAGACTAGATAGACGCTAGAGAGCAGGACATATTTACACACTGAAAACACAACAGTGGACAACCATCTGACAACTAATTCTAACACATTAACATCTTGGATTGTACATTAATGGCAACTGGTGAAACACTGGTAAAATCCAAGACAGATAGGTAACACTGACCTCTTAACATCCCAGATACTTTTATGTGATTTCTCTAAGAACAGTTACTCGGTATTTGCTCTACAAACACACCAACACTTTGTTGACACTAACACTAACCTGATAAAACCCTGCTTTTGTGATTAAGTTATTTTTATTGGAATACTAAATGTATAACCAAAATGGCCCTATCAGTCCAACAGTGTGAAATGTATTAAAAACTCAAGTCTCTGAAGTGCAAAAATATATCAGGCTATCAGCCATATTCAGTCAAAATGGGTAACTCATGTTGGGGGTTCAACTGTACATTCTAACAGTACGAGAGATCAGGTGTTCGACAGATTTACCAATGAAACGAGATTTGATAGATGTCTAGGTCATCACATGTCTCAGCTGACCTATCACATTACAAAGAACTCTAGCTGGAGTTCTAGAACACTGAACATTGTGCAGCTTCAGTTCCCTTGACAATACGTACTGTCAGCTCAGTACCATAGCAGGAAGCTTAATGTTCTCCTGCCACAGACAGCTGTCTTTTTCACCTCTGATCTAAACACAGTAAGTTTTCTTTCCATTATTACAGTACATCTGTTGGCCACTGACAGAACACATGCCCAAAATAGTTTGAGGTACAAATTATTAAATAAAAAAAAAAACAACAACTTATGGTCTTGACTATAGCCCAGGGATATTTAACACTGGTCCTTCTGCTTTTTGTCCCCTCCTTTTAATAAGTGACTGAATCAGACCTGGAATAACAGCTGGGTGCAATTAACTACCAGGTAGAAACAAAAATCAGAAGTGTCCCAGCATCCCATTTGAATAGCCCTGGTCTAGCCTTACCCGCCATCCTGATCGCTCAGCTCAGCTCATTTCTTTTCACATCACGAGAGATCATGTGGTGAAACAAAATTCAAGCTTGTGCAATCGGGATGGTTACAGAAGGCTATTTTTCACACCCATCATTCTTAAATAAAATCATGTACAATCAATAAATACATAAAACCTACACAGCATGGTAGGTACCCTGTGAAAGGACTTCCTTGTTCAGTTTTCCCCTTCACTGAATCCATGCTCCAGATGCTTTGGCAAAAACAGTAGACAAAATTAAAGAAAATAAATGTTTTTTGTTTTTTTGAGGCAACATTGGTTGTTAAGGCTGTGCTGTGGCTGTGCTTGCTTTAGTATTCATTGACTGAGAAAACTGCATACTATACAAAGTGTAAATGGTGAATATAACCGGGGCGGGGAAGAGGACCGAAGATCAGGACGCTATGTGGAATCCTCAGGTTCTGATTTAATGGTCTTCCCGTTCGTAGGGTTGGCCACTTGATGCGAGGATCCATTTTCTAAGTCAAAATGCAACACAAAGAAAACAATTAGAATAAAACCTATCATGTTCCTTTCCCCCATGTCCTCCACCTTTTAATTCATAGTTTTAATGTAACATGGCTGGAGTGTGGGAGTGTAATACGCCATTAACGATATTTAATGTTTGCATATTAATATGATTAGATGTGCATTGTTATGCAGCATGGCACAGTGAACATTAATCCAGCTGAGTGATTCTGTACCCGTGGCTGGTGTTTTGGCCTCATCTGTGATATGGTTGTTATGGTGACGCTTGAGCTCATTGGCTAGCTGTTTTCCCAGGGGAAGTTCCCCCTCTGCCACGCTCTTACTGACCACCCGTAAGTTCATTGGTCTCTCATCTGAAAACACACAGCAGAGCGTAAGCAGACGTGAAAAAAAGAAAATGAACAAACCCTTTCCATTCACATTGCTGTTACAGTTTCAGTGAAGATGAAGCTGTTTCTGATGCTACAATAACTACATAAACATCCTGTGTGATGGTCCAAGTTTATACGCCACTCTATGCCAAAATAACTTTTAGGGCCTTCATCCTATTGAATGAGGTGCTTTTATTAGCTTATGAATGGGAAAGGGTGAGAGAGAGAGACACAGAGAGACAGAGAGGAAAAAGAGTGGGAGAGACAGACAGACACAGAGACGCCCTCTGGGCAGCAACATGATGGAGGAGGTAAACAGGAGTGGGAGAAGTAATTACAGGTGCAGAGAGAGAGGAATTATGGGTAAAGTGGATATAATGAGCTGTCAGGCGTACAGGCTGGGGGGATAGAGGGAAGGAACGAGTGAAAATGTTCTGAGAATGGAATAAGTCCCTAAGGGCCGGCTAACGGCAGAACACGCTAATGACTCCTCCTCACTTTGAAAAGTGTGAAGAGAAAAATATGCAAACTAATTCACCGACTTATAAGATTTGAGCGCTTGAAGTGGTGAGTCACAGTGCTGTGAATCTGGAGCATGTGGATAATATTCAGTGGGAGCAGACAGAGAGAGAGGCAGTAGACAGACAGTCGTGTTACCTCGGCGCTCTGAGCTTTTGTCTGCCGGCGTGCCGTTGGTGCTGGGCGCCTCACTGAGGTACTTCAAAGCCCCTGCAGGTATTCTCCAGTCCAGAGCCTGTAACCTCTCTTGTACAGCTGCATCATGGAGGATCTCCATCTGCCTGGATAACAAACGCTCCAACTGCACCTGTAATTGAACGGACTTCATTCAACATTTTCCCAGAAGGGACTTCCAATAATGCAGATTGAACAGGATGAAGATACTGTATGTAAATAGTATAAATAGAAACAGGAAAATGCAGACAGACATGTTGACACTGTACCATATATACCTCACCAAATAATGTAACCCATGTCTTTACACTTCACTACTCGTTACTGTTATTTTCTTTATTGTAATGTATTCATGTTCCAAACAGGTTACCTGGAGGTTTCTCCCAACTGTCTCCTCTCCCTTGGACTTGGCACAGGCTAGCTGTTCCCTCAGTATCTCCTGTCTCATATGTATGGCTTGCAGAGCCTCCTGGATGTCAAAGAAGTTCTCCTCGGTTTTGATCCTCTTAGGAGACGGCTCATCTGCATTTCCGCAGCGTGATCTGGAGTAGAGTGAGGACGGTGGACTATTTTCAGTTTGTACACAGAAAGCTACACACTGAATGACACGGAGAGCGTAGACTGAAGATAATGTATGTATGAATGTACTCAGACTGAAGATAATGTATGTACTTAGCAAGTAAATACTTCAACCAAACTTCCCAGTTTTTCTCGGCACTACTAGTTGTAGAAAATTGTGGATAAGGGGCTCTTACTTGCTAGTCCTGTACGTGTATTTGTAGGTTACTTCTCTGGAGATTTGCCTGGCGAAACCGAACAGCTCATCTCTACGGGTCAGTAGAGCCATGTCCCTCATACACAGCTGGGCTGCTGCTTCGTTCACTGTCAACTGACAGACAGAGCACAGAACATGATGTAGAAGATATGGTTTTTCAACGATAATTAGAGACCCATCCATGTCTGCGTACCTGCCACCACTGCCAATACAGTTTTAAAAGGCTGAAATAAGCATACACATTTTCTTCGGCTGATTTGCCTTTTTAGTTTTCACCACTTATTTGGCGAACTGGTTTGTCACTTGTATTGAACAGACACTGAGTGGACCAACCTAGCGTTTTAGTAGGAGCCCATCCCAAATTCCTACCTCGTGAAGGGTCAGATGTTTTCCATCCCTCCTCTTGGAGTCGAAACGTCCATAGATGGCGCTATACTTCCGGATCTCATCCTCTCTCCTCGGGTCGTCGTCGCTCATCTCAAAGATATGGCTGATCATCTTCGCCAGCTTCTTATTGGTCTTCAGTTGCTCTTTGACCTCCGCAGGGTCACTCTTAGGCAACGCCGGGGTCATCCGGTCCACGCACTCCAGGACGGACTGCACGGCGGCGGCGTCGAGGGCTTCCAGGCTGTCTCGGGGGGACGACGGGGAACCCAGATCGGACGGGGAGAGGCTCTGCTCACTGTCGTTGCTGTGGCCAGACCAGAACCGGCCCTCGCTGCCGCTCTGCAGCGGCGACCCGCCCGATATTCTGTCCCGGGCCACCTCCAGCTTTCCTGGGTCGAGACACGTGGCGGCCAGGACTTTGGGCACTTTGACGTGTGACTCGCCTCGGTTGCTGTTACTACCCCCGCGCTCTGTGCCGCCCGGCGTGGGCGACCCCTCGGGCAACTTGTAGACCGGTATGCTGCAGACTGGTAGGGAGGTCAGCGGCTGGTTGAACAACGTCGGGTTGGTGACCCAGTCTCGCAGGGATTTCTGGAGCCTCCGAACATGCAGCGGTTTGCTGGCCATGCCCACCAGAGCCATGATCTCCAGGAACTCCTCCTCGCCAGCCTCACAGAGCTGCTGCACGTCGTCGCCGCCCTGCTGGATGAAAGCCTCGTAGTAGTATAGCAGATTGGCCCTCTGGAGGATCCGGTAGAGTTGCAGCTCCCCCAGAGTTCTGGGCAATGCCGCCGACATACCTGGGGTAAAGAGTGTGGTTTTCTTTAGATTTGCAGCTCCCGTACAGGCCTTGTATAGGACATGTCCTATGAAGGGGGGGGTTGTGGTGTTGTATCTCTGTCAATGCTAGACCACCAGAATGGTAACTGGAGGAAAGGGGGAGAGGCTTGTCTATATAATGTTTTTTTTACCTCTGAGAAATGGAGGAACTAAGCGTTTCCTTTTTTAAACAATGAGGTCTTTTTGCTAGCCAAATACATTTTATTTAGTCATATCCTTTTTTAATGCATATATTATTTATTTTGCACTCCAGGATTTTTACATTTATTTTAATTCTTAGTTTGTATTGCTTGTGTTTTATTTAAATGTAAATTGTTTATTTTAATTTGTAAGGCAAATTGAGATTCATTTAACCGTGGGAGCTGATTTGTAAGTTAGCCTGAATGCGAGACCCAGCAGCGGCCCAGACTAGGGCTGCCTGCCGAAAGAAGAGGCTGATAATAAGTTCTGGTTTGCTGGAAGGACCACATGCCACACTCCTCCTCTGCAGCATGCGTAGGTGGCCTCTCATACAGGCTCAACTTGCTTTAGCCAGTGGATTGTTAACTACAGAGAAACAGTCAGGACCACAACACAGTGCTGCTTCGAGGACAGTGGTTTCTCCGCGCTATGCTGTATAATGGTATAATGAATCATCAATATAACGCTTCAACAATAGCGTACCTGCACAGGCAATTCCACTAGTCATTAGATCATGACAGGTCCGCCCTAAACAGCACTAGACTACTGCTAACTCTGCGATCAAAATCTCGATCTGGGCAAAATACAAACTGTCATACAACTCAACCTTTCGTAGAGCAAATCAAGAGGCACAAAAAAGGTATAATGCTCGTGGAATATCTGTTAACATAAAACATAAAAGTAGATCAAATATAGAAGTTTCAAAATACATTAAAAGTTAAAATGCATATGCAAAAAACGCAAAATGAAAAAGTAATCCCGCACCCATGTCACTCGTAACCGGTCCTGCAAGTAAATCCACACACGGAATACCCCCATGTGCGGCGATAGAACAATGTTGCAACATTAAGGGCTACAACTTGTTACATTATTAATACTATTACAGCCAAACAACGTAAAACAATGTATTTGAATAATTGCATAGCCTACATACCTGGTCAACGTTGGTACTCTTTAGTTCCCTTTGTGTAGTTGTCACAATGTAGTTAGTTACAATAGTGACAGTATAGGAACTGCCATAAACTGTAACTGAATAATCTGTCAAAAATTATGTGATCCTGAACACGCGAGCTATTTTTCCTGTTAGGGTATGTGTGCTGTAGCCAGGCACAACACGCACACGAAGTTTCACCTTTCCTCCTTCACCTTCGTGTATAGAAACACGATTGTGTTGTTGAGCGTCTATCTAGGCTAGATGTGTGTGAGCTGCCTGCCTGCCTGCCTGCCTGCCTGCTACCCAACCCCCCCTCCTCCCCGGCTATTGAAATTGGGATATTCCGCGGTTGCCACAGTGCTCACTCCCACGCGCCTGCGTGACGCAAATCCTGGCGTGGGCGGACAGGGGCGTGGGAGGCTTCTGCATGGAATACCAAACATCACATCGGCTGAGGCGAAGGCAGGCTGCGCCGGTCAACGGGGACTATATGTTTGTCGAGTACCCAAACGCCCTTATGGGCTACCAGGCCTATACTTAACGGTAAAAAAGTGAAAGTATATGCACGTTTCAGATATACTATTAGCCTAATGTTTCTTTGATGTCAGCTATGCAAATTAGTTCATTTTCTTCAGTAGCCTATAAAACTAATTGGATTCGCAAATTGTCTGGGTTCATAAAAACATTTATTTGAGTTTCTCACATCTGTCAGAAGGGAGTGAGTGGGAATATAGACAGAGCAAGGACAGGGGACTTTGTCCTAAATGTGCATGGGAACCACAAGCCTTTCTCTAAGGACTTACACACACCCACACTCTTCTTCAACTGGCACCAGCCCTTTCCCCTCCCTTTCCAAATTTACTCTCAGACTTGTGCATTGCCCATTTCACAATGGGCGTGGACTGTCTGCAATAAACACAGAATGAGGTAGCCGTTAATGCTGTGCCCTTCACTGATGATGAGAAGACATAACCTCTTATTTTCATGTTATTATCACAAATTATAGAAATCACGAAGGCTTATTCTCTCTGGAGACAAAACAGAAGCCATCCTGCTATAGTCTACTGTTATAATAATTCAATCTACTTCTGCATCAATTAGCTATTTTTAGCAACTATATAGGACAGCCACAGCACACCGAAGGTCTAAAGCCCTAAAGCGAGATGATAAGGCTTGGTTTGCTTCCTGAAAACCCAGAAAATCTAAAATCACTAAAATGTACACATTGTTCTAGAATCTATTCACTGTTCTAGGACCTACACACTGTCACCAAACTCCCAACATACATTACTTGCATTGTTAAGACGAGAGATTCAAAAGCACAATATAGGCCAACAGAAAAACATAAAGATTGTCAAATGTTTTTTTCCTGCAGCTTTTAAGGTCCCTTTAGAGAACCCATGCCAGATAGAGAAAACGTTTGAGTTAAACCTTAAAGATGTGTTGTTGATGTGTTGCCTAAAGGTTCGGGAACTATATGAAAGCCTGCATATTTTGTCCCGTTCGTAGTACACAGCGCACGGACCAGTGTTAACAAGTTTGTTTTAAGTGTAAGATTTATAGTGATGATTCATTAAATTACAAGTGTTGAACTGCATCTCAGTGGTGTAAAACACTCCCAGTCATGGTGCTAATGGAAAAAAAGTTGACTCAAAACTACACTACACTATCAGTACAGTTGTTTGTAGTTTGATCTTACATTGAAAGCATTTTTAGCTAATTATGCCAGTATTTCTGACTTTATTACTGGTACCTTTTATACCAGTCACTGAATTCGCTGTTCCAGTGGAGCTTTTTAAGTTAGTCTTATATTTTAGTATTGGCAAGGGCAATGATTCTAAATGCAGGTTGCAAGTAAATACCATTAAAGGGATATTGCAGTTTTAGGATGTTCGAGCTCATTTCCACTTTTAGTGTTGAAGCATCTTCCAGACAAGTTGTTTTTGGTTTTTGAAGTTCAATTTCTCAGATTTATTTGGCTCTCTACTTTTGTGCACAATCCATATTCTGGAGAGGCCGCACTAACCAAAATAAATGCTTCAAAACATCCCCAGAATACACTACACAACCATCTATAAAGGCATGTCATTGCAAATACACTTTGCCATATCCGCTGTTACGATAATAAATGTGTATCGCTTGAACAGTGTTCACTTCCTCCTTTGCCCTGGTGTCTCAGAAGTCATTTCTAAATCTGTGCACTAAACTAAAATTCCTCACAGCCTGGTTCGCAAGGCTGGTACAGTGACGACACCACTTTCTGGTGCCACACTGTTCAATCTGTTAATCTTGACTTTGTGTAGCCACACAGCCTGTGTAGACAAGCAAGAGAGAGCCTGACTACTCCATTGGGTCAGTGAGGGGACCAACACTACCGAAGTATATATTCCGTTTTCTTAACTTTTCTTAACAACGAGTGATGCTTACCGGAATATTTATTTTTTATATATACATTTATTTTAGTCCATCAGAAATGGATCTTTCTGAGATTTATCATTTTGGATGATGCTTCGACACAAAAATGTAAGTGGAAAATGAAGACTAACATGGTGAAAACCAAAATATCCCTTTAAATTGACCCACTCTGCTTGGAATTGAAAAACAAATGACAGCACTTTGCAAGGAAGCATAATGGGACTTGCATGCCTGATGTGGCCCGTAAAACTATGGGTTTCAGGCCTCTGTATTATGTGTTGCCTTGTCTTCTTCATGATGGAGGCCACAGGGATGTGGATTAATGACTGCCACATCCATGTCTCTGTTACTAGAAACTCAATCATAGGTCATATTTGTTACCCTAAACGTAACCAGAAAGGCACCTTAGGATATACACACATTTGGCATTAAACTCTATTTAACTGCAGTTCTGGTTTGCTGAAACATTCCCCGGTTTAGAAATGATGTATGGTACGCTCTCAAGAAACTTACACGGCTTCAACCGGTGCCTTTATTTTCCTGTGTGAAGTAACTAACCAGCCTATGTGCTGTATATACTTCAAAGCTCCAACTTCATTTACTTTTCTATGAAGACATTTATTGGCAGAGCTAAAATAATAGTTTAGCTGGTGCCCTCGAATATATCTTTTCATGCATTTTGTGTTACAGGACAGGGAAAGTGGTGAGTGAGTTTAACTGGGAGAGTTCTGGATTCGAAGCCATGCTGTGCATAGTATGAACACAAACACTGAACCACCTTGGGCCACAGCTGCTGACATTTTTTAACCAAGAAGGTTTATCTATCCCGATAATTGAGTCAGATTAGAGAATCATACAGTATATTTCCTGCTCTTGGGTGATCAGTGAAGAGAGAGTAGAACCAATTAGTTACTATTTACAGACAGCTAATTCACTAGATGAGTATTATGTAGGAGATTAATGATGATAGCCAGGTAATTGAGTCACAGCATATGTCCCAAATGAAACACTATTCACAACAGAGCACTCTAAAGCACACTATTTTCTACCAGAGCCATAAGGGCCCAGGTTAAAAGAAGTGGTACTAAATAGACAATAGGGTGCCATTCGGCAGCTGCTGTGTTGTTTCCACAGGGCCAGGCAGGTAGGGTCAACCTCACAGGGAACAGGTAGGCACAGCTCGGAGAGTTCCCGGCAGCACACCCACTCCTTTAATCCTGTCTGGCTGGGGACGGCCCTGACCAACCAGGGCCCACGCACGCACATGCACACACAAATACACGCACGCACATACACACACAAACAAACACACGCACGCACGCACACACATATGCACTCAGAAAAACAACCAGACAGATAGAAACCAGAACAGTATACAGGTATTTTAAAAGACCCCATTTTGGTGCTCTCAAACCCTTTTCAGGTAACCCAAGGATACCTATTACTGGCATGTCCATATTGCACTAATCACCCAAAACATGATATTAACGTTACCAATAATTAGTAAATGGTTTATAAATGTGGAAGTTGAGTGATAGGTGGTTAACACATGTTATTAAAGCTTTATAAAAGGTTTATTATTATTATTACCACATACATATTTTCCATCCTTCTTCCACTATCCTTATGTACTCTAATCTTGGGTTAACCCAGAAACTAACTAGTCAGATATTTTTAGAAAATGGGTCAGATCCCACCTTCAAGCGGAAGCTGGTTCCACCATTAGGATGCTGGGACAGAGTAAAGCATTGACTGGGCTGGGCGGGGACTGACCTTGTTTAGGGGCAGGAGGTTGTAACCAACCCAACACCAGGGGCGGAAGAATTAAGTCCTCAGATAGGGATGTAAGCTTTCAACACATCCTAAAGGCTGGGAGGGGCAGTTTCCCTTGCTGCTCCGTAGACACCATGGTTCCCTCGTGGAAGCCAGCTTCAAGTGGAAGCTTGAACCGGCACCCAGCATGCAACTGTTCAGTGACATATTAGGTTATACAGTGCAATTTATGTTTACATAGACATAGGTTGGCCTAACGTATAACATTTCGGATTTCTATCGTTCCTGTTTAAGGTTTTCTGTAACTGTTCACTTAAAAATTCCAAACACGTTTGAGCCTGCCAGCCTCTAAATCTACCCTGTTATGAAGCCCCCCCCTCCCCCCCAACGCATATGCTCCAACACACAAACACACACTCCCACAAGCATGCACAGGGGAAACCTCTTGGGTGCAAAATGGTGGTTTACAGCATTAATCACACAGAAAGTGTTAGGCATAAATTAGAACGTAATTAATTCACTATTGACAGATAGGAAAAAGTATAACATCGCTATTCTCGCTTCATCACACTAATATATTCAATTATTTTTTATGTTTTTATGGTTGCGTTTGTGAATATGTAGAACGTATACATTTCGGGTGAGCGGCATGGCCCCTAAACTTTGAAAATATGTGGTTGTTTTTAAAGACTGGGATGGCATGAGACGCTATATGTCTAAGTGAACGTACGTGTGTTTGCAAGTGTACTGTGGGCTGGTGTGTGGGCGGCGGAGTGTGCATGTATGTGTGGGCGGAAGTGTGTGTGTGGGCGTTTTTGCGTGGGTGGGAGATGTCTGAAACAAAGCGATAGGCAACGCTACCGCACAGCTATCATGTAGAGGACGCAGATAGCGTTTACACGGTCACCTCAGGGCCATCTTTAGATCCATGTCGCGTTAGATCTAGGCCTAGTTATGGGTTCAGAAACGGAGCAGCTGAAAAGTACAGTGACATCTATCAATACCGCATTCATTACAATACTAGATGAATCGAGTCGGACGTCAATGACTTGCATGGCAAACACAGAGGGTGGCTGGAATTGAAGTGCCTGCCCACATTCATCGTCCGTGGGGGGGGCTTCTCTGTGTCATAATGAAAGGTGATTGCATATCTGAGCTCATGGGCTCCACCCATGTGGGTGGGCCTACGACCATGCGGGTTCCAGAGACCCCCTCAAAGCCCACCACCTAGTACCGCTAATGCGTGTCATACTACCCCCGGTGTACTGAGGCATTTCCCCAATCACTACTGGCGCACAGTGCCCCAACAAAGGATACAGCTACACTTCATAGGGTCTGTGGCCATGTTCCCCGCTGTGTGGCCAGCTCTGGTGCTCTTAGCGCCGAATCTGCAAACACACGGGGGAATTTATTTTTGCCACTGATAGACACAAAAACTGTCCATAATGTTAAAGTGAGAAGTACACAGTTCCTTGATACGCTGTAGGTCTAATTCATATGCACTCCCAAATAATACCCAGTTCCCTCGATTAAATAAGTGGTGACACAACAAAAACAACCACAGCAGTATACCTAACGTAGATTTATTTGAAGCGAAAGCATCGTATTTTTTTGCATGATTATTGCCGTTAAGTTTTTGATCTCAACCCAAAAGGCATGAAGAGCAACAACAGACGCTCGGGATTAGAATCACCCCCACTCACACGCCCACCCGCCCCACAGAAGCCCTGACTCAATCACAAAACCCCAGTAACTTAGTTTGCGCGTATTCGAAGCGACGGGGCTGTTTCTCTCCCTTTGCTGTGCTATGGCGAGATAAAGATGCTGTTATCTTGATTTGATCACGAAGTTGTTTCCAGATTGTTCTTCCACAGCAAGAAATGCCTACAACAACGTCCATTAATAACAAACTAGATAAAATATCCACTAATTACGATCTACATAAATGGCCCAATAATTACAACCAACACAAAATATATGACAACAATCTGACATTTCCTACTGCTGAATGACGCTAGATAATATCCCTGTCGCATGAACGTGCTTCATATTTAAACACAGCCGATGTAGACCTCCGAATCGTTAATTGAGGGTGAGGAGTAGTTCTCTTCCACTTAGCCCTGGATCCTGGGGATCCTATGAGTCTGCTGCCCAGCTGGATATCGGTGGGAGTAACCATGGCTTGGAGCTTTCCTGCGCTGTCTCCTGCAAGCTTAGGCTACGGTGGGCTGTAGTGAGACGGCCCACGGCGAGGCCGGGCATGAGGGCTTCATGTATGCTTGTATTGATGGCGGAGGAGACAAAGCCTCTCAGTGTCTTTAACACATGGGACCTTTTCCTCGGTCTGTTGGACGTCGTGGGTCACCTACAGCATTGCCAAACGTTTCGCGATGGAAAACAATTTGTGTTCCCGTTTAATGTCGAGGTGTTAGGCCTTTCCTTATTTCTAAGGCGCAATACTTCTTTCACTCGTTTCACAAATGCAGGTATGTTTTTCAGTGTTTCCCAACCACTGAACATGCCTGGCTATGGACCATCGTTTGCAGAAACATAATTCAGTTACATTGAAAATCAATGAGCCATTACTATAGTCTAGTACTGTAGCTATTTTTGTCCAAAAGTCATAGGTGTACAGTAGGCCTACATACATTATACCATTACCATAACATACAGTACAGTGCGTCAATATTTCGATTATATATCCCTGCAGGACAATCCTTGTATTCCTCAACTGTTAAACCACTGTGCCATTAGGCCCCATTGAACATGGCAGCTGTCTGGTCCTATCATGTCCTAGCATGTTGGGAGCGTGTACACCACCGCCATGAAAAGGGCCAGTCCGTGACTGAACACTTTAAGCAAAGCTATACATACCCACAAGGCATTGCAGTTAAATTGTTTTGCGAGTTAATGTGTAAGACATAAAGCTGTTCCATTATCTATGGTGTAAGAGCCCGAAAATGTAAGGCTGTTAAGGAACATGGGGATTTTAAATGACATGTATTTTGTGCACTTTCAGCTGAATTGAATGGTGAATTTAATCTGATAAGTGCCATTCTAAAGTTCACAAATGAAATTAATTCCCAGATAGACAACTTGTCTGTATTGCTTCATTAAACACTTCTTGTTATGTCTCTTTAGAAACTAAAAGTACTAAAAGCTCTGGATAAGCGTCAGATTTATCACCGAAATTTAAAATGTTGAAATGAACGACAATGTCTGTGGTTAAAACGATGACAACTGGCAAAAACAATAAGATCAATTCCAATAAGGGTATTTAATGCTTTTCAACTTCTATATTAATATTACATGATATGTCTGCGGAGCTGCAGATGGCATCGTGGTCTAGTTTCTGAGGAGAACACGGTAACTGTCCTCCCACACAATTCCATCAGCAGTAACAAGCACACCCTAACCTCAATAACCTCCTTCACACACGCACATGCACGCACGCACCTACTGTTAGTAATTATTAATGGTACACTACTGCCACCAAGTGACTACAGGTGGGATTAAAAAAAAAGAAAACCCGATTGTCCACAAAACCTGATGGCGGTAGACACCAGGAAAGCAGTAAGAATGGTTCTCCGAATAGCTGTTTATTGTATGTACACATCAATTCATCCCAGGAGTCAAAATAATAACATGATTGTCAGAAGCTTGTGCTGGAAGACAGATGAAATAAATACATTCTAGAAGGCAACAATCCCATTTAATCCTTCCTAGGTAAAATTATATTTACACAATGTCAAGTGACACACACAAACGGAAAGCATTAGCTCTTCTCAACAGCACAGAAAGTCCCAATGCTCTCTGCGCATTTCCTGGTTACATGTAAAAGGAGTTAAGGTAAACACCCATATATAAACAGCTGTCTTTAAACTCATGTCTCTAATCTACTGCCTGAAAGGATTTGTACTGGACTGCTGATGTGGAACCTCAAAGTTAGCAGGAGAAACAGCAGGATGCTCCACCGAGTTACCCTGGTCTGAGAGTGGAGGGGGTCGAGAGTCTGGGCGCTCTGAGGGTGGGGCCTTGCCGGGCATGCTGGGGGATCTGTTCTGACGGTGTGCAGACTCCTGTTGATCTGTGCTGTGCTCAGCCTCCACAGCCTGGTATTCACAAGACATTGGCTCATTTTGCTCCTGGCAACAGACAAGGTAATGATGTTACTGGCTGACCCAAAATGAACGAGACGTTTGAAACACACTAATGAGCAATTCCCATGGTCCAGCTGAGATACATCAAGTCGTGTGACTCAATAAGAGCTAATCAGTAAAGCTAGCTCCCCATTGGGACAACACATTTTTCATAAGAAATGTGGGTCTGGCTGTGTGTGTGTAGTTTCAAATCAAACAGGTCAAGAAATATTAACGTCTGGCCGTTATGGTGCCACCGTGTGGTAAATACAAACGTCCCTGAAAGGACAGTCTTCACTGCCACATTGTTCAAATCCAAACATCTATGGCTGATTTGTATGCAGTAATATGCCAGTCCCTGTTAACTTGTATGTTTATTGGTAAAAAATTACCAAGGTGTTTTAGGTACTAATGTGAAAAACACTGGGTTGGGCAACCTTTGCCCCCAGAGACCACATTTAAAGATTTGTACAGATAGGTACACTTGGATATCATGAAAATGAGGGGAACAAAGAAAGGGTTTGAATTGTCATAACAGCAGACCTTAATGACACTAAGGTAAATTGTTTCCTTCTGAGAAGAAGGTCCTGTACGACCTTGCAAAAATCATTGCATTTCTATTTGCTTGTTTTACTTCTACCATCTGGTACCATTATGTAAACGCTGGATATTTATGTCAAGCCGCACCGTAAACCCAAGTTTCATTATTTTTAGGTTAATGGTGTCCAAGCTATCGCAAACGTGCGCAGAGACAGATTCCCAGTCTCCCCGGCCCATTCCATCACGGCGAACTAGAAGACCGAACACAAGGCACAATTCACCACCACACCTCACGAAGACGCCATCGAATTCACCTTTAATGCACATTAACTAAAAAGCTAACACACGCTTACCTTTCTTCAGTTCCCAAGAAGGCGTGTGTGTGGGGGGGGGGGTAGAGAAATCAGTCACATATCGTCACAGACATTCACACAAGATAAACAAAACAATCGCTGAAACGATTACGAAAAAAGAACCAAATTCAGAAAAATCGCTTAATTCTGCGAGCCCGACCACAAGAGCTCTCACGACCCGTCTTGGCGAGACGACCGCCTGTGTGCCTCTTACTTGCAGCGGCTGTGTCTCGGAGGGTTGACTCCTCTTAGTCATGCAGTACATCTCTCTGATCTGGCAGATGGCGAAGGCGACGCTGACCCAGGGAGACCCGGAGAGCACCCAGGCCGGTCTATTGATGTCCTCCTGCTCCTCCTGGTGCTTGGTCTTCTTGGTCAGGGGTCTTGGCTCACTACGGGGCGCCATTATGTCCAGCTGGCAGTAGAAACCGGGGCGTTAGTAGTAACCGAAAGCGGCAATTCCCTCACAACAGAAAAGCAGCCTGGGGGTGGTAAAAGGCTAAAGAAGGACACAATCGTAACCACGGCGTACAGTAAATACCTGGTTATGGTTCTGCATTAGATCTATGGTGGCGATAGGAACCGGGCTGGACGGAATGGGAATGTTCTCCGCCAGCATCCTGTCCTCTGAAAAGGAGGGGAAGTGAAGGTCAGCTTTTTAATGGCGGGTTCGCGTGTCGTCGTATTACGGACGTCTTGGCAATTTCGTGGCAAGACCTCAGTGTCACAACGACGCCATTCTGTGCCAGATTGCAGACAACATTTCCTGTTCTGAGGCAGTGTTCAAAATCTGGACTGAGGTGCCCCCCCCCCTCACCCTTTTCCTCGTTCCCACCGGTCAGACACTGGATGAAGGAGAAGATGAGAAGGATGACCAGGGACACCATTCCAATCCCTCTGAAGGTTTTCGCCGCTCCTGGAAGCCAAACAGCATAAATCAAGGATGTTATGAAGCGCTGGCGTGTGGTCCGAGGACACGTCATTATTTATGACGAAGCTCACAATATTTCATGAACACTAGAATTCCCTGATTCACATTAGTCCTTAGATCATGTTAAGATGTAAAACACGGCTTGGTGGGATGTCATTAACCCAGCAGTACCAAAGTAGTTGACCAAGATGCCTCCAACCATGGCCCCACAGCCCCGACCCAGCCCAAGGTGGAGGCCCTGGAGGATTCCCTGGGCAGAGGTCCTCAGAGCGGGGGGGACGGCAGCACTCAGGTAGGAGATACAAGCTGCCCACACTGAAGCATGGGTCACACCTATAGCGCACACACACACACGCACGCGCGCACACACACACACACACACGCACGCACGCACGCACGCACGCACACAAATGCTTGAATGATGCCAAAGGTCAAACAGTGAGGCTCCACGGATGAACATGCCTGCTCAACAAAACGGAGGTCACGCTGTATTAGATTAATGTCTAACGTTGCCGAAACACACAAAAACATTATTCGAAGGAAACCCATAAGCTGTAACAGGCATATGAAATCTACATTTGACAGGAAACCCCTTGCCAGTTATGGGAGTCCTATAGATAAGGACATGTGGCGACACGCTGACTCGTGCTCATGTCTTCGGCTTCTTTCCCTGGCATCTTTTTCCTGAACCGCGAATACAATGCTCCGACAGACATCCGGATGATGGGGTCACGTGACGGTGGTGTCAACTTACTTTGCCTCGTGGGCTGCTGTAAACTGCACATCAGTGCGACGCGGCGCTCAGCACTTGGCAAGATGCTAGTGTTGCAACCAGTTCAAACAAGGCAGATCTTTTTTTTCCCCAGCTATTACTAGAAATATTACCGTTTACGGGGTAGGCCTTTAGGCCATTCTTTACAGCCAGTAACCAGAGCAGAGCGCAGTAGCTCAAGTCTTAGCAAGAAACATGTTTACATTGACATTATTTCACCCTCCTTTCTCCTGGAGGTTTTTGTGTACAGAAGGCGTCCGAAAGACGGAGTAGAGCAATGTTATTAACTCTTTTCTGGTGTTTGCCAGGAGCCGTTCATCATGTTCTTGAATAATCCATCTTGTGCACAGGAAGCCAAAGAGATCACATACAAAGTGACTGTCAGACATTATTACCAGGATATCCTTATTAACCATTACCAGGAAATCAACCATTAATAAGGACTGATCTTCTGTAATACTGACGAACACAGAGAACCACTTTTCAAATTCACACATCTTTGAAATAGGAAAATATAAGCATTCACCACTACATAGAAAATCGACATTTACAATACTTTAAATGACATTAACCTGCTCTTTATCATTCGACGCAGAAAAGCCTGTCTGACAGGGCGGCAGTTGCTTGAAATCACAGTCCTCTATGAGGCTTGATAACGTGTCCGCTTAAGGCCCAGTGGGACTTGGTATTTTCCTCATCTGACGTCATCAGGAAGAAAGATGCCTGCCTGTAAAGCTCTCGCTCACCTTGTAAGACTTCCATGGGCAGAACTATCCACGCGTTCTCCAGGTAGGAAATGTAAAGGTAGCGCGCTGTGTTACACGCCAAGCCAATGTAAAGAACCCTGAGACGGGAAACGGGAGAACGGGAGTTAGGGAAGACTTAGAGTTTCGTCAGTAGCTAAAACAACAAAGAGTCAAAGCAAAAGGCATCGTATAATATTGTATATATTGTGTAATATAGTATTGCACGCAAGATGTGCATAGGCTGGTCACCGGTTACATCATTTTTGTTGTTGTTATTGTTTTGATGGCTCAATCACTCATCCAAGATCTAAAGAGATTTCTTCTGAGGCGCTGTTCGAAGAACCCGTTGCATACAATGACCCGTTGAGGTACGTTCGAAGAACCTTGGGTCACGCAAACCGGCCGAGTGTTGGGCCTCTCTACTTAAACATAACACCGCACTATGAAATGTCCCCGCTCTGTGCAAGTTCTGTCAGTGTGACGGCGACCCTTCAAGCAAGAGGCTTAACAGACAACACGCTAATCCGTTGGGGTCATGGGGGAACAGCAAACGAGAAACATTCAGGCTCAGAAACCTATTGGTTTTTTGACCAACCAACTATTTGGTGGAGACACAGATGGTATATATTCATAAGCAACATGATTGAAATGCGTGGTATGCAGGAGGTAGCGGTATCACATCCATCACCGCATCCTTACCAACAATGTGGTGCTTGGCAACAATCTCACCCCCATCATCCTCACCTAATGTGTCCCACCAGTTCTATGAACTTATGACTGGTGAAGTAGGCGGTCAGCTCTGACACGTGACTCAGCACCGAACAGACCCCGAACAGAGTGGTGCTCCCGTGCAGGTCCTCCAGGTGCCAGTAGAGAAACGTGAAGACGAAGCCGTATCCGAAGCCCATGAACCAGGCCACGAAGAGCACCGTGCTGTACTGAACGCTGCAGAGCATCCTGAGGAGGTCACTGTAATAGAAAGGCTGTTCGGCGGCGACTGACTCCGGGGTGACGGGGGTCGGACCCGACGCCGACGTGGAACTCCCGCTGCCCTCCGGAGAGGCCACGTTCCTGTCAACCTGGGCGGGGAAAAACAGACGGGAAAACCCGAAAGACGTCCTCAAAGAAGTCAACGAAAAGGAGGTATCTGATTGTCATACGTTGATGAGATACTACGTCGGCTGTGAATTGTTTGGTTTTTGGCGATGAACGTACCTGCGGGATCTCCACCTCCCGAGGTCTCCGAGACACCGCCTGCTGGTAGTCCCCGCTGCCAAAATTACACCTCATTCATGATCCGTCACTCAGTTTACAGTCAAATTAAAGAAATCTCCAAGATGCCTTATCTCTATTATAAACTATTTTTCCAACTCAATTAGAGCAGAAAAAAGTCATGTGATGTCATACCCAGTGTACCATAACTATTTTGCCAGCGTTCAGAATTCAAACCAGTTGGTTCATAACATTTGCATGTGCGTACAGCAGGTGTATGCATTATATATAATAAACCAGAAGAAAGGCAATAAAATAGATAAAAAGTAAAAATAACAATTGATTTAAGGCAAAGCTAAAAGGCTGGGTTTTTAGAGGAGGTTTTCATCAGCCCATCTTACCAGTCAAAGTAGAACTGTGTTGCCACCACCAGGGCCAACCCCATCATGACTCCAAACACTATGAAGGCCACCTGAAGTAATCAAAGAGTGAACGAATAAATGAACAACATCTTGTCTCTCGTGGATCAAATAACGCCGCACTTATCGACCCCGTAACTCACGCCAAAAGCCCAGGGCGGTTAATAACACACAGCACCTGGTAGTTCTTATAGTCCGGTAGGACACAGCCGATCGCGCCGTCGATGAACAGCACCATGTGGGTGTGGTCTATCCAGATGCCCACTAGTAACATGGCCACGCCCCAGCCCAGGGACCCCCACATCCTCTGCAGGCCGTAGCGATCCCGGTGGGCGCCGAGGTACTGCAACGTCACCGTGTCCACGATGGTGATTGCCGGCGCGCTGAAAAACTCGCCGACGATGACGACCAAGAGGATCAGGAGGAAAATGGTCTCCACTTGGTCCTGGTTGTATTCGATGACGTAGTTCTTGACTCGGGTGGGGGCGGGGGTCCACGGAGACACTGTCGTAGCGTTCGGGCGGTCATGGGTGGTGTTGCCCTGCTCTTGGGGCACCATCGTGGCGTTGGCGGCAGGGGAACGGGTGGGGGCGGGGACAGGGTTGTGTGACGTGGTTGTAGAATTCGGGACGACCTGGGTGTCGTTGCCCCCATTAAGCACGGCCCCGGGCTGGAGACGGGCAGGGGCGAGAGCTGTGGTTGTCACTGCTGCGGTCGTGCCGTACTGTGGCTCAGGCCCCGCTGTGGGCAGGGTGCCGTTGCCGTCAGCACCTCTCCTGTGCCTGCCCGCAGCCCCGTAGCCCGATCCAGGGCCCAAAACCAACGGGACGCTGGGAAAGGGACTTCCAAACAAATCCCGACGAGTTCTCCTCGTGCGATTGGTCGAAACGTCCGGTAACGTGATGTTCATCGGGGTCGTGGTGGTCGAGGGCAGGGTCGGCGGCGCCACCGAGGTGACCCCCGCCTTCTCCTTACAGACCATGGCAGCCGGTTTGACAAAGCCAATCCCGCAGTTGAACACTAACCAGCACAGCACAGAAAACAACAACAGCGGCTTCCCTTTCTTAAAGCGGTCCGCCACAACCCCCCAGAACGGAGCACTGCAGAACTCGATGAAATATCTAATCCCGACTAGCAGTCCACTGCGGCTGGGCGACATCCCTAGCTGCTTGTAGTAGACCGCTAGAAGTGGGTGCAGAGAACCGTAGGCTGCATAGAAGAAGAAGTAGAAGACCTTGGAGATGAGGAGCTGGCTGTTGACTTGGAGGCACATTCTCTGACAGCAGCCCAGGCCTTCGAGCGGTGAAGGCAGGGGGGTCTCTGGAGCAGTCTGTGTGTCCGACGCTGGGGCAGACATTGTCGTGGATCCCGGATCTTGGGCGTTCTGCAACTCCAGCGAAAGAGTTTTGAAGGGTTCCTCCAAGACATACTTACTCTTCTGATCCTCTTCATCGTCAGATATGATAGGCACTTTGTCATCAGCAGCCATCTCTAGAAGACAGGAAGTCAGACGAATGTACTGTTCAAGTAAACAGACATGTTTATTTACTGTAAACTTACTATGTAGTTACTTTGTATAGAATCGGTTACAACAGCGATTAGGTTAATCACACTTTAAACAGCGTGTATGATTAGAATTTTTTTTCCGATTATTAGAATATAATCAAATATTCTGTGTTGCTCGTGAGACTAGCTCATCCGAATAAAAACAGGTGAAACCGCACAGTAGGCTTCAGCGTTCAATACGGAAGTAGGAAGAATTTTTTTTCAAATAAAAAAACATTTAAAAATAAATGTAGGTCACAAAATAACATCTGTTAGTATTAGAAATGCAAAACAGTAAAATTAAGGAATAATATTGTGCATTCCTACATTTTTTTTACAAAAAACTGTCCTAGGTTAATTTGCGCCGTTTTTCTTTAAACGAAAGAATATACTAATCCATGTGCCTCACCAGCTTACCTGCAAAATTCACCAGTCCGTTTTCCAATTTTTTCAACAGTGATGACTACGCAGGTTCGGCAGCGGCAGTTGCGTATCCAGACCCAAATCGAACGCTTCCTGCATTGCCTACAACAGACGCCTATTTCATCGTTTTCGCATTATAGGACCACAGGAGCTATGTCAGACTGAATATCCTTAAAGGCTCATGCAAATATTCGTAGACCCATAATATTCTCTCTTTAGATCAGGGCAGGGCATTTCGCTTGATAGTGGATGGGAACTCCAAACTCGACACCACCGCACCTGTACATGAACAGAGGATGGGCCTGGCGTGACGTCTCCTCTGTCTGTTAAAGGGACACCAACCTCCCAAATAATGACCCTTCAACATTCGAAAATGATGAGATGATATTTAAATTGAAGGTTAAAGAAAAGAGGTGCATTTCAATTTTTATTGCTTTAGGCTACAACATAAGATATATACTTTTCTACCTCCTAACTAAAAAGACTTAAGCCACCACATGTGCATTTTCATTTATTTAATAGTTTCATGACTAGTATTGGTCATATTTTTTGTTATATATCACTGTGTCATTGAACACTTCAAACAATATATTAAAATATATCAAAAGTGTGTATATTGAGTAATTTATTAATACATTTATGTCAATACATGGTGAAATAGTTATAGCCTAGTACTAAATGCCCTTTGAAATGTGTCCCAGAGAGATGTCCCAGAGAGATTTAGAGGGATAAGTGTATCAAAAAGATTGTGTTGCCATGAAGAAACACATCCCTACTGATCAGAGTCTTCAGACATGTTGCTCTGCTCCGTCCAGTGTTTTCTGCTGTTCTTCTTCCGCTTCTTCCTTTTCCTCTCTGCCATGACGATGGCTGCCAAGACCGTTATCACCACAGTGATGGTAATAACCAGCACGGTAACTGTCTCTGCGATACACAGCTGTGTGTCCACATCCATCAGCCTGCAGTTCTCCAGCTCTGCCGGGGCATTACAGCTGAGATTATAGTAATCGTCCAGAAAGAGCCTGTGAACACTCCGCAGTTTATGGAAAACTCTTTGCAGGTCGCAGTCGCAGTTCCAAGGGTTCCCTTCCAGGAGTATGTGGGTGCTGTAAGTGTGTATGCTTAGGAATGTCTTGAAATAGATCGTTCTCATCCGATTCTGGGCCAGGTTGAGCAGGGCTAGGGAGGTGAGGGGGGTGAAGACTCCCATTTCCGTCTTGCTGATCTGGTTCCCTCGCAGGTTGAGGACCTCCAGCGACCGAAGCATGGAGAACACACCGTTATTAAGGGAGACGAGGCGGTTGTCCCCCAGGTGCAGCTGGCGCAAGGTGCTCATGAAACCAAACGCCCTTATCTGGTTGGGAAAAAGAAAAGGACGGAACAGAGTATAACCGTATGAGCCTGGTGGTTTGAATGTTGATTGGATGATAGCTGTGTTAAATAAGAACTTATAACAGGAGCATGACATCACATCAACTTTTACGGCTCAAATTGCATTGGTTAGCAATGTGATGTATTGTCGACACCACGGCTAAGAGCTTTGACCCGACACACAACGACATGTGTGTCCTGCCCAAGAACTGATCTTATTAGCGGTATATTGGCCAAATCCCACAACCCCTTGTGACTTATTGCTTACATATTACACCATAAAATAGAGTAAAATACATTAGATGACATAACATGAGAATGGAATATAACACATTGAAATAAAATATATTCTCCTGTATCGCACATTGTTCCATAACAATACATTTATATCAAAACAAAAAAATATATATCACGGTTAGGAAAATAATACAAATCACACCTGGATGGTATGGATGGCATTGCCAGTCAGGTTGAGCCTCTCCAGACTGTCTAGACGCATAAAACTCCGGCTGTCCAGGGTGTGTAGGAGGTTGTGGCTTAGCTGTAGATCCTTCAGAGCGCTCAGGCCCAGGGTGAAGCCCTCTCTCAGAGACAAGAGCCTGGGGCAGGATTGTCAATAAATCAGTTCATCTACTTCTGTGCAAAAAGGGCTGAGGCCAGTCTAGATTTTCATGGCTATTGATTGGGGCAGTACGTTTATATTCACTCATGAATTAATTAGCCTTGAGAATAAATACAAATAACACAATAAAAAGTAACTAAAATGTCTTGTATCATCCAAAAGGTAATTGACGTTGTCAGCTAGCTACAGAAAATGTCATAAAGAAGTGTGTAGAAACTGAATTAAACAGAACAGAAGACAGAGGACCCCAAACAGAACAGAAGACAGAGGACCCCAAACAGAACAGAAGACAGAGGACCCCAAACAGAACAGAAGAAAGAGGACCCCAAACAGAACAGACATTACAGAGGACCCCAAACAGAACAGACATTACAGAGGACCCCAAACAGAACAGACATTACAGAGCACCCCAAACAGAACAGACATTACAGAGGACCCCAAACAGGACAAACGACCCCAAACCAGACAGACGACAGAGAACCCCAAACAGAACAGAGAACCCCAAAAGTGTCTGCATCTGATGAACAGTAATTAAATGTCACTTCCTTGAAGGGTAAAAGGAAATTCAATGAGGTGCTTGTGTCATCTGGCACTTAAGTAAACGTCTTGACCGCGAGAAGAGGTCTTCCAAAAAACGGATTACTGATTGGTAAAAACGTTATGGTAAGACTTTATTTGAAGGGTTGTGCATAAGCGTGACATTACATTTTCATGAAATTGTCATAGCCATGACATGACACATGTAAGAATCATTATGAACGTTTATGAATGTTGTCATTAGGTGTCATTCGGTTGATTACGTCATTTTTTATGCAAGGTTGACATTGTTTGGGATGTCTTTGTTATGACAACTTGACATTAACTGAGTCAACACAACCTGTCAATGTTTTGTTATGACAACTTGACATGAACTAAGACAAAATAGCCTGTCAATATCTTTGTTATGACAACTTGACATTAGCCACGACAACATTAGATTAGATTCAACTTTATTGTAATTGAACAAGTACAGTACAATGAAATTGAAGGAGTTTGTTGCATGTGCAACTGAAATGCCGTGTTTGCAGCAATGAGGTTCCAGAGGTAGACATGTACCTATAACTGAAAACTTCAGACTTGGCAAGGCAGTGTCAGAGTCCAGCAGTACAAAGGGTGGATATGGTTAGTGATGGGTCACGGAATTCAGCAGGGGTTACAGCAGATGGAAAGAAAGTGTTCCTGAGCCTGCTGGTTTGGGAACGAAGAGACCTGTACCACCTGCCTAATGGTAAGATGGCAGTTTATGGCATGGATGTGAAGAGTCCCTGATGATGCCACACACCCTGTGCAGACACCGCTTGTGCTGGAGGTCTCTGATGGCCGGGAGCTGGATACCTGTGATGTGCTGGGAGGTTTCCACCACCCGTCGCAGTGCCAAACCATGCTTGGCAGAGTTAGTCAGAAACATTACCTGTCATAAACATGTCACAGCAGTCCTGATTATGAAATTTGAAGAAACTATTTAGCTTTATGTGTTAGCATTAAATACAACTGTCATATGTGGTTGGTTTTGACATTGGTTGTCATGAGACCATTATAATTGTGTCATAAATATTTTTCTTGACCTCAAGTAAAGTGGCACAATTTGGACTTGTCATAAAGATGTCATGACGCATTATAACACTGTCAAATACATTTATAAGTGTCATGAATATTTTTCTTGACCACAAGTACAGTGGTACAATTTGGACATAAATATGTTATTAACTTTGTAAAACACTTTCAAAAAGATGTAATTAAGTCTGTCAAATGCTTTTAAATACCTTAACAAAAGCAATACATTTCCTTTATTGTTTTTGCACAACAAATGTTTCCAAAAAAATAAAAAACACTTTCCGATAAGGGAACATGAAAAACCATCAACAAATGCAGTAGTTACCTTGAACGAACATTGATGAACAATGACGAACAAGACATGAACAAACGGTTAACAATGATAACCCTTACTTTATTAATGGTTTACAAACGCATTAATAAACAGAGTGTAGTGTAATTTGTTCATGTTGACACAGGACATAAACTCATGTCGTTTTTTGCAAGAACAGTTAGTGTAATTGTTTAAGGTTGATACAGAACATCCATTCATATACAGTACCTAGTTATTTGCATGAACAATAGCCTAAGTAACTATTCATAACATAATCACATTGAAAACATTATTTATAAAGTAGTCTAGATAGTGATAGTTTAACAAATTACCTTCATGTTAACACAAATAGAACATGGCCGAGCAAGTTCTACCCGGAACTGACAGCTAACTGGAGCCAGGTAATAACCAACCGAAGCAGCTAACAACAAGGAACAAGGATCTAGATAATCGCTAACGCTTACAGTGCAACGATTGCAAAGTTCCTAAACAATACAGTTACAAGATAAAATTATATTAATCCTAGGGATATTGTCAGGAGTGTTGTTTTCGAAAAAAAAAAAAACCAATTCAGTACAGTACAGTACAGTAGAGTAACAAATTAGTTTTTTCGGAAGGAATGCACCACCGTCATGGCATTTTACGAAGACATGGGTCTCTGTCATAGTTATACAATTACCACTCTTTTTCAACACTTTACATTCACTTTAACAGGCAAGTTATCAAACTGTACCGAACGGTCCAGTGTACCTTTGTACTTAATGACCAGGAAAACAGGATAAATGATAAGATGGCTTTTCGAAAAGGATCCTTGAATAGTTAGGAGAAGGCGCAGGTGTTATGATCGTTCCAACGCAACACGACCACGTATAGGCCAACCGTAGTGTCCTTCAAAATTCTATATCAACCCCAAATGCGACCATACATTTTGTATGTGTCACACCTATTAGAAGACACAAGTAGCCAGTCTACCTTTTAATAATGGTTACCGCACTGTAATCATATTAACAAATTGGATTATGTTTATTATCTCTTGAATAATGTATATTACTTAGCCTATTGTTCATGCAAACCACTAGTTACATGAATGGATGTCCTGTATCAACATTAACAACATTACAGTATAAACTATGTTCCTGCCAAAAATACTGATATTAACTTTTGCATCATGGAAAAGTCTGCCCAAGACACCACTATAATGGCGTATGGCTAACCAGTGGTGCCACTATCATTCTGAGGTGAATCTTCAGTGAATTAGGAGTGCGATAACCTTTATGACTCCATATTTCCAATTTGTATTTCTGCCATGCATGCTCAATGTGCTGAGTATGAGCACCAGTCTCAGGATCAGCAAAGTTCCTTTTATGGCAGACAGAATACTGGCTAAATAGTTTGTTCAAGTTTGATAATTAGGCCCATGTTTATGACAGGTTATGTTGTCTTGGTTACTGTCATGTTGTCATAAAAAAAGACACTGACAGGATATTTTGTCTCAGTTAATGTCAAGTTGTCGTAACAAAGACATTGGCAGGTTATGTTGTCTCAGTTAATGTCAAGTTGTCAAAACAAATACATCCTAAACAATGTCAACCTTGCATTAAACATGACATAATCAACCGAATGACACCTAACGACAACATTCATAAACGTTCAAAATTATTCCTTCATGTGTCATGTCGTGGTTATGACAGTATCATGACAGTGTCATGTCACTCTTATTCACACCCCTTCAAATAAAGTGCTACCAACGTTATCAGTCAGTCCTATTAGGACCCCAAACACAAAGACGATTTAGAGCAGAGTTTTGCAAATGGAACGCTCACAGTATTAGATCAGCCACCTCGGGGCCCTGACCTCTACATAATTCAGGCTGTGTGGGATCACTTGGACTGACAAAAGAATGAAAAGCTGCCAAAGTAAAAAAAAAGGAGCATTATTCTGCAGGAAGCTTGAAAGAATTTACCACAGGAGTACTACCAAAGTGAATTGCTTCTATTTTGCATTCCAGGAGAATGGACTTATTTGAAAAACACAGTATGTTTTTGTTACCTGTAATTGTATGGATACTTCTTAGCGTGTACTTGTACGAATCTACGAATGCATCCCTCACCTATCCATTCATCAAATGTTTCTGATAAAGCCCCTTTTACACTGCCACCAAGTACTTCACTGTAACCAAAACAAAGGAATAACATCTTCCCACTACCTGTTCCTGCTCAGGTCCAGTTTCTGAAGGACCTCCAACTGAGTGAAGGCCCCATCCGCCACATCGCTGATATTGTTGTTGTTTAAAAGCAGAGCTCGCAGTTTGCGTTCCATCTGGAATGAGCTACGCGGTAGGAAGCTCAAAAGGTTCGTGGATAGGTCCAGGTGTTCCGTGTAAGGGGGGACGTGAGTGGGCAGTTGGGTAAGGAAAGCATTAGCGCAAGTGGTGAGTTTCAGTGCCTCGTGACAGTTGCAGCCTTTCTCACACGATGCGCTGCTGGATGTGGAGAAAACCTCCATGAACAGAAGGAGAAGAAAGAAGTATTGCATTTTAGTTCTCCTAGACCTGCAAATAAACAGAAAGACAGCATTTTATAACACAACATAATGCTACTTTACACTAGTAACAACATAAAAAAAAGGTATTTACTTTTGGAACAAATAAAAAAACTGTTTATACAAGTATGTTTGACCCAGTGCTTCCATTAGTTTAATCTCTGACAAAGCATGGAGAGTATGGCAGGTAGGCCATGATATACCAAGGTTTTAGATTAATGCCTTACCGAAGAAGGTGCAACAGGTCTGTTGTTGTTTTCACCCCGCGGTTGCTCTTCCAACGAACCGTCTGAAGCAGGTGGAAAACGCAGCGATGGGACCAGATGGCCCTCGGAAAGGCAGATGAGCTGGGGGGACGCCCTTATTGTCCAGGGCTGTTGCCGTTGACAGGAGCGTGAGGGAGGGAGAGAAAGAGAGGGAGAGACAGAGGGAGGGAGAGACAAATAGAGAGAGGGAGCTAGCACGGGAGAGCTTGTCAATAATTCACATCTCAAGGAGGAGGGGGGTGTGGAGAAGAGAGGGGTTTCAAAGAGATTGCTTCTAAACTGGGACAATAATCAGTGGATGCTTCCTGACTCAGACAATACTCTGTGATGATAGTGTGTCGCTCCGGCATAGGTGATGAGGAGGAACTGCAGGAGCGTCGGGAGCAGTTTGTGTACTCCACAATCAGACAAATCAAAGATTGATGTCAGTAAGAAAAGATTACCTTAAAAAAAAAGAAACAGCTTCTCAGCTGATCTTAGGCACAAGCCTTTTTCCTGATCACCATGTCCACGCCATGCAAGGATTGAAATGTCACGACAGACGTGGGATTTGTGTGGTTTATTTGTTCTCCCCTACCAGCCTGATGGATGTCCCGTGTAATTCGAATCGATAAGAGTAATATGGCTGTTGCTGGTTAATTCTTGTGTGGATCACAGAGACAAAAAGGCGTTCACTCGCTGCACTCAAGTGGCTCTGGACAACAATGTCTGCTCAGTGGTACACACAACCTGGGAATGACTAGTCTAGATCAGGTGGCAGCTATGAAAGAGAAGGTCGACAGAGTTGCTAATGGGGTTCGAGTTTCATTAGTCTGTCTTCCAACATGTCCCGACCTGGATAATTATGTCTTTGAGTGGAAACAGCACAACTCACCTTTGCTCTGCTGAGCCAGACACTGTAGATTGACACGGTCTTACTGGACTGATTATAAATGTGCTTTTATGTTATTAATGCCTGTGTGTGCTTTTGGTATGCATACTTGGATAGACATTTTAGTATCAATCTCACAGAATTATATCACTCCAATGTCCATCCGCAAATCTTTTCCTCTGTAGATTTTGTCAGTGTGCATCAACAAGATGTTGGAAGGATTTTAACAAAAAAAGCCCAAAAGACAAACACATAACAATAAGTATGTGAGGAAAAACACACAGGTGGTAACTTCCTTTGGGAGGACAGTCTCAAAAGAAGACTTTTTAGCAAATGGAATGGTTTCAAACTCATTACATTTTTCCAAGAGACCTTTGAATTCACTTGATTCTAGACAATATTGTATGTGCTTCACACGCTTCCTGGGGAAAAACATCAACAAATGTATAGTCAGTGTAAAGTGAAATAACATATGCATACCTTTTCCTTTTTGTCCTTTGTAACATTTAATATCCAGGGATGTCCTGGGGTTTGTCTGTAGAGAGCAAAGGACCTCAGTATGTATGAAGAGAGCAAAGGACCTCACAGTAAAGTCGGCAATAGTGAGGAACTGGTGCTCATTTGCAATGAGTCAAAGTCTTCCCTTATCTGTGTCCCATGGATCTATTCTGCTGGAGCTACACAAGAAAATCTCAAAGGGGCACGAGTCAGTGTGAATATCCAATACCACGACAAGCAGCCATCAGCATCAGAACATTTCTGAATTTGCTGTAAGAGGACCACCGTTAACCCTGAGCTAGGCAAAACTGTGATGGTGATGTCACCATGCTGTTCAATGCTTTTGATATGGAGACAACATCGTCACCTTCCCTTGGCAGCATGTGTCACAACCATAAGCCGTTTGTAACCTTAGAAGATGAAAGTCAATTCACTACTAAATATAACCATGATCAATCTCAGTAAAACACAATAAACAGGAGAACACAACCCACGGGTCAAAGGTGGAAATCTGAAAACATTCTATTTCGTGGCTTAAGAACCACATCTCAACATCCACTAACTGAGCTACGAGGACAAAGCATATTTCAGCGCTAACAAACCAACAGAGTAAGCAGGAAACATATTATATTAGTCTCAGTCCAGAATGTCATAGCTATCTGAGGATTAAAAGTAGTGGATGAGAAAAGATGAATGTGTGAAAACATTATGCATTACATGAACCCCAGAACTGCCTAAATATCTAAATAGGTGGCTCTTCCTGTTGTTGAAATGACTTGTACAATAATTATTCTGACCACCAGGGGGTATCAGTAACCTATTTTGAACAAAGCATGCTGTTACACCTTCTCTTCCTACTCTTCTCTTCCTACTTCATCAACTCTTATTTATGTCTGATTAATGATGTTGAATAAAGTGTCATATTGTGCCTGAGGTGTTTTCCATTCCCATTTTGTTCCAGCAGACTGGATGAAGGCAGTTGATTTGCAGGCTGGCAGTGTGGACTATCGCTGCAAACACATTGTTTGGGTCACATTTGATCAGCACATTCAACTGGCGTGGTGTGATGAGCTGTAGTTGTATCAGTGACCCTCAAAGATCCATTAGTCCTCCTTCACAAGCATGGATTATCCTGCCTATGAACCCAGAGAGGGGGCCTGAGAGAGAAAAAGGAGAGAAATTATGAGATAGGGAAAAGTTGAGTGAAAGGTACAGAGAGAGAGAGAGGTAAAAGGTAAAGGTCAAAGTTGAAATACTAATTACATGATTTGATAAGAATAAGGAATATGGGGTGCTCAAAGAGCGTTATGACTGAAAGGTCAAAATGTACACATACCAGGCCGCCAACAAAACACAGTTGGTCAAAGGTTAGATAATTAATTTCTGATCATGGTAGGTAAAAATTCCAAGGATCCTTTGTATACACATTTACCAGACAGACAGAATTGCATAGACAGCTTGAACAGATATGTGATATAGAGTATGGGTGGGGTCATCAGAGTTTGTGTTGAGAAAGAGCTGTGAAAACAGTCACTTGTAGCACTGTAAGCAATTGACCAGAACTGTCCAGTTTACACAGAAAACATGGAAACACGCAACAACTTCCTGATGCATTGTTGGTCCTTATTTAGCTGTAAGAACAGACTGAAAACAGTAACTTTCTGATGTGTCCTTGTGTTAATGTAGCTGTTAAAACAGATTGGGAACAGTAGAAAGGTCCGACTTGACATTTACACTTACCAACAGATAGAATGTAGCACCTCAAACGGACAGGCGTTGAGGGAGAGAAAGAATGTGTGTGTCTGTGTTTTGTGTGTGTGTGTGTGTCTGTGTGTGCTGTGTGTGTGATTCAGGACCAAACATACATGTGGGGACTCAAAGTCCCTACAAAGATAGTAAAACCAGACATATTGATCCCCACAAGGTTTTTTGGGGAGAGTCTGCTGATAGAAATATCCCATTTTACGTGTTAGGTTTAGGGTGAAACATACTGTTAGAATAGTGCATATTGTTAGAATTGGGATTCATTTTATTACTGGTTAGGTTTGGTGAGTTCAATTTGTGTCGGTGTATGTTTGCATATTTACTCCATGGTTGGAGTAAATACACTGAAGACAGAGCGGATCGCGTGTGACTCATGTTCGTCAACATCCTGCCACAGCCACACATCCAGGCCAGCCTGTCCCGGGTCCGTTCCTGCATGATGTGCACGTGGAACAGGCCTCCCTGACAAACTGCACGTCCTAACGTAGCAAGAGCGGCCGTCACAGGCCAGAGCATATAACTAAATGGAATGAACTGGTTCAGCGACCCACATCATAGTAGCCCAGCAGTCGTCTAAACCAGGAACCCAGCAGAAGACTCTGCCGTTCGAGGTGATCTGAGTCTCCGTTGGTGGTGCTGGTAAGCGCTGCCCGGCGTTGGCGGGCCGGCCGTGCGGTGAACAGCCACTGAGGCGGGTGGGCGACAGACCAGACGTGTCTGGAGGCCTGCTTCAGCTGCGTCGCTCGTGTGTTTTAGTGGTTTCGACAGATTACATCCGGCATTTAAATGACAAACAGACCCAGCTGGCCCACACACACACACACACACACAAACACACACATGCTTAGTCACGCTCACGTAACACACATACCACCCACGCACGCCCGCCTGCACTCACGCGTGCCTGCACACATGTCCGCAAGCACACACACGTAGGCAACCACACACAGAAACACAGGCTGCACTGACCCGTTCCAGCGATACATCATCCACTATCTGGTCCTTCCATGAAGAATGTGGGTCATGGGGACCGACAGGAACGTGTGCTGATTCTTCTTCATTCTGTGACGCTGATATTACCACATACAGTGCAAGAGTTCGAAACAAGCGATTCTGGTGGCCAATAGCACAATTAGGGAGTGGTGAATATCTCAGTCGTTTTGAATTTCCTAAATGGCCTAATAGTCAGGAACACTGTTTTGAAACCCTTTTCCAAGAAATAAAACACATATATATATATATATATATATATATATATATATTAAGTATCTGTTTGTATGTGCCTGACTGAGTTTTTTGGGTAAATATCGGTAGCTGAAGTATGGGAGAAGGAAGGATGAGGAGAGATGAGGAAAAATGGACCGGCAGTCAGGCAGACACGGGGCGTTATAAATGACTCCCTGTGTATAAATGACTCCCTGTGTCAGTCTATGAAGCACTTTGCTGTCACCTCACATCTCATCACCAGGGCAACAGGAGACTCTCCTCTCCCCCTCGTCCTCCCTGCTTCATGTGATACTCCCTTCTCCCCCTGCCTCCACTCCCCTCTCTCCTCCTCTCTTCCCCCTCTTCTCCTCCTCTCTCCTACTTCTGTCCCCTCTCTCGTCTCTCGTCCACCCCACACACGCTCTCCTTTTCCTCTCCATAATAAAACCACCGTCTCTGTTGACGGTGTCTTTGGAACAAACACAGGGAGATGTCTCCGTGTCCACCAGCACAGCTTGGCTTGAATGAGCAATTCTGATCACTTGGCCTGAATGTGTGGTACAGCCAGTGGTCAGTATGTAGAGCCGGACCCACCTTAATACTGTCACCTTATTTATGGATCTACCGATGGCACGAAGGCAGGGTTTCTGTCTGACATAGGTTCCTCCTGGGGCCTTGAACCTTTTTGGGTCGTTGCTCAATGCTGTGCAGTATGTCTTCCATTGAGTGAATTTGACCTTGGAGACAGATCTCTAAAGCTCTCCTGTTGGCATATAGAAAAGGTTTCACTCACACACATGCACACACAGACACACACACAGACACACACACACACTGGAGTGAGACACTTTTTTCACTTTTTTCCCAATTTTATCCAAGACGGCACTGTCATTGACCTTTAGCTTGTAGAGGACAAATTTTGCTGAATTTCATAATGATTGTAAAAACATTCCAATTCCTATAGACAGAACAACCGAACGTCATCGGAAAAAAAAACCCCAGTTAAATTATCCTTTAACTTGGAGAAGAAGCCCTATCAAAATGTGATGAGCGGGGGGCTCTTTTTTCCGCCTATTTCCATTTCCTTCTGGCGGTCTACCAATCAGAAAGCATTACAGGAAACCATGTCTGGGTCAGTTCCATTAGGAGGCGAAACAACATAGAAACAAATCAACCCTCCTCTGCAGTCTTCCTAGCCACAGGGTTCAGCACGAGAAATCTACGAGCAGTGTTTCCTCTTCAGATCAGTCGCCATTCATCTCTCAGGACAGCAAATCTCCTCGTGTTCTAGGATTGCAATGGTCAAATGTCACATTGTACAGTGGATATTAAAAGTCACACCCATGTTAAAATGCCAGGTTCTTGTGATGTAAAAGAATGAGAAAAGATAAATAATGTCAGACCTTTTTTCACCTTTAATGTGACCTATAATGTGAACTACTGAAATCTTTGAGGAAAAAAATAAAAAAAATAAAACTCACAATGAACTTGTTGGATAAGTGTGCACATCCTTAAACTAATACCTTGTTGAAGCGCCTTTTGATTTTATTACAGCACTCAGTCTTTATGGGTAGGAGTCTATTAGCATGGCACATATTGACGCAAAAATATTTACCCACTCTTCCTTGCAAAAGCGCTTCAAATCTGTCAGATTGCGAGGACACAGCCCTCTTCAGATCACCCCACAGATGTTCAATTGGATTCAGGCCTGGGCTCTGGCTGAGCCATTCCAAAACGTTAATGTTCTTCTGGTGAAGCCATGCTTTTGGGGATTTGGATGTGTGCTTTGAGTCTTTATTATGCTGAAAGGAGAACTTCCTCTTCATCTTCAGCTTTCTAATTTTGTGCCAAAATTGCCTGGTATTTGGAACTGTTCATAATTCCCTCCACCCTGACTAAGGCCCTGGTTCCAGCTGAAGAAAAACAGCCTCAAAGCATGATGCTGCCACCACCATGCTTCACTGTGGATATGGTGTTCTTTGGGTGATGTGCAGTTTTTTGCGCCAAACATACCTTTTGGAATTAAGGCCAAAGGGTTTACCTTTGGTTTCATCAGACCATAACACATTTTCCCATGTGCTTTTGGGAGACTTGATGTTTGTTTTTGCAAACTTCAGCCGGGTTGGGATGTTTTTCTTTGTAAGAAAAGGTCTCTGTCTTGCCACCCTTCCTCATAGCCAGTACTTGCCAGAAATTCCTGCAGTTCCTTTAATGTTGCTGTAGGCCTCTTGGAAGCCTCCCTGACCACTTTTCTTCTAGTCTTTTCATACATTTTGGAGGGACGTCCAGTTCTTGGTAATGTCTCTGTTATTCCATATGATGACTGTCTTCACTGTGTTCTATGGTATATCTAATGCATTGGAAATTCTTTTGAACCCCTCTCCTGACTGATATCTTTCAACAATGAGATCCCTCTGATGCTTTGGAAGCTCTCTGCAGACCATGGCTTTTGCTCTGAGATGCAACTAAGAAAATGTCAGGAAAATCCTACTAGAATAGCTGAACTTTACTTGTGATTAATCAGAGTCACTTTAAATGATGGCAGGTGTGTAATGAATTCTATTTAACATGAGTTTGAATGTGATTGGTTAATTCTGAACACAGCCACATCCCCAGTTATAAGAGAGTGTGCACACTTAAGCAACCAGGTTATTGTAAGGTTTCTATTTTTCATTTTCCCCCCTCAAAAATGTCAGTTTGTTTTTCAATTGAATTGTTCACATTATAGGTCACAGTGGAAAAAGTTCTGAAATGATTGATCTTAGTCTCATTCTTTTACATCACAAAAACCTGGCATTTTAACAGGGGTGTGTAGGCCTTTTATATCCACTGTATGTTACCTGGGGTGAGGGGGTTGAGTGAGAACTGATATGTATAATTATGGTCCAGAAGTGACTCAGAGAACAAATACTGTTAAAGGGGAATTTCACCATAGCTCATCTATATGATGTGCTAATTACTGATGTTAGCAATGATACATTTGTGTGGAAAGAAATACCTCAACACAATCAGGAAGGAACAATTTTGAATTTCCAGTATTTTACATCAACTTTGAGGTCAATTGAATCTGCCAATCAATTCAGAAAAGCAGTTGAATATAAAAGGAAAGTAAATAAATCCATTAACATGTTTTTTTTTTTGTGAAAAGAGATACCACCTTTTTTATTGGGATTTTAAGTAACTTAATAATTGGAATTGACCCTAAGCCTGGTCACTATTTTCTTTTTTTTTACTTTCCCCAGGCTGCCTCCACATATGCTAGGGCTAACCAAGTGAGCAGCTGATCAAAACCTATTGTGGCATATTGACACAAAATAAAAGCTAATAGCTGCCTGCTGCTTTGAGTCACCCGTAACACACTGGAACAAAAGGTTACAAGTTAAACTGTGCTGCAAAATGTGCTCAATGAGGCATTGCACAGAAAAGGAGGCTGAAGGAATGTCCAACGCACATACAGTCGCTGTTCATAACATGCACAGAACACATCTGACAATTGGCTTACGTTGGTATTTCTATTCCTTTCTGTTTGATCCTGTTGGGAGTGTCAACCAATGTTATTTCTTATTGCTTCATGTAAATGAACAAGATATGGTCAATGGGTCTGTATCCCAAATGACACCCTATTCAAGAGTAGTACACCAAAAATGGTCCTGGTTAAAAGTTGTGCACTAAAAAAGGAAATATAATGTAATTTCCGATACTAACATGGTGTGTCAAACCAAGGACATCCGGTGATGTGGTGCTTATCCACTCTAGCGAGATTCTATGGAGCTGGTTCAGGTTGATCACTTGTGTCCCTGTGCTTTTCCACTGGGAACCATCCCTCTCCAGAGTACTGACAGTCTCCCGTTGAACTGTGGGGTATGGAGCCGTGACACAGAGGATATCTGACAGACTGTCACTACAACTGAGCCACAGAATTGAGGTGCTAAGAGTTAACTCTCTCGAGTCTAGATCTTCTTTCGCCACCAAGTCATTCTCTCTCTATATGCTACTGGTGATCTACGTACCTATCTCCAAAAAAGAATGCCCCTCCAAATGACTTTCAAAAAAAAAAAAAAAAGGACAGCAAATAACAATGGCAAGCCAAGCTAAAACACACAAGATTTAATGTCTGTGTTTTTTGCTAATTTCTGCTGACTTTATAGGCTTAGAAAAAGGTAAAGTGGTTTAAAGTCAACAGTTTGAATCTGGGTGTCCTGCTGCTTTAGTTTATTACATCACTATATTCAATAGCCACAAAATTAGAAACAAAACGCAGCTTTTCATAATTCTTATATTTTTCTTTACTGTGGGTTGAGGTTGGGTTTAAGGTTAGGGATAGGTATAGGTATAAAATCAAATTTAATGTACTTATAAACCACCTTATGCAATTTAGCTATATAACAGCAAACACTGTCATAAATTTCAGTCGACCAGGTTACAAAAGCTGCAAAAACTATATTTTGGAATATATATTTTATCTTCTAAATCATTTAGCACAATTATTCCCGACAATATCAGTGCTTCTTTCTTTCTCAGAAATTGAATGAACTGTTTAAAATTTTTGTAACCAGATACAATTTTGCCGGTCCCTACCTGCCATAGTTCTTTTGAGGAGAGCTTGCGTGACTTGGTGACACTGATGGAAGAGAAGGAGGGCGCCACTTTTGCATTTGACAACAGAAACCGATGCGCTTTATGTTGATCAATAGAAATTCTTCATTTCAGGATGTGCATTTAAAGGCACCAGAAATTATTTCTGATGAGTAAATGTTAAACTCTATCATTGCAAAATTATTGCAGATATATTATAGACATTCATCGATATTTACATGCAGAAATTCATATGGACACATAAATTACAGAGTACACAATTTATGGGGATGTGTTTTTTCTGAATGAAAAAACATTCAGAAAAAATCATTCATATCAAATGTTTCTTCCTTTTGTAAAAATTGTTAGTTTATCCGTTTTGGGAAATAAGAGCTAGTGCGCCCGATTCATTCTCCCTTGGCACCCTCCACTGCCCCATGCCCCCTGTGGGCCTACTATACACTAAGTGCAAGCTTTCAGTTGTCCACCAGAGAGTTACTGACCTTATCTCTCACACAGTCAGCAAGTGGACAGCCCTAGTTCATTTGCCTAGCTTGTTTTTCTAGAAATCTTCAATTACAAAAGACTTATTGGACAAAAATAACACTAGAACTCAATAACAAAATGTAACTTCTAATTTACTGCACCATAACAAAATTGTTCATTTTATTATTTTAATTTCGAATTGCCAGGTCTCAAGAATACGCGTGTATTCACACCACAGTGAGTAGTCATTTTAGAACTATCGTTGCAAGATCCTTAACATTCAAAAACTGTCTGTTTGTCCACCCTGAATCAACAGTATTAGCAGCAGTGTTGATGGCAGGCTAGCTTCAATGTGAGTCAGCTGTGAAGGTAGTAGGCTAGCTCCACTGTGAGTCAACTGAGAAGGTAGTAGGCTAGCACCACTGTGAGTCAACTGTGAAGGTAGTAGGCTAGCACCACTGTGAGTCAACTGTGTACATAGATTGCTTGCTACACTGTGAGTCAAGTCTATGAATGTGGGAATACCTCCACTGTGAGCCAACTGCATAAATGGCAGGTTAACTCCACTGTGAGTCAACTGCGTGAATGGCAAACTAGCTACTTCTCTGAGCCGACTACAGTGGATATAAAAAGTCTACACACCCCTGTTAAAATGCTAGGTTCTTGTGATGTAAAAGAATGAAACAAAGATAAATTATGTCAGAACCTTTTCCACCTTTAATGTGACCTATAATGTGAATAAGTCAATTGAAAAACAAACTGAAATCTTTGAGAAAAAGAAAGAAAAAAAACTCACAATAACCTGGTTGCATAAGTGTGCACACCCTTAAACTAATACTTTGTTGAAGCACCTTTTGATTTTATTACAGCACTCAGTCTTTTTGGGTAGGAGTCTATTGCCATGGCACATGTTGACGTGGCAATATTTACCCACTCTTCTTTGGAAAAACGCTCCAAATCTGTCTGATTAGGAGGACACAGCCCTCTTCAGATCACCCCACAGATGTTCAATTGGATTCATGTCCGGGCTCAGGCTGGGCCATTCTAAAACGTTAATCTTCTTCTGGTGAAGCCATGCTTTTGGGGATTTGGATGTGTGCTTTGGGTTGTTGTCGTGCTGAAAGGTAAACTTCCTCTTCAGCTTTTGAACGGATGCCTGAAGGTTTTGTGCCAAAATTGCCTGGTATTTGGAACTGTTCATAATACCCTCCACCCTGACTAAGGCCCCGGTTCCAGCTGAAGAAAAACAGCCCCGAAGCATGATGCTGCAACCACCATGCTTCACTGTGGGTATGGTGTTCTTTGAGTGATGTGCAGTGTTATTTTTGTGCCAAACATACCTTTTGGAATTAAGGCCAAAAAGTTAACCTTTGGTTTCATCAGACCATAACACATTTTCCCATGTGCTTTTGGGAGACTTGATGTTTGTTTTTGAAAACTTCAGCCAGGCTTGGATGTTTTTCTTTGTAAGAAAAGGCTTCCTTCTTGCCACCCTACCCCATAGCCCATTCATATGAAGCATACGGGAGATTGTTGTCACATGTAGCACACAGCTAATACTTGCCAGAAATTCCTGCAGTTCCTTTAATGTTGCTGTAGGCCTCTTGGAAGCCTCCCTGAACACTTTTCTTCTAGTCTTTTCATACATTTTGGAGGGACGTCCAGTTCTTGGTAATGTCTCTGTTGTTCCATATTTTCTCCACTTGATGATGACTGTCTTCACTGTGTTCCATGGTATATCTAATGCATTGGAAATTATTTTGAACCCTTCTCCTGACTGATATCTTTCAACAATGAGATCCCTCTGATGCTTTGGAAGCTCTCTGCGGACCATGGCTTTTGCTCTAAGATGCAACTAAGAAAATGTCAGGAAAATCCTACTAGAAAACGTATCTTTATTTGTGATTAATCAGAGTCACTTTAAATGATGGCAGGTGTGTAATGACTTCTATTTAACATGAGTTTGAATGTGATTGGTTAATAAAACACAGACACATCCCCAGTTATAAGAGGGTGTGCACACTTAAACAACCAGGTTATTGTAAGGTTTTTATTTTAAATGTTTCCCCCTCGAAGATTTCAATTTGAATTGTTCACATTATAGGTCACATTAAGAGTGGAAAAAATTCTGAAATTATTTATCTTTGTCTCAATCTTTTACATCACAAAAACCTAGCATTTTAACAGGGGTGTGTAGACTTTTTATATCCACTGTATATAGATGGCAGACTGTTTGTCAACTGTATACAGTGACTTTGGAGAGTATTCAGATCCATTCACTTTCTCCACATTTTATTTTATACTCATACTTTATTTGTGATTGTTTTTGTCATCAATCTACACAAAATACCAAAGGGTGAGCTGCTGTGAGTTGACTGTAGAAATGGCAGGCTAGCTCTACTGCAAGTCGACTGTATTAGCAGTTAACGCCAGAGTCAACTGAATATGAATAAGTCTATATGACAGGCTAGCTCCAATATGAGCCAACTGTATTAGCAGCGGTCTACATGGCTGGCTAGCACTCAGCTCCAGAAATGTATAGGGGGTGGGGGTCTCAGGATCTAGGTTAAGGTCTATACACTCTGAAGGGTCTATGAAATGATAAGAGCTTTTATTTTCCCTTCCTCCAAGACACTGGCTATACATCATCTCCTTCAGATCTTCCAGACAGATTCCATTCCTACATGTGACTTTGGCTGATCATGTCTGTGTTGTACTTGTCGAGCTAAAGGGATGTGATATTAGTTGACGTTTATAGGAGCATACAACTTTCTTCAGAACCTTCAACATCCCAGAGAAATAAAGTGTCTCAGTGTGCAAAAGCAAAATGTTTTCTGTCTTTATGTTATTTATGTTTATGTGCAAGCAAGCACTTTCCATTAGAGGCAGCATAACCTGGAACGCTAATGTCTTGTGTCTGCTGTTGATGTTTTTTTTTTTTCAAGCACCATGTCAGGATGGATAATAACTGTTCTGGCTGCTGGCTACTTGTGCTGTTCATGACAGTTCAAAAGCACACAGTGAGACAAAACCTATTCAACTCTGCCTCCACCTCCCCTTCCAGCTACAGAATGTAGACACAGTCAGATGTCAAACGAGTTCTAACTTATTTAAGTTCTTGAAATAGTCTTGTTTCAACTCTGCGATTTTTTCAGCAGTGAATAATAGTCATAAAATATAAACCCCAACAAAAATCGATGTTGCTATGAGGTGGAGGGAGAAATGAGAATGTATGCTGCCATCTGGAGCTAATATGCATTGACAGGCCATGTGGGGGGTTTATTTGTGAGTGTGTGTGTGTGTGTGTGTGTGGAGGGATGAACAACGGGGTAAAAGAGGGAGGGAGTGAGGGGTCCATGGAGAGATATGTCTCCGACAGCAACAGTCTTCCTGGGCACCACACAACAAGTAAAAAGAGTAAAGAGAATGAAGAACACACCAACGGATCCTTGAGGTCCTGGAATGGACAGCTGGGAAATACAGAACACTCAAGGATATATTGCAGAACCCATTGATGAAGACTGAAGAGTATGTTCTAATACAGGGGCAAAAGGTTTTGAACAGTACAGAGAAATAGACCATTAGTAATGCAACGACATTAAAAAGAATATCCCTCTACCTCCAGCAACAGTCTTTTACAGTATCTATCAGACCTCTGTGCACAGCATCCCTTCAGGAATGGAGTCTGGCATGTTGGGAAATGTAACACAGCTTCCATCTCCAGTGATTGATCATGTCACAAGCATGCAGCAAACCCAAAGTAGAAAAAAAAGCACAAATGAATAACTTCAATTCGTCTATAAAAGATGACAACAGGACCTGTACTAGTGAGCAGTGGGTCTGTCTCTCTTCGGCTTTCTTTCCACTATGCACATTGTTTTAATGTACGTAAACATGTTTCTAGACATGAGCTGCAAAGGACAGGAATAAAACGACTCCCTAGTCAAAAATGTACACCACCACCTGTAAACACGATGCTAACAATGAGATTAGAGTTTTTGTTGTTGTTTTCCCACTGAACGTTTAGGAATAGCTCCTTCCTCCATTCAGTTACATTTGAAACACTGTCACGTTGAATCAGAGCAGGAGTGTTCCCCTCAGTGTGACCCAGCAGGGGCTGCCTGTTTCTGGGCTTTGCCATGGAAGGTTTGTCTTCAGTCTCCACCATCCATCACATGCCCCAGCGTGGTCTACGGCTGCGTTCGTTGGGGCAAAAAGTACCGAAAGTGTTTGCAAAATGAATGTATCAGTATCACTGGTATGTTTTCCTATTTCATACACTGCCCACGGAAATATGTAGGGCTGCACTTGCAAGACAAGCCTCGTTCTGATCGGTCGTCTTGGCCTGTAGCTTATATTCTAGTGTGCAGCAGGGGTGACTGTGATATCAGTATGTTCGTCTTCACCCTCTCCTGCGCGTGTTCACACGTCACCATTGTGTAAAAAGGTAGACTTTCCTGAGGGGGAGAGTTGGTTGGAGACGATCGATGCGGAACGGAGATAAAAGCGAGGATAAAAGCATGCTCAGAGAGGATGTCTCACTTCCATGGTTTGGTGGTGCAGGGCCTGTGTCCCTCCACTCTCCAGGACAAGTCTGTCAAAGTCACTTTCAGGACTGTAAGTCTGCCCAGAAAGTGTCCCCTCACTGTCTCTCTGCTGCTTGAATGGGTTTCTGTCTATTCTCTGTAATCCGTTCAGCATCTGTCTCATAAATGCCTGTTTGTCACACTGAAGTGTCTTCTACGGACCTGGCAAAATGCTCTAGGTCTGTGAGTCTTGAAGGTGAAGCTGATATGGTGGACCCTTCCACTAAAATGTACACAGAGCATTTCCTTTTGGGGTGGACACACAAAATGTCATGACCTATGCACAAATATTCTATTTCTTTTTTTTATTGTGATTGCACAAATCCTTTATTTCCAGGATCCAATAATACATTTGAACTGCATTGTTTTGTTACATCTACCATAACTTTCCGTGTGTTAGAATATCAAAATAAATTCAAAGTGATAAAAAAAGATTTTACAATAACAAAAGTTTATCACTAGTATGGCACCATATTCTTTTGAGTTTAAGTGACAAAACATCATCCACACAAGACTGAAATAAAACACAGAACTGTAGGGACAACAGTCATACAATATTTAGTCCAAAATTACTGTCTACAAGCCTACCTTTTGTGCTAGAGAAAAATAGCTTTTAAGGAGCAGTGCTTTTAAAGTAGTGCTTGCAACAAATGTAAAAAAAAAAAACAGAAATCACCTCTAACTATTTAGACAAGCATTATTTTAAAGCTGTATTTTTTCTTAATTGATTGTCAACTGGCTTTTTTGTTTTTACATATATTTGATCTCATGTTTGATTTAGATAAATCTATTTCATTGAAGAAACATCTGTTTACCAAAAAGCCTAAATAAACAAATAGAAAGATAGGCTGTAAGTCTGTAAATGCATTTGTTTGTGACATTGATGCCACAGTTTGCCTCCCAAATGGCCCACTATTCCCTATAATCTATAGTGCACATCTTTTGACCCAGGGTCCATAGGGAAAAAGGTGTCATTTAGAAGGCATACAAAACCTAACCGTACCGATATTAATAATAAAGTTACTTTCTCAGCACCTTTTTATAATGAAGTAACAGCATCTTTTTAAAACTCCTTTACAATGTACACAACACATTCAACAATGAAACTTTCCATTGACAACTACAGAATCTCTTTAGAAGATGTGTCCACTCATTTGGTTTTGGTATCAGTGCTGTTGAGTCTGACTAGGACTCAGTCAACGCATGGACAACTGTGTGTTTTCAGGGCCCACTGCAAATGTCCTCTGCTGTTCCAAGTGTCTCTGTCTCAGAAACGGGTCGCGAATGCAGATTGTTTCACCATGACACAGCCATTGGTTTGGACTCAATTCCATTTTCAATAAAAACAATATATAATATATTTCCACTCCTGAGGAAATACAAATTGAATTGACTCCAAAACTGCATCAGAGGCTACTACTGTAGTCTGGAACTTAGTAAGAGATTTCACACTGTAGCCAGTCAAGAAAAGAATAAAATGCTTCAGTTGATTCAAGTGCTGTTTAAATCTATGCACAACATCATTGTACTGTAAACTTTTTTAATTCTAAAATGGAACATGAAAATAAACACCATTATGGTCATTCCTTCCCCTGATCTCCTCTCCCTCTTCATAGATTCCAACTGAGCATAATATGGGATCTCTTTCACTTAGTTCATCTCACCAACCTATAAGAGGACAACCTATAAGAAAATGCTGTAAAACCAAAAATGATAGGCCAGAATGAATTGCTCTTAATTTCTTCAGGCAAATGAAACAACTAAACATAAAATATAAAACAGAATGTTTCCATTCCGCCTCACAATAAGTCTAGAGATTTCTTTTTCTCGTACAGAAAAAAAGATCTACAACAGATGAAATATAAAAGATTTGGCCAAATCTTTAAAAAGAATGTTTGCAAATGTATGTCAGGCCTTAAAATACTTTTTCAAATGTATAAAAAGACATACATTACTTGGCCAATTATTTATGCTTCTGATCTCTTAAAATGCATCTAGAAAATATATGAAAGGTTCATTTCGTTTGGGGATCTTTAATCAGACTCATGTCTCTTCATAGCATTTTTTAATCTCCATGCTAGGACATTCCACATTAATCCTTCTGCATATCCACATTCACTTTCCCTAATCTAGAGTGTAGTGAAGCACTGTAGCTATGACAGAGGTGAAATACTTTCTCTCTGCATAAACTCTCTCTTATAATCATTTGTTGTAAACTGTATTTTGCACACCCACTAAAGAAACCAATGAAATTCACAGTGGTGGCGGAACTGCAACTCTCACAACCAACCACGCCTTATCTTATTTTTCCTTTTCCTACAAGATGTGTTTCGTGTTTTACTGAGCAGACCCTGAGCCCTTTCACAGAGTACTGAGTCCGTTGTACATACATTAGACATAGCCTTGTTTTTCATTATTCTTCTCCTCTCTTTCTCCTTCTCCTGTTTTCCTCCTCTTGTCTCTGTTTATGCCAAACCCTCCTCCTCCTCCTCTCAGAGGTAGAAGCCAGTAGTCTGTGTGTCGGGGAGGGTGGCCAGGGACTGGAGGGCGTCTGGTGGGTTGAGGAGGCCGTCGCTGGCTGTCTGGCTGTCCCCATTGGTCAGTAGACGGCTCCCTGTGTAGGCCACATTGGTGTTGTTGAAGATGCAGCCGGTTTCCATCTGACAACAAAAGACCATTAGAGGTGTGTTCTTTCGATGGTACTACCTATAATCACTCCACTGGGGCTCTGTTCCGTGAAACGAGGAGGTCAGTGAGTGTTGTCACATAGAGGTCAGGGAAGACAGAGGAGTGGAAAGGAGAGTTCAGGGCAAACCCACAGGATGCTACACCAGGGTGTGTTTCCTGTATCTATAAAACACACCCACAGAAAGGTCTTATCAGACAGGATAGAGTAGCTAACCGGATAATAGTAGTCGCTAGTACAGTAGCTAGCTGGTTTGCAGTAGTCGTTAATACATTTGGGAACTGATTTGTAGTAATTATTAACACAGTAGCTAACTGGCTGGTGGTAGTTGCTAAGACAATATGTAATTGGTTTGTAGTAGTCGCTTTCCAGTACCTAACTGGCTTGTAGTAGTTGCAAAGAAAATAGCAAATTGGTATGCAGCAGTCGCTAATAAAGTAGCTAATTGGTTTCTAGTAGTCCCTAATAGAGCAGCTAACTGGTTTGTAGCAGGCGCTAACAACAGAAGCTAACTAGCATGGCTCACAGATTACGCGGCTAATCTACCAAGACAACAGACAGACTGACTCTGGCACAAACACCGAGCTCTGGTCTGTTTACACTCCAAAAGGTGTGACTCCGGTGAGGGAATCCCCTCTGTGTCTGTAGTGACAGATCCTACCATCGGCCTAATTGTAATCCCGCTCAGTGCACTGGTCCTAACTGGATTAACTACGCATCATCTAGGCACAAATCCTAATGGGGATACTGTATACATACTATAGGCCGCCACAGGGGCAGGCAACTGAGCACCTGGAATGCAGCAGGTCGTACACAGACAGACCTTAGCTAGGCTAAACTCCACTAATCTTTTATTGTCTCCCGCTGCTAAATCCCCAAACACCCGGTCGCCCGAGAGAGACCTCACCCCCTGTGACGAGCGTGGATTTGGGACACGCTCGCGTACACAAACACACAAGCCCACCACACATTCTACTGTGCCTGTGTGCATTAGGTAATGGCTATGTTCAAATTGTAGGTCAGGGCAGCTCACGCTTGACTGGCCCGCTCGGGTCCGTGTCCCTCCGAGCCCGTGGTTGCTGACCCTGAAGGACAACACAGTCAAAGCCGAGTGGGACATGAATGACCGCCAGTCTGGGTAGCCAGCGCTGCTTGGGAGCTACGGCCCTGGTCTGTGGAACTCAATGTTATTCTGTTCATTAGCGGTCCATTCCCTTCCTCAGTATGAGCTCTACCCCCTCCATCCCTCCCTCCCTCCCTATTTCTGCCTTCCTCCCTTCTTTCTCCCCACAAAGAGGCCAACCAACTCTGTCGTTCGCCAACAACAACAATGAAGAGAGAAAGCTGTTGTCGAGCATGGAGACAGTGTATGGTACTAATGAGTGCAGATCTATAGACCAGTTTTTGCCCCAAGGCCTGATGATGACTGTGCCGCCTTGTCAGAGCTACTGTACTCTACTGTATTCTCTAGTGTTACCCTGTAAACCCATACCTTCCACAAAAGATGCATGTGTGTGAAAAATCTAAAAGACAGGTGAAACATTGTAAAGGAAAACATGGAGAGATATCACGTCTGCAAACCAATGTATATGCGCTCCATATACGTTACAGCTAACAACGAATGTCAAGAATTAAGCGAGTTTTTAAAACGAGTTACGGCGTATCACACGTATCTGCAAACGTAGCCCAACTGTGGGTATTTTTCAGTAACGGCACTGTACTGCATGAAGCACCATGAGGTAGCAGTCATGGACGTGGACTAGCCTGCTCGACTCAAAGCCATTGTGACTGGAAGCCATGTTTACACTGGGAGCTCTGAAGAAACCGCTGGGCTGACCCATAAGCCGGAGCTGCTCTATTCACACTTACACTGCAGTACGATCACATGACGCATATTTAAAACACTACTCTTGAGAATAGAAGACTTACTAAGGGGTCTGAAAACGGCAGCAGTCTCTGAACATCTAATGGCCGATTTAGGTAGGGCCAGGTGTAATGGTTGGTTATGATTTTTTTTTATGGCAGAACACCCAAACCACCTGGACCTGAGATACAATGAATGTCATGGAATTCATGCTACAGTCGACGGTTGCCTTCACAGTGTAATTTAAACGGTTGACTTGATTGTGGTGCAATACTTGAGGATCAGATGTAGGCGTGGCTGTGGACCCTGTCTACACGCGAGACCTACTTCCCATTCACAGACTCTCTAAAGCGGCGGTGACCCTGCTCTCCACTCGTCTGTTTACACTGCATGTCTGTTCACATCACGATCCGGCTTACATTGAACTTAGCAGCAACTCCAGCAAGCCCGTGTCTGGGTTTTCCATGCTGCAGCGAGGACTTCACAGAGAACGGTCGATTGCACCGCGTCACGGAATGACAAAGTGCGTCTCATTAGGACGAAGACGACCCAAACAGCTCAGCGCAAAGCAACACAGAGTCACAAAGCCTCATATTGGATTTACCAAAAAAAAATCCCCATTTTGTAAATATTGGCACTTTTACCTTGCCGCGAGCGGCATCTTGGTTGGCGGGGCTGTTGAATATGCCGTAGGCGTCCGGAGAAGGCGTGGCATGCTGTGGGTGTGTCAGGCCCAGGATGTGATCCAAAGGAGAGTACGGTGTGCTAGGGAAGTAAGCGGACGAGACCTGCTGCTGTTTGTGTAGTTCCGGGTGGTACGAGTTGGCGGTCAACCCACCCCGTCCCTGGTAGAGACCTACGCTCCCCATCTTAACCCCATTCATGTCCACGCCCGCGCTGGTCGCATCACCCATTGCGTAATCTACGCAGGTGACCGCATCCGTCGTGGTTGCTGAGCTGGCGTCCATGTGCCCGTTTGAGCAGGCTCCGTTAACCCCTCTGGATATAAGTCCCACCTGGTGGCTGAAGCTGTAACCCTGGCAACCGGGGTTGAAGTGAACCCCGTTGAGGACTGCGCCGTCCGCCTGCTGTTTGACGTGGCACTGGACCCGCGGGAGCTGCCTCTGGTGCCGGCTCGGGCCAGGGATGTTGTCGCGGCGCTGGGGTTGCCACGGGGATGTCTCCCCGTCGACCAGGGCCTGAGGCTGGCGGTTGAGCTCGTCCGGCTGCCGCTGGGCTACCCGGTGTCCGTTGTGAGCCGCGCTCAGGGATTCGGTCCGCAGCACAGCGTCGGGCTGGCTTGGCTTGGGAGCGTCAGCTGTCGTCGGGGGCCAAGGGTATTTCGTGAGAACCGGCTTCACTGAGCCGAGGTGCTGCTGCATCTGCTGGGAGAGTTGCACTATGGGGGCTTGCTTCGGTGGTCGGTGAGAGGACAGCCGATTGGGCGACGTGGCCCGGGGGGCCGGCGAAGCGGTCGTCGGGTGGTCGGGGGTTGGGCTGGAGGTAGGCGCCGCGAACGCAGCCTGGCGGTGGGGAGAGGGGTCTGGGATTAGGCCGGTGCCAGGGAGAGGGTCAGGGCACTGGGTCGGGGTTGAGGCGGGGACGGATGTCAAGGCTGGGGCTCGTGGGGTGGACGCGTGGCCGTCACCAACCTGGCCCTCCTCGGTCCGGTTCTCCAGCGAGTCGTGAATGTAGGAGAGGATCTCGTTGTTGGTGAGGAGGTCGTTGAGTGAGGGGATGTAGTCCGGGTCCATCTCCACCCCGATCATTCTCTCGTCCAGTAACAGAAGCTCTAGGTCCTCCGCGTTCAGACCCAGGTTCTCCAGAGCAGAGAACAGCTCGCTGTTATGAAACATTTCAAATGTTTAGTGTTGCTTTGGATGGACGATAACAGATAAATACAAAAAAATCATACATATTATTTGAGGGGTATCAAAGGCTTCCTTACAAAGGCTCTTTACACAAAATTCAATTGTGAAAAATGATAGGTCCGGTTTCGCAGATACAGATTACGCCGAGTCTAGGACTAAAACAACAAGCTCAATGAGAGTTTTTTATTGAACTTGATTCTTTAGTCCTAGAATAGGCTTAATCCGTGTCTGCGAAACCGGCCCTTAGAATATAATATACATTTAATACAAATATACAATCACCTGTTAGAGCAGGTCTCATCCCCCTCCAAAGATAAGCAATCAAGTGTGGTAAGGAGCGGGTCAAAGCTGGACAGAGGGTGGCCCATGGGGCCTGCTGTGTTGGCGATGACTCCATTGGGCATGGCGCTCCAGCTCCCTCCTCCATCTCCGCCTAGCGGGCCACCGCTAAACCCTCCGTGAATATCACCTCCCCCATCCCCGCCTAGCGGGCCACCGCTATACCCCCCGGCGCCGTCCCCCGCCCCATCGCCACGGTCGCTGAAAAGACTGCTGTGGAACGACATCTTGGGCTCCACGGCCGGCTGGCACACATACACGGATTCATCCTGCCTCATCAGCGCCCCCAGCAGGGAACTGGGGTCCAGACCGCCACTCTCCTTGGTGGAGTTCTTGTCCAGCTTGCCCTTCTTGGACCGGGTCTTGCCTTTGGGCTGGAGCGTGTCGGTGAGGCCGTGGATGGGGTAGCTGGTCTGGTAGAGCAGGGCCTCCCCCGTGGCGTAGGTGAAGGGCAGGTGCATGGAACGCTTCCGCAGGTGCTCTCCTCCCTCTTCCTCCCTGAGATCGACAGGTTTGGGGAACCAATCAGGAAGCAATCTTAAAATCTAATTACAGTTCATTGGCTGCATGCAGTTTAATAGATGTAAAATGGGGGTGGTGGAATTCTGGTGTTACATGCCCTTGACAGTGGATTATATCTTCAAACAAGTACACTACTGATTAGGATAACAGAATGTAAAGTACTTCCCTCCCCCTTACTGGGAACAAGAGGGGAAAGAAACTATATGCTTTGGAGAAACACTTAAAAAGGTATATATTCAAACTACCTGCTCAGTGAAAATAGCCCTTTTAAAAGTATATATTCTGTTAACTTGTATACTTGTTAATTATTCTTGTATTTAAAAAGGAATGCACCTTCATCAAAACATTGTGGAGGGTAAACTAATTAACTTATTTTACTGTTAAGCAACTGAAGTTCAGAGGCTGAAGCTGCACTTACACCAGGGGCCTCTGGGTGGCGATAATGTAGTCAGGCTTGCCGTTCTTGTACACCAGCCTGGCGTTGGCTTGGACCCACTTCCAGCGGTTCTCCTTAGTGAGCAGTCTGAACACCGTCAGGCCGCTCTCTCCCGTCTTGATCACTGGAATCACATTGACCAGAGTCCGGGGGAATCATCAAAGACGAAGGATTTTAATTTATTTCAGAGCTTGGGAAGTGAAATAGATTTCTTTAAATCCCAGTGCAGTCAATATTTTGTGTGTTAAAATGTGGAAGTTGAGATTTTCAAACCACTTTGCTAATCATGAGTAGTATTTTATTTTTCCCCATTCAGTAAAAACAGTGACCATCACATTTAATTCTCCCTTCATCTCAACAGAAATCTATTGCGGTTAAGCAATTTAGTTTTAGCCATTCTTTATTTCAAATGCAAAAATGGGTGCATTGACTCTGTGGCCGATTTGGTACTAATGAGAGCGACTGGAAATTGAGAGATACGGGATAGACATTTGTAGCCCAGAGATAAGGGGGATAAATATTGAAAGCTCAGAGATATGGGGGAATCAATATTTACAAACTAGCACTAAAGAGCAAGATGATGCTGAGACGGAGTGAGATAGATGTTGTTGATGCTTAATGTTCTTCTGGAACGAGGTCACCAGGTTTACATGCTAAGTAGGACACAGCTCCTGCCGAAACGACTGCTCCCCACCCCACTGTAACCCCCCCCCCCCATTCTTCGACAGCCACAGCTTGGGCATAGGGAGTCATGTAGCTGTGTCTGCCTGCCACCAATATAATACATTTAACCAGCACATAGTGCAGTGACTTAACGCACAGAAAGGTAATATATAGAATACAGGCACACAGCATGCATGCGCAGACAAAGAGCATGCAGGGATAATTAATTATGTCTCAATGTTAACAGCCTTACTGCGAACGTGGTTCTCGGCACAGTAGAGCATATCGGCTGCGTGGATGAACTGGTAGCCGGAACCTCGGACACGTAGCTCGGCCTCTGTGTAGCCCAGAACGATCTTTCCCCTGTGACGCGACAACAACGCCATTGGTCAGTTGAGTCAGAACATGTGACGTACTCCCGAGACCATTACACAAGAGGACCTTAACGGAAATAGGTCTGACTTATCGCGACTTAATTACAAAAATATATATTCAGGCATTTTAAGCTTTATTGCACAGCCAGCGGTGAAAGAGAGAGTTACATCTGCTGAGGCGGCTTAGACCACTGGACTATACTTTGTAGGCCACAATGCGTAACTACGTCAAACCGATGCCAATATAATTAGAAAGGAATCACTACAGTGGAAAAAAATACAAATGAAAAATCCCTAGCAACAGCCGAGCAGGAAAAACTAGCTAACGTACAGTCAGATTACATTGTGGTCCGTTGACTGAAAGGCTTGAAGCAATTTCACCCGGCTTCACTGACATGTTGACACAGGGTCAAGTTAGATTGAGGAGTGCAGGCATACTTGGCGTCGCAGGCCATGGGGGTGAAGTCCAGCTTGTGTTTGGTCCTAAAGATCATGTTCTTGGTCCTGATCTCCAGGATGGAGGGGGGCTGGAGGGGCGTGGCGATGGCAAATAGAGCCAGCTGAGGAGGCACGTTGCAGCCATCATCCAGCCTGCGGTTCTGACCGTGCAGGAATTTCAGCCGGCCCTGGAGGGTCAACGCCTGGAGGGGGGGGAGAGAAACAAGTACGGCTGGTTGGTATGACAGGTACCAGAAGTACATTCACAGGATTCTTCATGTTCCGAAGCCAATATCCTGTATATACTGTATATATGCAACTAATCTTAGAAGCACTACTTAAGCTGGTATTTGTTTGGTACAATGGCACCAATTGGAATTGTCCGAAAAGCTCCCAAAAGTCAGAATCCAGCACATCTGACTATGCAGGTATGCTCATTAGAATGCAAGTATATGAAAGAAAATCTCTACTTATTGATCCCAGGTTTTGAGAAGAGGAGTCAAGCGATGCTAGGACATGGATATACTGTGTCACATAGAGGCCTCCCCTCCAACTTCAGACTTTAAAGACAAGCAGAGGCATGGACCAAGACCCAACATACATGTGTGTGTCCACATCTATGTTATAACGGATTTCTCGCTTGATCGCCTTAAGATGTTCGAACCAGCGACCTTTCAATTACCGGCCCCACTGCTCTAACCACTAGGCTATCTGCCTCCAATTCTGGAAGGACTGAATCAACAGAACACACAGATTGTACTGTATAAGCACACTCAGAGCATATTGTACTGTTATGATGTAGATTCAATTTGATTCTATCACACACGTCCTTGTAGTGAATCTGGCTCTTAGTGGTGGCTGTGTCCGAACGCCAAGTTGACGTTGGCGCTTGCCCCAAGCCTGGGTGACCACACGCTGGACGGGGGCCTCCGGACAGACACATGGGTCTTCCAGTGAGGCCTGGGACCCAGCTGGGTCAGTTTGTAAGCAGCCTGTCTCTGGGACTGTGGGATGTGCTGATCGTGAAAACCACACCTCGGAATAATAATACAGATTTTCAAATGCGCATTTCTCAATCATACTTACTAGCGTTGAAGTTGAAAGTGGATTAAACTGCGTGCTTCTATTGGTTCATTAAACAAAGATATTGCATGTGCATTCTTTCTACTCAACTGTTTAGTATCTTCCTGTCACACACAAAAATTTTAACAACAATCCTTTCTGGGGAGAGAGAGAGAGAGACCAGTCTTCCAGGGTGAACCTCTCTGAGTCCGCCTCTCTCTCTCTGTGTCCCTGATTGAGTTGAATGAAGGCAGGACTCCCTGTCATCAACAGAACCCTGCAGGCCAGAACCTTAAATGCCTGGCCAGAATCTGTAGGCCATAAAACTGACGGCCAGCCAAGAACCCTTCATCCCCATTCATTACACTGCAAGCCAGTTCAAATCCCTGCTTAATCCCAGCCAGAACCCTACATTCCAGAACCATGCAGACCAGGCCAGAACCCTGATTAATCCCAGGAAGAACACTACAGGCTAGGCCAGAACCCTGAAGGCCAGAACCTTGAAGGCCAGACCAGGATGTGCGCTTGGTTGAGGAAGGTGGTCTGATTTACATTCACAGGTCATGTCACTTATACTGTAACTCATTTTCTTTTATGTCAGGCCACCTCAGAAGGAATTGGAAAAGAGAATTGTGGTTGGTCTATCACATCCCTAGGGTGTGTCCCATGGTAGCATAGCATTTCCTGACAGTGATTATGCTCAGTAAATATAACTGACTTTGAGTAATTACAGAGGTGAGGTGTACTTTTTAAAGTTCACACCTGTCCTGTGGATTTCTGCCCACAATGCTGACTAGTAAGAAACATTTTGTTAACGTAAAGAAGCACTGGCCTTGAATAGTCCTCTGCTACTTAAGTACCAATGATCACAGAACTGTGAAAGCAAAAGATGGCACCAGCCAACAGAATCATCGATGGACCTGCAACTGTCAAACCCAGCTAAAACATTGTTTAAGCTGGAATGTGTCAGCTTGAGTCTCCTACTTTAGTATTAACAGGATAGGCACCTGTCTTGGAAGTCAGACTCTGTTGTACAGATGAATAACAGGTGAAGCAGCGCGTCCTCATGGGAAGAAATTTGTACTGTCAAACAATGAATCGCAAATTCTGAAATGTCTCAAAGTGAGCACTAATTTAATATAAGTAAAGTAATTGACTCCTTGATTTTGCAAAAGCACAACATTTTTCTCCAACTTCTTATGTTTTCAGTGTATTTTCAATACATTCAGAAAAAGAAATAAATCATGATTAAAGTATAAGAAATGACAATGTACTATCTGATTAAATCTGGTAGTCCTAGCAAAGAATGAACATCCAAAGCCAAACAGTAGCCTCTTAAGATTGCATGGTCTGCAAGATTTGGATGGGATTCTAACAAACAAGGAAAATGTGTTTGAGACAGCCGGAATCACTAAAATGAACAATGAGATGTTGAATAATGTCCAATATAAAAAGAACAGAGCCAAATTAAAATAACATGAAAGCAGCGTCTCCTGTTCTTTATAATATAGTTGAATGCTAGAGGGCAATTCTAATTAGACATCCCAGCGCTTTAACGAGGAACGGCAAAAAGGTTCAATTAACTTGTTCATTATCCTTCTACTACAGTCAGATTAAATCCAACATATGGTTGGTGTATATTAACCACAGACTAGGAGCCTGATGCCTGGAATTAACACTGTCAGCTAAATGACACACTATTCCCTATGCGGTGCCCTACCAGATGCACTGCCTAGGGAAGCACTCTACAGGTAATAGGGAACCATTTGGGATGCATCCTTGTCCAGGGCTGAGGGGACACTGAGGGCAGAAGGGAGCTAGTGAAGATTAGAGGGCATGGCAGGGATGAAAGCCCAGATGACTGTAATGCAGCTGCCTCCTCCTCTGTCGTCTCAGACCTCAGAGTGATTACATCAACTACTCAGAGGATGGCTAGAGACGCTAGGACGCAGCTCAAGACAGCGCTAAGTAGCGGATCTTAT